>NC_082673.1:50009627-50334627 GCF_025265405.1 Mesoplodon densirostris | reverse complement strand
AGAGCAACACTGGTCATCTTCAGAGAAACACCCCATCCAATCATAGCTGAGGCTATAATGAAAGGGTCACAAAACTCCATCTCAAACATGTGCCAATATATCTTGATGTTTTGTTGTTGTTTACTTTTGTTTCATATAGTCTCCAAAAATATCTCCATGATATTTAATCACTTTCCTTTCTCATTAGAAAGTTTTTTATCACCAATATTAAGATATACATTGACTTATACAAACTATGTTGTACAATCCAAGCATTTTTGTCACTCTAAAAGGCGTTATCCCCTGTATATCCTGTTTAGATTGTAGGTGTCTCTGTAAAAAGAGCTCCCTTTATGACAAGAAACCATTCAAGATGCTAAAAGAAACTTTAAATGAGTGAAAAGCATTTTTCTCTGGAACAGTTGCTTTATTACTCCACCCCAAAAATCAGATTATAATAAGGAAAAGACAAAAGCAGCTTAGCTACTTTTCAAACTCTTTTTTCCCCTCTGTACTCCTTCCTTTTAAATGTATTTTTTCTGCTGTCCATGACCATCTGGAGAATATAAACAACCACTTTAGAACCCAGATGCCCAGCCACTGAGAATTCCCTAATTGAGTTATGCTGCAGTCAGCTGCACAGAACCACACCCAGAGCCCTGGCATAGTCTACACACTGCTGTAGAAACTCACAAAGATTCTGACGTTTCCAACTGGGAGGTGTGCTGCTTCAGGAAATATCTGTTCTGCCCTCCCTCCAATTTCCCATTTGCTGGCATTTTTCATTGATCTTGGAAAACACATGGCCAGCATCTGTCTGTGAATAACTATTTGTCATTGTATAAAATATCTATGAAATGTTCTGCTTATAGAGATTTCTGCAAAACAAAACACAGGCTATGCCTTTTTGGTGGAATTATTTCTCTGAGCCAAGTTATGGAGCAACTACAAGATACTGGAATGAAAAAGACAGGTATCAGGCTTCCCTGGTGGTGCAGGGGTTGAGAGTCGGGCTGCCGATGCAGGGGACATGGGTTCGTGCCCCTGTCCGGGAAGATCCCACATGTTGCGGAGCGGCTGGGCCTGTGATCCATGGCCGCTGAGCCTGCACGTCCAGAGCCTGTGCTCCGCAACGGGAGAGGCCACAACAGTGAGAGGCCTGTGTACCACCAAAAAATAGGTCACAACAGTGAGAGGCCCGAGTACCGCAAAACAAAAACAAAAACAAACAAACAAAAAAGATAGGTATCTTGATTGCACTGAAAGTAGAAATGTCCCTTATAAATAAACCTAAATGCAGAAATAATTATTTCCATTTTTATAGTGGTCTTTTGTTGCTGTTGTTGTTACAAAGAGAATTCTTAAGCATTGTACCAATAAATCTTCACACTAACCCTCAGAGTTGGGCATTATTATCCTATTTTTGTGTTGAAGAAACTGAGGTGCAGGGAGGCGAAGTGAATGATTCTATAATTAAGATATTCTAAATCTGAATTCACAATTCACTCTTCCTAAATTAAAACCACACAACACTCTTTCAAACGTTTTTTTTCTTTTTTTATTCATCTACTCATTCATCAAACACGTTCTATAGATTGATGTTAATGGAATCAAACTTTCCAGTGAGGCTTCCTAATGGCTGTGATTGCAATAGGTGAATTCTTATTTTATCTGTGACCAACTTGGATGATAAAGAGAAATAGTGGTAATTATATCATTAATGATAATTTAGAAATAGAATATTCTTACCTAGGTCCAAGGAAATGTCTTATTTGGGCAGGTATACATTCCAGCATCACTTACAAATATTCTTTCTTTCAGTTCATTTAATAAGTATTGTTAAGTGCTTAACAGGTGCTTGACGCTTGGGGTTAGAGGTCCATATGAGAAGAAGAAAGATCTTGCCCTTCCTAAGAGAGTTTGTTGGAGTCTCAGTGTGATTTGTGATACTGTGATTTGTAGCAAGAAGTATATATTTGGTCTTAGTTCACTGTTTTTTGCACATAGCTCCTAAAACCTTAGTTATTTCCTATATAAGAGCCATAGAGACATCTTTTGTTATAATATTTGATCTTTTGTTATTGGTTTCTGAAATAGCTCAGAGTCAGAAAGATAAAATGTCGGTCTTGTTATTCATAACAAGCTTCCTTCCAATACAACTGAATTTATGTTAATGAGATTACTTTTGGAAAGCAAGTAAGGATGGGGGCTGATTGCCAGGGGAACACCATGATTAGAGGGTTCCATTCTATACCCTAACCTCAGACTAGGGGAAAGGGGCTAGAGGTTGGTTGAATCAATCACCATTAATCCATTGTGCCTTTGTAATGGACCCTCCATAAAACCCAAAAAGGAGGGGATTTGGAAAGCATCTGGATTGGTGGACACATGGCAATCCTAGAAGAGTGGCACCTGAAGAAGGCACCAAAGCTCTGCACATACCCTTGCCAATATCGTGCCCTGTGCATCTCTTCTGTCTGGCTGTTCCCGAGTAATATCCTTTTATAATAAACCTGAGGAGGGTGTCGTGGGACCCTCCAATTTATAGCTGGTAGATCAGAAGCACAGGTAATAATCTGGACTTGCTATTGGCATCTGAAGCAGGGAGGGACATCTTGTGGGACTGAACCCTTAACCTGTGGGATCTGATTCTTATCTCCAGGTAGACAGTGTCAGATTCGAGTCAAGTCATAGGGCATCCAGTCAGTGTCTGCTGAGAACTGGAGAATTGTTTGGTGGTGCTGGAAAACAAACATCAGATGAGTGTAAAGAACAGACAAGTAAGAAAACTAGGACACAGTGCAAATCGTACAATAAGGTGTCAGAGACCAGAAGTAGAAGCAACCACCTGCTTAAGCAATTGGGAAACCTTCACAGAGAAGGTAATATCTGAATGCTCTCTTAATGGATAATTCAGAATTTTACATGCTAAGAAAAGTTGAAAGGCTAGAAACGAGCATGTACAAAAGTGCAGAGATATAGAGGCATCTGGTGTTTAAGACAGGGTGAGAAGTCTGGTTGGAGCAAAGATGTTGGGGGGAGGGGATCACCTAGAGGTTATGTTCTATGCTGTGGAGGTTGGATGATCCTAGGTAAAACAGAGAGCAATGGGAAGGTTAAAACAGAAAGGTGACATAATCAGGTGCACTGTTTCAGAGTTATAACATGGTGTCAGAAGGAAGGCAAAGAAAAGACAGAAATGAGGTGGCAGGTGGATGTATGGGTGAGGAACTTGAGAAACCACTCTGACTGGATACAGCTTTAGGAATCAACATCAAATGAAGGAAGAAAAGAAGTGCAGTTGATTCTCATTATTCATGGTTATCATGGCCTATAAGGTCACCCCAAACACTAAATTAAAAAATACTAAGATGTTGCTCTTAGGAGAAATAGATGGTTAGGTTCCTTTGACCTCTTGTCATAACATTTTTGTCAACCAATCAATACATTGTTTTATGTGTGTTCCTGTTAAAGACACCTTATTTAATATATCCATATATTGATGATTTATTAACACTGAATGGAAACAGCACTATAACTCATGCCTGAATGAAGATTATTTAACACATGTATCTTCTCTACAAGTTACATCACAGCCTTCTCGTGCTTAGGAATACTACACAGAACTTCAGCACCATGCTTGAGGCCATTATAAACAGTGAAACAGCCAAAAAAAAAAAAAATTCCCACACACAAAAAATGCAAAGAACATGGCACTAAATAGACTGCAAAAAGAATACTTGCATACAGTATGAAAGCTGAATCAAGAAGGCAGAGCATCACCATGAACACTGGCATGGGGTGACTCAAATTTTTGCCCCTCTGTGCCTGTCTGTGATCAACCTTGAAAGTACCTCTTGTATTCAATAAAGACTTTAAAAAAATGGTCCACATCAAAAATACCTTTAAAATAAATAAATAAATAAATAAATAAATAAATAAATAAATAAATAAATAAATAAATTTTGGTAAGCAGGTGAATTTGCAAATATGAAATTAGCAAATAATCAACTGTACTTTAAATCATTCAAGAAGATAAGAGAGCTGGAGTTGTAAGCAGAGTGACACAGATGTAGAGAATAAACATATGGATACCAAGGGGAGAACAGGGAGTGGGATGAATTTGATGATTGGGATTGACATACATACACTACTATGCACAAAATAGGTAAGTAATGAGAATCTACTGTATAGCACAGGGAACTTTAGTCAGTGCTCTGTGGTGACCTAAATGGGGAGGAAATCTAAAAAGAGGGGATATATGTGTATGTATAACTGATTCACTTTTCTGTACAGCAGAAACTAACACAACATTGTAAAGCAACTATACTCCAATAAAATCCAAAAAAATGTCATTCACTTATTCAACAAAAATGTATTGAGCATCACTATGTGCCAGACATTATTTCAGCACTGGGGACAGAATAATACACAAAGTAGGCAAAACTTTTTCTGGATGGGGCTCCCATTCAATAGATAAACAAATAGATAATCATATAATGTCAAATGTTGAAAGTGCTATGAAGAAAAATAGAACAATATAAGGGGAAATATATTGATGGAAGTTGCTCTTTTAGCTAATATGGTGAAGGATGAAAGTTGGGCAGAAACTCAAGGAAATGTGGGAACAAATCACAGGCATATCTCAGGAAGCAGCATCCCAGGCAAAGGCAACTTTAAGTACAAAAGCCCTCCCTCCTGGGACTCCTTTGGTGGTGCAATGGTTAAGAATCCCCCTGCCAATGCAGGGGACACAGGTCCGAGCCCTGGTCTGGGAAGATACCGCATGCCACAGAACAACTAAGTCTGTGTGCCACAACTACTGAGCCTGTGCTCTAGAGCCCATGAGCCACAACTACTGAGTCCATGTGCCACAACCACTGAAGCCCACATGCCTAGTGCCCGTGCTCTGCAACAAGATAAGTCACTGCAATGAGAAGCCCATGCACCACAACGAAGAGCAGCCCCCGCTTGCCATAACTAGAGAAAGCCCACATGCAGCAATGAAGACCCAACACAGACAAAAATAAATAAATAAATAAATAAATTTATTAAAAAAAAAAAAAAACCCCTCTGTCCTGCAGAAATTTGCCCAATGTGTTCCAGAAACAGCCAGATGACCAGAGTGGAAAAGCTGAGCAAAATGGTAGGAGACACTGTCAAGGGACTTAACTAAAGTGTCTTAGTCAGCTTGGGCTGCTGTAACAACATACCATAGGTTGGTGGTTTAAACAAGGACATTTATTTCTCATGTTCTCGAGGCTGGGAAGCCCACAATCAAGGTGCAGGAAGATTCAGTTCCTGGGGAGGGCCCACTACCTTGCTGGATTACAGACAGCCACTGTCTATGTCCTCACATGGTCTTTTCTTGGTGCATGTGCTTGGACAAATCTCTCTCTCTCTCTCTCTCTCTCTCTCTCTCTCTCTCTCTAATAAGGGCACTAATCTCATTATGAGGGCCCCACCCCCATGACCTAATCTAAACCTAATTATGCCCCAAAGGCCCCACTTCTGAATGCTATCACATTAAGTTTGGGCCTTCAACATATGGATTTTGGGGGGTGGGGACAAAAATACTCACTCCTTAACATATAGCAATCCAAAGTAGGGCAGGGTAAGTGTTATAGGAGCTTAGAGAAGACAGTAATCACTGATAGCTGGCATAGTTAGGAAGGTTTCAGATGACAAGTCAGACTTGAGTCAAGCTTTATAAGAAAAAATCAAGCTATGTGCACAGGAGTGTGTGGGGGTGCGGTGGGGAATAATACCTTGAAGAACACAAGCAAAGGCAAAAAAGGCACATAAAGCCAGTCTGGCTGGCATAGAACCTCAGTGTAAGGGTGATTGGGGAGAAAACTTCAGAGTTTAGGTAATCAGAATATGGGAGATCTTGGAAGACAATCTAATAAGCAGCCACAGAGGTTTCTGACTAGCCTCATGTTAAATAACCAGGTGTTTTGGAAAGTTGAAGATGACAGTGGCATGTATCTAGGATGAATGGAAGAGAAAATATTCAGAGGCAGGGATACAAGAGATTTTTACAGCAGCCCAGTTGATGAACTGATAAGGTCTATGACTAAGATCCTTGCTACTGGAGCAAAAAGACAGCAGCAAACATTATGAAAGGACAGTGGCCAAGGTTTAGAGACTTAGCAATGGAGAAGGATGACTGAAAAGATGAAGGCACCATTGATGGAAAGCCAGGAGAAACGCAAGGGAAGACTTGGTTTAAGGAGTGGTTGAGGATAGGGGTTATTGTCATATGAGATGGAGCTGTCCTACAGCATTTGAAGATGGAAATTCAGGAGACAGTTAGGGATCTTAAGATAGGATAAAAGTCCTGTCTGATTCATTTTGAACAACCCTCACCCTAAACACAGTAACTGAAATGCTACAATAAATGATTGTGACATGAGCAAAAAGTAATTACACCATGAGCTGGAGCTTGTTTGATGGAGAAAAGCAGTAGGTACAGTACTGAACTTTGGAATGTGACAGTATTTGGTAGAAAGAGAAAGAAAAAGAAAACAGAAGAGCAATCACAAAGTAGTATAGATATTTCACAAAATTATGCTAAGCTCCTTTTAGAAAAAAACCCAGTGGATAGTAATTCCCAATGGAAATTCAAAGCTTGGAAGTATAGAGGCTATAACTGGGCCCACAGGGAAAACATACCATTCATTGCCTTGTTGTTTAGGTCCCACAAGAATAATGTAAGTAGAGGTCACTTTGGTAAAAGAAGAGTCCCTGCAGTTCTCAGGAACAGGTGAAAGGGGTGAATTTTTCTTAAGGAGACCATCCCTAAATAGCATCAGAAGAACTGCAAACTTTCTGCCCCGCCTCCCTCCACAGATGCAGGAAGAATTTTACTGCTCTTGCACAGCTTTATTTAGGACTGGAGGAAAGCCAGCTGTCTATTGTTCAAGTTCACATTTTAGCTGATGATGGAAATTCACACATTCTGTACAAGGCCATCCTGAGGAGCAGTCTTCAGTGTGGGACTTTGGCAAAAATACTATATTCTAAGACAAACATGCTTTCCAGAGAGGCAAAGATTTTTCAAAACAAACAAACAAATCAGCCAGCCAGAAAATGGATCTTTGTTTTAACTGTTTACCACAGGGAAGATACCTGCTGAACAGTCTGAGAGTAGTGTTAAGCATCATTTCCTCCATTAATTATTTTGTTAGATTAAAAGAGAAAACCCACCACACTGTCCTAACATTTTTCTGTGTTTGTTGGGGAAGGTCCACTTTATTCTCCATAAACTATGATTTCTTTAAAAATCAGAACTTTGAAAAGAAAAAGAAAAATCTCCAGTATCAAAGAGTATAAAAATTCTTGAGAATCCAACATGAATTGAGGAAGGAAAAGTAGTAGCTCTGTGACCTTTTTTTTTTTTTTTGCGATACGCAGGCTTCTCACTGCTGCAGCCTCCCCTGTCACGGAGCACTGGCTCCAGACGCGCAGGCTCAGCAGCCACGGCTCACAGGCCCAGCCGCTCTGCGGCATGTGGGATCCTCCCGGACCGGGGCACGAACCTGTGGCCCCTGCCTCGGCAGGAGGACTCTCAACCACTGCGCCACCAGGGAAGCCCTAGCTCTGTGACCTTTGACATTTACTTAACCTTACTTAGCTTTGTAAAGTAAAGTTGTTATTTCCAGGATTGGCAAAGATAAAACAAAATGTTGTACATTGTCACATCCAAAAGAAAACCATCCCTACTCATCCCATCTACATAGACAGCTAGCCACTCTGTAAAAATCACTCTGTTTCAAGTCTTTGTGAGCATTTATTACTACCTAATATGTGTTTACTGACTTGCCTGTTTACTATCTGCTTTGCCTGAGCATATTACAATCTCCAAGAGACTTCTCCTTGTTCACATCTCCATTTCTAATACCACAACAGTGCCTGGCACATAGTAAGTGCTCAGTAAAAACCCATTGAATAAATGAAATTTATTGTTCGTAAATACTCGTTCTCTTCTTTCTTCTCCATCCCAAATTCACATGGCAATTCTATGTATATAGTTTATATACATAGAAATGGATCTAGCCTTTCAAATGGGGATCCTTACATAACTGGGAGACACAGAATGAGTATACATGAATTATTGTTCTTATAGCTGACATTGAATTTATCCTATTACATTTACAATGAGTATGGTTTCAGTTGCTAAGGCAACTCCCCCATTTATATTAAAAGAGATAATACATACACCCAGCATGATGTAGGTGCTTAATACATGTTAGTTTCCTTTCCATTGTATGTACTTCTACTGCTCGTCATATATTTTAGATTAGAAATCAAAAGCTTATCAGAAAAAACACTCAGAGGAATCCCACAAACTCAGATTCCCACAAAAACTAAATAAAAAGGAGCCAAAACATCCCAATTGACTTTAGAGTTGCTGCCTGATTTCATTAAGCATGACCTGATTTCTTTTTAGTTCCTAGAAAAGTCTATTGTCATAGTACTTCTAATGTTCTTTTAGTTCCTTCTAAGAAAAGCTCCATAGAATTCTGCCATAGATTTTTTAAGTAAATTTTTGAGATGACAGCTCAAAGGGTATTGAATTCAAAATACTCTAATTTTTTCCAAACTCTGCTTTGTATGTAGGGAAGAAAAAAAAGAGAAAGAAAAACCTTAATAGACTCCCAATTCAATATATAAAATTTCCCAACACTTCATTCTGTGAGGATATTTTTACTAAAACTCATTAGCTTTTTAAATATTATACTTGTTCTAATTTCATGTAACACACTGAACTATGAGCCAGTTCAAATAAGATTTAAAATAGAACTCCACTTTCTTTGCACATACCTACTCTTATTTGCATAGAACAAGTTTATACCACATTTGTCCAATTAAGACAAAAGGTAGACAGGATAATTAAAAATAAATCAAAACAATCAAATGTTACATTTGTAATTTCACTTTATATGGTGTTTGGGGTTTTGTTTGTCTTATTTTGTTTTGTTTTGTTTTTAAATCAGGCTTGGAGGGATAGTGAATTTAAAAGAATAACCTCAGTTTGAGAATGTTACACAGATTCCTCCAAAGAGACTGGTTTTGTCTCAGAGAATGAGCCCTGAGTATTGAGATCAAAGGAAATCTGCTTCTCTTTTTGGCTTATTTTAGGAGTAGCTGGAAGTGTTTTCTCATCTGTAAAAGAAGTTATTTAGACAATCACAAAGTTCCCTAATCTCTCTAAAGGCCATGAGTTTATGTATAGACTTCTTAATTAGCCTCAATTGGAATTACAATATTGATCTGCAATAATTCTTCTAAGGGATTGTTACTTTGAGACATTTCAGTATTGAGAAACACAGTTTGACACATTCAGGGCATTAAAAGGCACTACCAAAGAGTTAAGACCATTTCCTTTAAACAAAGTTAACTCTGTTTTTCTATTAAGGAATAATTAGAGACTGAGAGAGCTGAGAATTCACTTAATTAACCACTACCAATAAATTTACATGCTGGTTTGGAGCTTTACATTTCTACTTATTAAAATTATTTTCCCATTTTAATAAAACTCCATAATATTTTTAATGATTATTTAAAGTCTTTATAGACTCTACTTTTTCCAACTCTTATTATTTAGAATGAATCTTCTTTTTAAATCTTATAAATGATACTGCAAAGAAAATCTTTCCCACAAATTTTTATTTTGCACTTCCATGTGTTTCCATATGAAGACCTGTTGAAGGGGCAATTTCAAAGTCTTACATAAAAATCAATTTTCACTGCTTCTCTGTGGAATAAAAAGCATTAATAACATACTAACAATGGAAAAATGATAGCATGAATTACAAATAGATTCTCTAGTACAAAACTTTTTTCAGAGGTAGACCCAATCACACATAAGACATGGTTGTGACTCAGTCTTGTGCTTCACTCATATGCCCAGAGGACATATCCCAATCCCCTTTTCACACCCATTCTCCTCTGGAGTTCTGGAGATGAACTTGAAAATAAGCCCTGGTTCAGAAAATAACATTTTGAATGAATTGTGTTCTGAACAGAGTTGTTGACAAAAAAATGTATTGGGATTCTACAACTATGCCAAACTATTTTTTGATATATATAAATATAAATCCACTGAATATTTGAATTAGGCTCGGAGCAAATAATACAGCAGCTCCAGTGTACTTTTTATTAAAAGGAAAGTGAAATATATATGTCCCTGCTGCACAGTTAATATTCAGAAATAATCTGATGATGTTTATGCACAAAAAAATTGCACAAAGTAATAATTATATTTTGAGAAGGAACTTTTACACAATTGTTAACAAACATATACTGACAATCTATTTGAACAAGGGTATCATAAGCAAGATACCCAAAAGATCCAATATTTTTCATTCAACAGATAAACTTTTCAGGGTTTTGCTTGGCCATTATCTCTGAAGACCATGTGTGACCGTCAAAAACATCAGTAATCATTTCAAAAATGAAGTGTCAGAACTCATATTTTGTTATCTTTCACCCTAAATCTTACACATTTCTATTGAAATTGCAATTAACTTTTTTAGGCCAAAAGTTTTTCTGATAATAAGAGTAGTAAACCCACATTTAAAAGTTTATAAATTATAGAAATGCATAAAGAAGAAAATAATGGGTCACCCATAATCACACAACACATGATACCCTTATAAACATTGTTCTATAATTATTTCTTGTCTTTTTTCTATAGGTTTCTTCTTTTACTATTCATATGTCAGAGTATCTCCTAATTTCTTTCCTATCTATTCTTCTTTTAATACTTGTTCTCATTCTGTATATATAATTTTGTTAAGCTGCATTTTGTTTAACATTACTGATTATTAAAAGCATTTTTATGGCAGTAAAACACTCTTCATTTTTAATTACTACATAAATGTTCTATTGTGCAACTGTACCATAATTTACATCCTCTAATTCAGGATATTTAAGAAGATTTTATTTTTCACTGCATGTTGCAATAAACATTTTGCTTTCAAGTTTTTCTTTTACATTTCTTATTATTTCCTAGTAATAGATTCCTATAAGTGGAATTAATGGTCATAATGTATAAATGTTTTAAGGCTCCCCAAGCAGCTGTGGTATCTATTGATTTTCCTGATTAAATTTTAATAAAAATATTGATTATAAAAAGTAAATTAAAAACATTAAAAATCAGTAGATGTCGGTTATTAGTTTATACATTAAGGAATCCCTAGATATCCAACTTACAGAAAATTTCAGATATTCATTGAGTTCTCACTCTAACGAAATGCCTCATGAGTGACAGGTTTCATTTTATCAAGAGATTCACATACCCATGTATGGTCCAGGTTGACATAATATGTCCAGTATGTAAGTCAGTTACTTAGAGACACTTGATATACTAGAAAAAATAAAGAACATTGACACTTTTCATCATTAAACTATTGTATTTTCATGAAATCACATTTACCATTTTGAAAAAGATATTTGACACATTCAATAATGAGTCAATTGTTTCAAGTTTTTTTTGTTTGTTTTTTTGTTTTAACTTCCAGTTTCCCTGTGTTTCTCCTCAAGCCTCAGTGACCTAAACATGAAGAAGGGCAGAGCAAGAGTGCACATCTATGGCAAAGTGGGCAGCTAAGTCAAGCAGTGGTGTTTGAGAATCTGAATCATCTAGATATTGATTCAAGTCTTAACACTATTTTACTCAAATAGATGTGTCATTAACTATTTAAGAAAATTAAATGATGCTTATTCCTAAAATTTTATTCTCCAAAGAAATACCTTTTTGACTTAAATATGTCATATTTTAGTTTTGCTCATCTCATGAAAAATTTAACTCATAATTATAAAATTTCACTTTTTTTTAAATTAAATTTTTTATTATTATTATTACTTTATAAATATTTATTTTTATTTATTATCATTTTTTTTGCTTTATAACAAATTTAATCAGTTATACATATACACATGTTTCCATATCCCCTCCCTTTTGCGTCTCCCTCCCACCCACCCTATCCCACCCCTCCAGGCGGTCACAAAGCACCGAGCTGATCTCCCTGTGCTATGCGGCTGCTTCCCACTAGCTATCTACCTTACGTTTGGTAGTGTATATATGTCCATGCCTCTCTTTCGCTTTGTCACAGCTTACCCTTCCCCCTCCCCATATCCTCAAGTCCATTCTCTCGTAGGTCTGTGTCTTTATTCCTGTCTTACCCCTATGTTCTTCATGATATTTTTTTTTCTTAAATTCCATATATATGTGTTAGCATACAGTATTTGTCTTTCTCTTTCTGACTTACTTCACTCTGTATGACAGACTCTAGGTCTATCCACCTCATTACAAATAGCTCAATTTCATTTCTTTTTATGGCTGAGTAATATTCCATTGTATATATGTGCCACATCTTCTTTATCCATTCATCCAATGATGGACACTTAGGTTGTTTCCATCTCTGGGCTATTGTAAATAGGGCTGCTATGAACATTTTGGTACATGTCTCTTTTTGAATTATGGTTTTCTCAGAGTATATGCCCAGTAGTGGGATTGCTGGGTCATATGGTAGTTCTATTTGCAGTTTTTTAAGGAACCTCCATACCGTTCTCCATAGCGGCTGTACCAATTCACATTCCCACCAGCAGTGCAAGAGTGTTCCTTTTTTCCCACACCCTCTCCAGCATTTATTGTTTCTAGATTTTTTGATGATGGCCATTCTGACTGGTGTGAGATGATATCTCATTGTAGTTTTGATTTGCATTTCTCTAATGAGTAAAGATGTTGAGCATCCTTTCATGTGTTTGTTGGCAGTCTGTATATCTTCTATGGAGAAATGTCTATTTAGGTCTTCTGCCCATTTTTGGAATGGGTTGTTTGTTTTTTTGTTATTGAGCTGCATGAGCTGCTTATAAATTTTGGAGATTAATCCTTTGTCAGTTGCTTCATTTGCAAATATTTTCTCCCATTCTGAGGGTTGTCTTTTGGTCTTGTTTATAGTTTCCTTTGCTGTGCAAAAGCTTTTAAGTTTCATTAGGTCCCATGTGTTTATTTTTGTCTTTATTTCCATTTCTCTAGGAGGTGGGTCCAAAAGGATCTTGCTGTGATTGATGTCCAAGAGTGTTCTGCCTATGTTTTCCTCTAAGAGTTTTATAGTGTTTGGCCTTACATTTAGGTCTTTAATCCATTTTGAGCTTATTTTTGTGTATGGTGTTAGGAAGTGATCTAATCTCATACTTTTACATGTCCCTATCCAGTTTTCCCAGCACCACTTATTGAAGAGGCTGTCCTTTCTCCACTGTACATACCTGCCTCCTTTATCACAGATAAGGTGACCATATGTCCGTGGGTTTATCTCTGGGCTTTCTATCCTGTTCCATTGATCTATCTTTCTGTTTTTGTGCCAGTACCATACTGTCTTGATTACTGTAGCTTTGTAGTATACTCTGAAGTCAGGGAGCCTGATTCCTCCAGCTCCATTTTTCGTTATCAAGATTGCTTTGGCTATTCGGGGTCTTTTGTGTTTCCATACAAATTGTGAAATTTTTTGTTCTAGTTCTGTGAAAAATGCCAGTGGTAGTTTGATAGGGATTGCATTGAATCTGTAGATTGCTTTGGGTAGTCGAGTCATTTTCACAATGTTGAATCTTCCAATCCAAGAACATGGTACATCTCTCCATCTATTTGTATCATCTTTAATTTCTTTCATCAGTGTCTTATAATTTTCTGCATACAAGTCTTTTGTCTCCTTAGGTAGGTTTATTCCTAGATATTTTATTCTTTTTGTTGCAATGGTAAATGGGAGTGTTTCCTTGATTTCACTTTCAGATTTTTCATCATTAGTATATAGGAATGCCAGAGATTTCTGTGCATTAATTTTGTATCCTGCAACTTTACCAAATTCATTGATTAGCTCTAGTAGTTTTCTGGTAGCATCTTTAGGATTCTCTATGTATAGTATCATGTCATCTGCAAACAGTGACAGCTTTACTTCTTCTTTTCCAATTTGGATTCCTTTTATTTCCTTTTCTTCTCTGATTGCTGTGGCTAAAACTTCCAAAACTATGTTGAATAAGAGTGGTGAGAGTGGGCAACCTTGTCTTGTTCCTGATCTTAGTGGAAATGGTTTCAGTTTTTCACCGTTGAGGACGATGCTGGCTGTGGGTTTGTCATATATGGCTTTTATTATGTTGAGGAAAGTTCCCTCTATGCCTACTTTCTGCAGGGTTTTTATCATAAATGGGTGTTGAATTTTTTCAAAAGCTTTCACTGCATCTATTGAGATGATCATATGGTTTTTCTCCTTCAGTTTTTTAATATGGTGTATCACGTTGATTGATTTGCGTATATTGAAGAATCCTTGCATTCCTGGAATAAACCCCACTTGATCATGGTGTATGATCCTTTTAATGTGCTGTTGGATTCTGTTTGCTAGTATTTTGTTGAGGATTTTTGCATCTATGTTCATCAGTGATATTGGCCTGTAGTTTTCTTTCTTTGTGACATCCTTGTCTGGTTTTGGTATCAAGGTGATGGTGGCCTCGTAGAATGAGTTTGGGAGTGTTCCTCCCTCTGCTATATTTTGGAAGAGTTTCAGAAGGATAGGTGTTAGCTCTTCTCTAAATGCTTGATAGAATTCGCCTGTGAAGCCATCTGGTCCTGGGCTTTTGTTTGTTGGAAGATTTTTTATCACAGTTTCAATTTCAGTGCTTGTGATTGGTCTATTCATATTTTCTATTTCTTCCTGATTCAGTCTTGGCAGGTTGTGCATTTCTAAGAATTTGTCCATTTCTTCCAGGTTGTCCATTTTATTGGCATAGAGTTGCTTGTAGTAATCTCTCATGATCTTTTGTATTTCTGCAGTGTCAGTTGTTACTTCTCCTTTTTCATTTCTAATTCTATTGATTTGAGTCTTCTCCCTTTTTTTCTTGATGAGTCTGGCTAATGGTTTATCAATTTTGTTTATCTTCTCAAAGAACCAGCTTTTAGTTTTATTGATCTTTGCTATTGTTTCCTTCATTTCTTTTTCATTTATTTCTGATCTGATTTTTATGATTTCTTTCCTTCTGCTAACTTTGGGATGTTTTTGTTCTCCTTTCTCTAATTGCTTTAGGTGCAAGGTTAGGTTGTTTATTCGAGATGTTTCCTGTTTCTTAAGGTGGGATTGTATTGCTATAAACTTCCCTCTTAGAACTGCTTTTGCTGCATCCCATAGGTTTTGGGTCATCGTGTCTCCATTGTCATTTGTTTCTAGGTATTTTTTTATTTCCTCTTTGATTTCTTCAGTGATCACTTTGTTATTAAGTAGTGTATTGTTCAGTCTCCATGTGTTTGTATGTTTTACAGCTCTTTTCCTGTAATTGATATCTATTCTCATAGCATTGTGGTCGGAAAAGATACTTGATACAATTTCAATTTTCTTAAATTTACCAAGGCTTGATTTGTGACCCAAGATATGATCTATCCTGGAGAATGTTCCATGAGCACTTGAGAAAAATGTGTATTCTGTTGTTTTTGGATGGAATGTCCTATAAATATCAATTAAGTCCATCTTGTTTAATGTATCATTTAAAGCTTGTGTTTCCTTATTTATTTTCATTTTGGATGATCTGTCCATTGGTGAAAGTGGGGTGTTAAAGTCCCCTAATATGAGTGTGTTACTGTCGATTTCTCCTTTTATGGCTGTTAGTATTTGCCTTATGTATTGAGGTGCTCCTATGTTTGGTGCATAAATATTTACAATTGTTATATCTTCTTCTTGGATCGATCCCTTGATCATTATATAGTGTCCTTCTTTGTCTCTTCTAGTAGTCTTTATTTTAAAGTCTATTTTGTCTGATATGAGAATTGCTACTCCAGCTTTCTTTTGGTTTCCATTTGCATGGAATATCTTTTTCCATCCCCTTACTTTCAGTCTGTATGTGTCTCTAGGTCTGAAGTGGGTCTCTTGTAGACAGCATATATATGGGTCTTGTTTTTGTATCCATTCAGCCAATCTGTATCTTTTGGTGGGAGCATTTAGTCCATTTACATTTAAGTTAATTATCGATATGTATGTTCCTATTCCCATTTTCTTAATTGTTTTGGGTTCGTTATTGTAGGTCTTTTACTTCTGTTGTGTTTCTTGCCTAGAGAAGTTTCTTTAGCATTTGTTGTAAAGCTGGTTTGGTGGTGCTGAACTCTCTCAGCTTTTGCTTGTCTGTAAACGTTTTAATTTCTCCATCAAATCTGAATGAGATCCTTGCTGGGTAGAATAATCTTGGTTGCAGGTTTTTCTCCTTCATGACTTTAATTATGTCCTGCCACTCCCTTCTGGCTTGTAGAGTTTCTGCTGAGAGATCAGCTGTTATCCTGATGGGGATTCCCTTGTGTGTTATTTGTTGTTTTTGCCTTGCTGCTTTTCATATGATTTCTTTGTGTTTAATTTTTGACAGTTTGATTAATATGTGTCTTGGCGTATTTCTCCTTGGATTTATTCTGTATGGGACTCTCTGTGCCTCCTGGACTTGATTAACTATTTCCTTTCCCATATTAGGGAAGTTTTCAACTATAATCTCTTCTAATATTTTCTCAGTCCCTTTCTTTTTCTCTTCTTCTTCTGGAACCCCTATAATTCGAATGTTGGTGCGTTTAATGTTGTCCCAGAGGTCTCTGAGACTGTCCTCTGTTCTTTTCATTCTTTTTTCTTTATTTTGCTGTGCAGCAGTTATTTCCACTATTTTATCTTCCACCTCACTTATCCGTTCTTCTGCCTCAGTTATTCTGCTATTGATCCCATCTAGAGTATTTTTTATTTCATGTATTGTGTTTTTTATTGATGCTTGATTCATCTTTAGTTCTTCTAGGTCCTTGTTAACTGTTTCTTGCATTTTGTCTATTCTATTTCCAATATTTCTGGATCTGGGAAATAGAATCTTGGATCATCTTTACCATCATTATTCTGAATTCTTTTTCAGGTAGACTGCCTATTACCTCTTCATTTGTTAGATCTGGTGGGTTTTTATCTTTCTCCTTCTCCTGCTGTGTGTTTTTCTGTCTTCTCATTTTGCTTATGTTACTGTGTTTGGGGTCTCCTTTTTGCAGGCTGCAGGTTCGTAGTTCCCGTTGTTTTTGGTGTCTGTCCCCAGTGGCTAAGGTTGGTTTAGTGGGTTGTGTAAGCTTCCTGGTGGAGGGGACTAGTGCTTGTGTTCTGGTGGATGAGGCTGGATCTTGTCTTTCTGGTGGGCATGTCCACGTCTGGTGGTGTGTTTTGGGGTGTCTGTGGACTTTTTATGATTTTAGGCCACCTCTCTGCTAATGGGTTGCATTGTGTTCCTGTCTTGCTAGTTGTTTGTCTTAGGGTGTCCAGCACTGTAGCTTGCTGGTCGTTGAGTGAAGCTGGGTGCTGGTGTTGAGATGGAGATCTCTGGAAGATTTTTGCCGTTTGATATTATGTGGAGCTGGGAGGTCTCTTGTGGATCAGTGTCCTGAAGTTGGCTTTCCCACCTCAGAGGCACAGCACTGACTCCAGGCTCCTCAATTTGTGATGATGTGTTGTCTATTCATGTATTCCACAGATGCAGGGTACATCAAGTTGATTGTGGAGCTTTAATCCGCTGCTTCTAAGGCTGCTGGGAGAGGTTTCCCTTTCTCTTCTTTGTTCTCACAGCTCCTGGGTCTCAGCTTTGGATTTGGCCCCGCCTCTGCGTGTAGGTCCCCAGAGGGCATCTGTTCTTCACTCAGACAGGACAGGGTTAAAGGAGCAGCCTCTTCGGGGACTCTGGCTCACTCAGGCCGGGCGGGAGGGAGGGGCACAGAGTGCGGGGCGAGCCTGCAGCGGCAGAGGTCGGCGTGACATTGCACCAGCCCGAGGCGCGCCGTGCGTTCTCCCAGGGAAGCCGCCCCTGGATCCCGGGACCCCGGCAGTGGCGGGCTGCACAGGCTCCCGGAAGGGCGGTGTGGGCAGTGACCTGCGCTCGCACACAGGCTTCTTGGCGGTGGCAGCAGCAGACCCAGCGTCCCACGCCCGTCACCGTGCTCCGCGCTTTCAGTCGCGACTCTCGCCCGTCTGTGGAGCCCCTTTAAGCAGTGCTCTTAATCCCCTCTCCTCGTGCACCAGGAAACCAAGAGGGAAGAAAAAGTCTCTTGCCTCTTCAGCAGCTCCAGAGTTTTCCCGGACTCCCTCCCGGCTAGCTGTGGCACATTAGCCCCCTTCAGGCTGAGTTCTCGCTGCCAGCCCCAGTCCTCTCCCTGCGCTCTGACCGAAGCCTGAGCCTCAGCTTCCAGCGCTGCGCACCCCGGCGGGCGAGCAGACAAGCCTCTCGGGCTGGTGAGTGCCGCTCGGCACCGATCCTCTGTGTGGGGATCTCTCCGCTTTGCCCTACCCAGGTATGTAGGGGGTTTCTTGCCTTTTGGGAGGTCTGGGGTCTTCTGCCAGCGTTCAGTAGGTGTTCTGTAGGAGTTGTTCCACGTGTAGCTGTATTTCTGGTGTATCCGTGGGGAGGAAGGTGATCTCCGCGTCTTACTCTTCCGCCATCCTACCCGGAAGTCCAAAAATTTCACTTTTTTTCTTCAATAATCCTCAGCATTGCATATTGCTTAAGGGAATGGGAGTCAAGTTGAACCACCTGGGTTCAAATCTCAACTCCACCATTTACCAGCTAGGTGGCACAGGGCAGATCACTTACTTGTTGTATACCTCAGTTTTGTCATCTTTAAAACGGAGGTAATAATGGTAGCTATGTCTTAGGACTACTGTGAGAACTAAATGAGCTAATACTTATAAGGCTTAGGCCACTTTGTTTGTCTGTCACATAGCATTCAGTGTTAGCAATCATCATCAGTACCATAGGCATTATCAAGTGCAGGATCCCAGATACACAACACTTGTGACATACACAGAACATAAAAGTACGAAGATCAAGATATATAATAATATGGTGTGACATGTACTATGTGTCAAGTGAATGTTACAGGTAAAGTAACTTACAAGACTGCCATGGAGGAAGTAATTAATAAAGGGCAGTGTTCTATGAGTGATCTCAGAGAAAAAGTGGGACTTAACCTTTGAAGAAGAGAGAAGACTTGGCAGAAATTTGGAAGGACATTTTGGACAAAGGATATCTTGAGAAGTTATTGATATATTCTTGGAACAATGAATAGTCAAGTTGAGCTATTACCAAAATGGTTCATCTAGAAAGAAACTAGAAAGTGGAGGGCCTAAAATAGTAAACCACTTGGGAATTTACCTGTAAGCACTTGGGAACCACTGAAGATTCTGAGAAGGACAAATGAGAGTAAAAGGTAAAGGAGAATAGTTCATCATTGATTTTCAAGATGATTTATATTGGGAAATATTAGAGACAAAATAAAATTTAAAAGTCTGATCATGAAACTACTGAAATATTCCCAAAAAGATCAATTTTGGGATATTCATACTGATAGAGATCTGCCATTCATATTTTTCCTCCTTGGTAGTTCTTGTCTCTTTGTGAACTTTAACATAGAAGTAATCTTGTCTTGTTCAGCTTAGTCAACTGAGTTTGGTTTTAAATTTTATTTTCTCTGTTGAGAGTAGAGCTCGAAAAATTTGCTAAATTTCTCTTTTAATATAGCCCTTATACAACCAAGAGAGAATAAGAATTTAAGGGATTTGATATAAGTAATTTAAGAATTCAGATATCTATCAATATCTTATTTGTAGTTCAGTGACTATCAGCACAAATATACTTGTATATTTAGTATACAACTATTTTCTAGACTCTTTTGTAATAGAGTATAGAGTTTTAGGAATGTTTCTGAGGCTTGTTAAAATTAACGGGTTTTTTTTGTTTTGGGGTTTTTTTTTTGATAAACAGAGAGTTGACTATTTGGTTAACAGATGACTCACAATGCTAAGACCTTGGAGGTTGATTATGAGTTTTCAGATGCCCTTGGTAAATTTGAAAAATGGCTCATGATATTAAAATACAACCAATTGAGAGCTACCTCTAGGAAAGATTATGGAACATTCATCTTTGCAAAGCTTAAAGAGACAGTTAGTAATCAACTGTCTTTTTCTAATATAGAGGTTCTGGTAGTTGGAAGTGACCTTTTATGACAACTCAAAATAAACACTGACCAATGTTCTTAAATAGAAAAAAGATAATTATGGCCATAAGAATATTAAATATAGAAGGACTGCGGGGGGGGGGGGGTCCAGCCAGAGTCTAGGTAATAAGTTGACTGGCTTGAAGATGGGGAGAAACTCCTGGAAGGTGTTCATTAGTCAAGAGAAATATCTCCAGCTAATTCAGAGATGCAGCTGCAAAATAGCACTAGAGAAATCAGGAGACAGCAGACTTTCTGCCTCTCCCACTAACTAGCTGTGTGACCCTGATACGCGGGCCTCTCACTGTTGTGGCCTCTCCCGTTGCGGAGCACAGGCTCCAGACGCGCAGGCTCAGCGGCCATGGCTCACGGGCCCAGCCGCTCCGCGGCATGTGGGATCTTCCCGGACCAGGGCACGAACCCGTGTCCCCTGCATCAGCAGGCGGACTCTCGACCACTGCGCCACCAGGGAAGCCCAATAGTTGTCTTTTGAATAAAAGATAATTAATTTAAAAAAAGAATATTAATTATAATATATACAATATTCTGTGCTTGTTTTTATAGAGTTTTTTAAACGGAATTTTCTTTTTTGTTAGTAACATGAATTTATTTTTTCCCTGAAAAGTCTATTACCTTAAAAGTGTATAGAAATCAGCATAAAGGACATAGAGAGATGTGTCTATTTTTAAAGTCCAAAAGGAAGCTTGTAGGTATAATTCATTCTGTAAAAGAGTGGAAAGGCTATTTATAAATCCTTCTGTTATTGTGATTGTGTGATATTATGAAACTTTGCAGTTGAATTACTATGTGACCCTGGAAACTCTCTCCAAGCCACTGAACCTCAGTTTCCTAATCTATAAATGAAGGTAAAAACAGCAGGAGAGTGATGAGGGCACATTCCATTAAATGCTTATAAGGCTTTTTGCAAAATGTAAAATGTTGGTAATCACTTCCCTAGCAAGAACTCACTTGCTATAAAATTATGTGGCTTGCACAGTTCTTTAGAAACTGTTCAGGCCAAGTGGCATTCTCTTTGCTGAATACATTGTGTGTTGAACAGCACCTCCCTTCAACTGCCAGAGTCTGAAACCAAATGAATGTTCAATTACTGTGACACTTCTCTTCTAGGGTGAGCCCATATTGGCTAGGATAATGAGTCCCAATTAGGCTGAAATTCTCTGAGGATGTATTTATGTTTTACTAATATGGAAAATTCTGTGAGGGGCTGTGGTCACTAACCACTCACTGAGTCTGAGCGACTACTTCATTCTCTTCATTTTCCACTTCCCTTTCTACCCATCATACATTTTTAGTCATTCTCTGTTGCTCCCAGACTCAAAGAACTAACACCAAGCCCCACAGTTTCCTCTTGATGAAAGCCCTGATAGTCCAACCTTGCTCTACATTTTCAGTCTTGCCATTTGCTAACATATTACATGACCAGCTGAGCCACTGAGCTAGAATAAACAGAATGCACTTTAGCATACAGGGATATTTTGCAAAAGATATATTCTCAAGTCTTGGAAACTTAACTGTGTGTTACCATATTGTCTTCCTTATGCTCCTTCTGTTTCTTAATTTCACACATCACTCCATTCTTTGAAGTAATTTTCCCCCAATGTGTTAAGAAACTGAGTCATGTCCTAAATTCTGTGGAAAAAAATTGAGAGGGTGGGAGGAAGTTTAGATCTGCAAAGAACAATCTTGTTTTCTTTCAATAAATTAATCAACCTGGTCATTTCACATATGAGTTAATGGAGGGAAAAGTGCTTTGAAAACTTCAGAGCCATACAAATATGTGTTATTCCAGGATTCCTTTTCATCTGTGGGCTACAAATGGGTCACATGCCAGTCCTTTTGTATACACCAGGCTCATTTTAGGTGAAGTGGAGTCTCTGAAGTTCTCCAGCTAAAGGCATTTCCACTTTAATAAGTCACATTATGCTTTGAGTGGTACAGAGGTCCTCATATGCAGGGAGATGACCCTTATGAACCTTGTTCAAACTCAGGATCTGGCTATGGTCCACTAATCAGTTGATCAGAAAATCAAAGGATATCTCTATGGATGTTAAAATACATTTGTTTATTCTAAACCTGTGGCTTTGCTAGTCATGTGGCATGTTGGCCTTTCAGGCTAATATTCTCTGTCATGGAAACAGCTTTTTAAAAATAATGGAGTCTTTCTGATCTCAGAAATAGAAACGGAGTTATAAATAAAAACTGTTACTGAAGCCGGTAATTTTTTTCACCTTCATAATTCTGTGTTTCTCAGCTACATTCTGTGCTGTCCTGACATATGTTAATCAATGCATTTGTTACCACACAGTTTGACTATTACATTTCTCTGGTGGCTAGCTTATCATCAACTATAATTATTTCAACTCCAATTAATTCTGAACTTCTTTACAAGGTTATTTACTTGCTTTAAGCAATAAGACAACATGACACCTCTTTGATTTCCAAGCATCTGGTCAACTGCAAATTGAATTCACTGCCCTCCTCTTTGTCTGAGCAGTCTATTTCAGTGACCCTTCTCATTAGATCACTGGTATTAGTGATCAGTGACCTGCTGATTGAGGAAAAAACAATGCTAGTGAGAGAAATACTCTCACCATGACAGTCTTGAAGGCTACAGAAGCAACACTAAAAGTACAGTAGGCTGGTTTTGGACCCAGCCTAGGAAAAGAAGAGAAACCTGTTATGTCCTAGATGCTCTAATATCATTAGGTCCTTTCGTAGCCACCATGAGGTAAGAATTAGCCCTTTATAACAGGTAGGCAAAGGGGGCCTCAGAGAGGGTAAGGACACACTTGCACAAGGACACATAACTAATAAGTGGCAGTGCCTAGTCTGGAATTCAAGCTTTCCTGATTTCCACAATACTACGACAGAAAGGACTAGAAGTAGCAAACAAACCTTTTAGAAGTTTATGTGTATGGAAGAGTGGGAATAGTGCATCTAGGAGATATAAACTGCTAGGAATGAGAATCAAGAAGAAACAAGTCCCAAAACACAAGTCCTAAAGCAAGGATGTTAATTGAGAGGCAGAATAATATATGGAGATGGATCTAGGTGGGCCTGTAGTCTTTTTCTGTAAGGAGACAGACAGTAAAATTTTCAGCTTTGCAGCTCATAGTCTCTGTCTCAAATCAGCTCTGCCTTTGTAGTGCAAAGGCAGCCACACGCAATATGTAAACAAAAAGGTATGGCTATGTTCTAAGAAAACTTTATTTAATAAAAAGAAGATGTGGCTCTTGGACCATAGTTTGCAAACCCCGTAATCTAGATTAATGTTTCCAAACACAGGCTGTTATCATCCCCCTAGAGTTTATTTGGAAATGAAGGGGAAGCTTTTTTATTCTCACAGTAATAGGAACTCAGAAAGAGCTACTGGCATTTAGTAGACCCTGACCAGAGATGCTAAAAATCCTACAAAGATCCTGGGGCAGTCTCATCTAAACCAGAATTTTCCCTACTCTAGTGACCATAGCATCCCCACTGAGAAGCACTGGATTAGTCAAAGGTGACAACATATGCATTAAAAGTCAAAATCCTTATTCTTGTTCCAACTCACAGGTATCAGCAATAGATCATGGAAGAAGCAAGACATCCTGGAAAGCAGAGGGCCTTTGGAATGACACCAATCTGCTCTGTATACAGTCTTCCCACTTAGTAATTATGGTAAGTTCCCTAGTATCTCTGAAACTTGGCCCCTGTCAATAAATAGGAAGTAATCATAACTCCCTCATCAAGGTGCTATAAAGATTTAGAGAGAGTATACATATGAAGTGATTGGCACAGGGTATGGATAGGGCAGGTCCATGCTGTCCAATAGAAATAGAATGTGAACCACAAGTATATTTTAAATTGTCTAGTAGCCACACTAAAAAAAAAGGAAAAAAAAACACAGGTAAAAATAATTTTAGGGCCTCCCTGGTGGCGCAGTGGTTGAGAGTCCGCCTGCCGATGCAGGGGATACGGGTTCGTGCCCCGGTCTGGGAGGATCCCATATGCCGCGGAGCGGCTGGGCCCGTGAGCCATGGCCGCTGGGCCTGCGCGTCCGGAGCCTGTGCTCCGCAGCGGGGGAGGCCACAACAGTGAGAGGCCCGCGTACCGAAAAAATAAATAAATAAAAAAATAATAATAATAATAATTTTAATAACATGACGTATTTAACTCAGTATATCCAAAATACTATCATTTCAATGTGAAAATCAATATCAAAAATTATTAATGAGGTTTTTTGCATCCTTTTTTCTTTTTGGTTTTTTAAAAATCAAGTGTGAACTTTACAATGACTGTACATCTCAACTCGGACCAGCCAAGTTTTACGTGCTCAGTGGCCTCAGTAGTGGCTACTGTATTGGATAGATCAGGTGTAGACTCTGAGATAAGATTATCTCCTTCCCATCCCTTTAGTTCCCAACAGGCCACTGACTGCTTGTCAGTGTAGAGGGTTCTTCTTGTTGCTTACCCATTTCCCATGCCTGCAGACAAAGAGTACCCCCTGCCTTTGCAGAATGGAGTTTCCCAGCGCTTCCCAGTTATGAAGCACTTCCCAGACTGCACTGCCCAAAATTAACTGAAAGCAAAATTAAAATAACTGTACTTTCTTCACATGAAAGTCCCCTGATGTCCAAGAAACAAACACTGCCAGAAGGCCTGTATTTGGTGGGGCGTCTCTAGCAACCTCTACATTGGGCAAATTTCTGAATAGCAATGCAATAAATTCTGATTACCCAGGAGTATCTTGTAACTTTAATAAATCCAACCCCAAATAAGGAAACACTTCTAAGAAGTCTAGCAGAGGGGTAGTCACAGAGTCACACAATTGGTTGAAAATGATTAAACAAGCCCTGTTGGTGGCCCATTGATGTTCATGATTAATGTAGGTTTAATCATCAGCATACCATAAGAATTCATCTCTTCTAATTTGCTTTTTTCCCCTACCGAAACAAATTAATTCCTTCCATGTTAGTATTTTGAATCTTGCCAGTCATAGAAATTGATGAAAAGAATGTATATGCATATAGATGCCATATATCTAAATGTCTATATGTCATAAACTTATCCCCATTCCCTCATGTGTATAGATGCTTAATTTGGCACAGATAGTTCAAGACTAAAAGATGGCAATACAGAAGTTATCCCCTCTTTTCTTCCTCTAATTATTTTGAGCTGAATTCACTGAGAATGAATATGAATACATTTCTAGCTTTTAGGATTATGGAGGCGGCTAAATCTTACTGAGACTTTTAATAAAGCACATGCTCTAGCCCAAGCAGCTTCACTCCTCAGGTTCTGAGAAGCTGGCAACACTGGGAGAGAGGCAGGTCTTTGGAAACATCAACAGTTCAGGAAAAATACTATTTTGTTTGATTCAGTTTTCCAACCTAGTAAAATCCCACCTTCCCAGAAGGCTTCCCTTGTTATCTTTTGTTTGTTTGTTTGTTTTGAATAAAAGGCAGGATGAGGGAGACTATTTGCTGAGTTAAAATAACTTTTGTCCCAAAACTTGCACCTCTAAATACAGTGGTGATTGTACCACCTGATTGTGTCAGACTGTGACCCTCCCAAGGCCTCGCCCTGCAGCTCTCCCTGTCACACGCACTGGCACACACACAAACACTGCATACACCCCAACAACTAGTGGTTAGAAAATATAAGAATCAAACATTTTTCTAAACAATGTACTTTGGGACAGTTCCTGGAAATATTGATGCGGTAAAAGACAAGACGGGCTAATGAATTTCAATCCATATGGTCTGCTAATAAGGGTCTTGCAAAAGCTGGAACACCTATTGATTAACTTGTTTAATATCTTAAACCCAGTGCCTCGATATGGATGATGTCCACCCCGCTGCCCATCCAGAAGAATGTCGTTGTTTGTTTTGCACATGCCAGGAAGAAGTCTCTGCTGATTCCCTAGATAACAAAGGTGCAGCAAAGGGCTTTCTCTCTACCTATTTGGCAACAAGAAAGCTGTCCCTCCAGATGATAGGGTCCTTCCCCTTTCCTGCAGGTAACTGTCAGTCAGATGGGGTGTGAGGTATGATAATTCCATCTGTGTCATTCGGATTGTCAGCTGCATTGTTCTGCTCAGTGTGCTGTGGATTGTGAAAAACAACCAGGATGGATGATTTTAAGTAATTGCTCTGACAGAGACTGATTACTACAGTAGCAACAGTCAGTTATAGTTAAGGAGTAGCCTTAGCATATGGTCTACATTGGATGTGGGAAGGAGAGTGGGGGAGAGGAAGGAAAAAGCTTTATAATTTTACAGATTGCTTTATGTTTTATAATGACTGAGTTTTCTTTTCCTTCACTTAATTTGGAAAATATCACCAACAGAAGCCTGGAAAAAAAAATCTAAATATTGTTACAGATAAAAGAATTCAAAGAACATATTTAACTGCTATTAAGATAAATCATAAAACAATTAGGATTTGTAAGACTGATAATTATTCATTGCCACAGCATTTATTGTTCTGTGTATTGGGGTTTGTTTTCAACTTTGTGCATTCAGTGAACATCCTTTGTGAAATCTTGGCCATTCGCTGATTGCATAAACTCTTGCATTCATTTTGAAAGATGAATCATTAACATTGGTGGCTTACCTCTCCAAACTAGTCTGATGTTTCATTCATGAAAAATACCTTAACAAAACAAATTATTCAATTTATATACCTTTCCTAAAATAATGTATGTATAACATTTAATATAATAAGATAGAGATTTATTTGTTTTTGCTTAATGAGAGAATATTTCACACACACACAAAAAATACACATTTGCCTTAAACAAAATTGAAATGAGAGACCTATTTATTTTTGTAGCTACACACAGAGAAACAAAGCAATTAATAGGTTTCATTCTAGCTGGGTTTTTAATTTTTATACCATTCTTATTTTTAATTTTTTAAATAATACCCAAGAAGTGGCACATGAAATTATAGGCAGAGCAATGAATGAGAAAGCTTCTTCAAGAATAATTGAAATGATAGTGATTTTTAAAAAATAAATGGTAATATGCTCAATAAAATAATTCAACCCCAGATAAATAGGAAAGTCTTTGGAATAAAAATTAGGGTAATAATTTAACACTGTGAAAAGTAAGTGTGATAAAGTACATCTGAAGGACATTAATTACTTATCCGTGTGTGAGCTATTGTTGGGTACATAATGGCTGATCCATTTGCCAGCATAGTCTCACTGCTCCCAGGATTTTAACTCATTACTTTATAAATCTCTGCTGTGATACCTTGAGGAAAAAAAGGTGCTTTTTTAAACCTACTCCTATTTAATATTAACTAGTGTTAAGCAAAATATTTTTAACCAGTTATTACTTAAACAAAGGAAAATGGTGGACTGACTTTTTCTAATATGTTTGGGACTAGCTAGTGTTCAAGAATTCCCAGTAAGGTTATGAATATCACCTTCATTTCCAAAGGGGAAAATGAGAAGGGCTATGACTGGGCCATTTGTACAGTCAGACATTGAAGCTATTTCCATGTACTAAGAAGTCTGAGTCTAGGGAAGTTTAGAAAAATAGAGGAGCTTTTTTTTTTTAGTGATTTGTGTCATGACCTGCCTAGGAAGAAATGCAAGTCACATTGCAAATTGACCTTCCAGCTTTTGCAAACCATCCATACTCAATAAAATTCTCTGCTGGGAAAACTGACAATTATTTAGGAACACTAAGGCAGTTTTTTGTTTCTAAAAATCAATCTTCTCAAATATTATTTTCATCCTCCAAACACATACACACTTCAAAGAGCTGACTGCTTACACATTTAGTTGAATAAGCAAATTGGTCAGAATTAATCCAAATTAAATGTCTTCCTTTATGACTCTCTGAAAAATCTTTCAGGCATAGGATACTGCTGAGTTTTTTTAATCAAATGGAAATACTCTTAATGAATTATGAACAAACTTATTCATACTAAGGACAATACTTTATGAACTTGCCAAATCTCAAAACTTGTGTTTTGCCCTGAACATCAAAATCAGCTGGGGGAGTCCAATTTCATGGTTTACTTTTTAAATGGTACAAAAGGTGTTAACATTTTGAAAAGTGTTTCTAATGTTTTCTCAGAAATCACTATTTTCTGACACCTGAGAAATTGATGTGTGTTACTTGCCTAGTCTTCATAGGAATTTGGATTTAAAATGCTTGTATTAAATAATGTCCGAGTTCTTTTTCTATAAATTTCTTTTATGTAGACTTCCCATCTGGGGATCAGGGCCAAAAAAAATAATTTGAGGAAATTTGTAGCACCTTTGGTAGCCTCTGAATTTTGGTTAATTCAATTTTAATCTCCTTTGAAGACCTTGAATATACAGACAAATTTGAAGAAAGTAAAAAATTTAAATCATTATCTATTCTTTAATTCTTTTAACTCAGTCTTTTTTCCTCCAATTATCTATTGCATTATAATCCACACCAAAACAGGCTTTAAACAACAGCAATGTATTATTTCTTATGATCCTGTGGATCCAGAATTTGGACAGGGCTCTTAGTTGATTCTTCTGCTTCATCTGCCATTGATGGAGGTCACTCACTCAGGTAGTTAAGCTGCCTCAGGGCTGAACAGAAACATCCAAAACAGCTTCACTCGCATGTCTGGTATTTCAGTGCTTCTTCACATGAATTTTCTCTCACTCTTCTCCCCTCTCCCCTCTCCCCTTTCTCCTCTCTTCTTTCCCCTCTCCCCATCTCCTCCCCCCTCTCTCCTCTCTCTCTACATGTGATCTTTCCTCATTCAGTAGTCTTACCCAAGTTTCTGTACAGCATGGTGGCTGAATTCCCTGGAAAGAGGAAGTCGCCAGTTCTCTTAAAGGCTAGGCCCAGAACTGGAAGAGTGTCGCTACCGCTACACTCTGTTAATCAAAGAAAGTCTAAAGGCCATCCCTGATTCAAGAAGAGGAGAAACAGAATCTACCCCAATAGGAGAAGGGAGGAATAAATGGCAGCCATATTTAGAAATTATCTCCATACTTTCTAAGAAATCTTTTGTCTATTTGAGCATAATGAGAAAATATTTCAGTCACACAAAATATCATTGTTTTCCCTATTTTCATTAGTTATCATCATGGAGAATGGTGATAAAAAATATTTGCTTTGTATAGTAAACTTTTGATCCATCTATACAAATCTTCTATATTTCTTTTTTTAAAATTATTCTCAACTTTATATTTTTTTAATATAAAGTACAATAATCTCTGAAGAATGACTTCTAACAGTGTTTCCCAGGTAAACTAAAATCAAGCATATTGACTTTAATGTCCTGAAAAATAAGTTTAACTTTGAATTTGGGGAAGGTTAGTCTATAGCTCTAGGTGGCTGAAGGGCTAGGACTAGCAGTCTTTTCCTTTTGGCCTTTGCAAGATGAGCTTTCAAAGAAACTTTATCATGCTGTGAAATGCATTACTCTCTAAGACCCATTGTGTGGGTTGATAAGACCAGAGTCCATTTGTTTTATAAAAACATATTCAGCCTTACTCTACTCTCATTATTTCTGAAAAATACAAGGACTTAAACATTATTATTCCATGTTTTGGTCCTTTCAGTAGAGGCTCAGAGCCTTTTATAAGGTTAGGTTCAGAATGATTTCTAAATATATTAATAAATAAATGATTTGTTTATAGGTTCTCCTATGAAACAATTTTTTGTGCTTCCCCCCCAAAAGAAAGCCATATAAAAGAATATTCTTTGGCACCAGACAGATTTGGATCTAAAATTCTGCTTTTACCACTTTTAGAATGGTATGGCCTTTACTCACTTTTAGAATGAGAACTTGCTCACCTTTGGCTGTACAAAGGATTAAAAGATGATGTGTGTAATATTCTTAGCTCAGTTTTAGGACATACTATTCAGTGGTATGGCTTTTGATATTAAACTCTTTCAAGTCAAGACTTTTGAATAAATGTCCTATTTTTAATTGGTTTGCTTGTCAAATATGTGGATGTAAAAATAATGATTGTTTCAACTTCCCTAAGCATAAGAGATAGGAGCTTTGATTAATCTTTTTTTTCATTAGAAGAGATTTGTTAACAGTCACTAGTCTTCCAAAATGCTCCTTTTGGTATTATAGTCAAATATATTGAAAATATATTTAGAAAATATATAGAAAAGAGGGTATTATAGTCAAATATATTGAGGAAATAAATATTATAATTAAGAGAATTATTCTTAATTCTCTCACAGAGAACCATAATATAAATTAAAGTCTCTAAAATATTTTGTGTAAAATTAAGAAATATCCTTAATTATTTAATTTAGCATTTCACAAACTTAAGTAAAATTTAAATGCATAATAGTCAAACTGAATCATAAGACTGAAAAATAATCAACTACTATATAATCTATGCACTTTGAGTTCTGATTTTTGTTTTTGTTTTTTTTCTGCAGAAGTGGCAGTAGCATTTCCATTTGTGGGTACCCAAAAAACTTAATCTTACACTAAATAACCAATCAATTCATGACTCGTTGTTCATAACCAATCAGTTCATTCAGGGTCATTATTAAGAATGACCATTTGGGGGTACCCAACAAACCTAATCTTACATTAAATAACCAATCAGTTCACGACTGGTTGGTCATAACCAATCAGTTCATTCAGGGTCATTATTAAGAACATCAGTTCCTATATTTATTCTTTGAATAAATTTTGATATACTGTGTAAGCCTGTGTGCCTAAAACTAAAAAGACCCAGATTACTGTTTTAATAGTTGATATCTATATATATCTTAAATAAGATAGATATAAATATTGTAATATATATGTATATATATATTTTTAATCTCTGTGATAAGCTCAGCCTTTTTGGTATGTCTGCTTTATAGTCTCCCTCCTCAACTGCTTCCTGGTACTACTGAAATTCAAGGAAAGAGATAAGATTTCCAAAAGAATCAAATGATCATTCTTATTAAATCAATAACCTCAAGTTTATACTCAAAATGAATTCTATAATCTCTGCCCAGAGTGTAGTTTCCGAGCCCATAGAACAAAATGCTATATTTTATGACCATTGTTTTCTTTAATTTTGTATTCTCCTTCCCATCACTTATTCATTAAGTCATAACTTCAAAGGGCAAATTCTTTATGTTCTGACATATATCACAGTATCTATTAGTAGTAGTGGTACTACTGCTAATGGATAAATGGATAGATTAGTAGCTGAGTAGAGGTAGATAAATGGAAAGAAGAAAGGGAGAGACAAAGAAAGAAAGGAAAAGAAGGAAAAAAGGAGGGAGGGATAAAGAGAAGAGAGGGAAGAAGGACAAGTGTACAGGTTCATTACTGTTCTGAAAAATCATCAGATGTCTACACAAAATTAGCTAAATGTCCTTTTAAGTTAAGGACCAATAACAAACCTTGTGATACAAACTGATATGCAAAAAGACAATGCCTAGAAAATGAATATGTAAAAATAAATTGTTTGTTTGCTTCTCTTGTTAGAAATGAACTCTTCGCTAGTAGGATCAGTGTCTTAACATTGTACCTGGCACAAAGGTAGGTACTCTTTATATGTCTAAATGGATAACTTCATTAAGTATATATTATAAAATATATAGTTTCATTAGGAAAAGTTTTGTCAAACAATTAAAAAAATACTTTGAACAAACTTTACAAATTTCCCATGTTTAAATATCCACTGAAGCTCTGCTATCTTGATTTTTCCCATCCATGCTTTTTTGGATAAATCAGTGCCAATAATGGGGAGAGTCCTTTAAGGTGAGCCTCAAACATTGCAACATTTTACTCCCTAGAGCAAACAAACTTTTCTTTCAGTATGATAGAAGACATCAGTTTTAAGGAAATATTTGGGTGAAACCTTTTATCCAAGGAATCAATTTAGCTATGTAGAAATAGCTACCCGCAAATGCATGCATCAATTTATTCTTTTCAGAGATGTTTGTCTAACACAGGTTAAATCAGAATAAGTCAATGAGGAAGCATATAAATTTGAATGACAAACAGAATACATATCTCATTTTGTTGAGACTTTTCCATAAGAATAACATTTAAGAAAAACACCCTGCACCCTCCACTTTTAAGGAAAGAAGACCTCACAAATTTCACGCATTAATTTTGCAATATTTTATGTGAGATAAAGCAAGATGAAAATTAATATTAAGAATTCAAGAACATGAGAGGCAATATAATAGGAGGACATGGTTTTCTTCCTTCTTAGATTTCCTAAAAAAATTTTAATTTTCCAGAAATGGAAGCATTGTCTTCCTAAGAGAGCAGGGTGCTTAATAATACTTTTAAAATACTATAATTTAGCTAAAATAAAGAAGCAAAGGGGAAATGATTGAAAACTTCTCCATGGTGCAAAAGGGAGGAAGAGGAACAGAAAAATCACACAAGTCCTCTTAACTGATTTAGTTTACCTTTTGTGTTTTGTTTTGTTCAAGTAACCTATTTAAAAACGCATCCATGCATAGATTGCCCCTATTATTAATAGTAAATGTACATTTCAACCTGTCAAGTTTTTCTAGCCCCACTTTTGCAAGGTGTTTATATTTTTAAGGAAAAAAAAAATTAAAAAGCAAAGGCATTTCCTAGGGCACATGCTGCCAGACACCCAGCATTTATCTTATCTCAGTTGATGACTTTCCTTTTATCCTGAAATGATTTGACAATGACTCTATGATTTCCTGTACAAATTACCCTTTGAAAGTGGCAGTGGCGCTTGGCAGCGATCTTCACTTAATTACTGAGTGGATTATTAGCATACGGCTCCCCACCCCCCTTCATTTCTTTATATCTTCTAGATTGCGTTGACAGTTCCCTTTCATTGCCTGCTTTAACTCACTGAATACTAAACATTATGCAGATTGCAGCCGAGAAGTACCCAGGCTACTCCAAACCTCTAGTCTGCACCAAAACCTTTTTGATGGAGAGTAATTTACAGGTCAGAAATCAATAGTGTGTCTGGGAAGTGCATTTGTGGTTTTTCTTAATTTAGATTGGGGTGGGTAGCGCGGAGCACTAATGTTCAAAAGTGAATATTCTTCCTCGATCTTTCTGAAAAACAATTAGTTTTGTTCCTTCCTTTAATATCCTCTGTCTTTAAATAGGCTGAGATCTTGAGATCCTATTTCTCTTATACTCATTATGCTACCTAACTTGGCGGGAGGGGGTTAAAGAGTCCCTGTTTTGAGAAATGATAAAGCTTCACTCCTTAATCTGTCTCTGAAGTCGGGGGACTGATAAACTGACCTCCTCGGCAGGCATGTGTAAAGTGTTATTTATTGTTTGTCAGGGCAAGACAAATGCAAATGATAAATTGCGAAGATGTCTTCCGCACTCTCAAAAGGAACCTTCTCTTCTGTCTTGGCTCCCGTCTTTTGGCAAAAATTTGCACATATGTCAGGCATTCACCATCCAGATCTTTATCCTTCTTTTTTTTTTTTTTTTTTTTTTTTTGTTCATCCCTGAACTGCATTCTAAAGCATCTTCCACATTTCCCAGGGTATAGTAGGGACAAGAACCCCTTCCCATTTCAGCCTTATGGTGTAGCTTAGTTTAGGGGGGTGTTTTTTGTTTGTTTGTTTCCTCTTCTTGGGAAAAGAATACAATATCTACATGAGTGATTTCAGGACTTGGTGGAAGTGACACCAAAGCAATAGGAGTCAGCACGGGTGGGGGGAACAGCTGGGTGCTGACTGTGTCATCTCCATTCCAGGACTATCAACCACCAGCTTTATTCTTCTACTGTTACATCTGCTATGAAATTTGGGTCTTCCAGGTGGCAGCCCAACATGCTGTCCAGTGCTATCGGGCCATTTAAATGCTTTGAGCTAATGCTGCATATCCATTTTCTAAACAAGTTAGCAGATACCATATGCAGCAATTAAAGTTTTATTGAGTGGTGCCTGCTTACCATACTGAATTTGGATTGGCTACCATCTGTCTCAAAGCCTGTGGTACCATCCCTGTTGCTTGAGAGAGCATTTGTAAGGATAAAAGATTTTTTTCTCAACTTCTGAAGAAGCTGCTCACATTATTTTTTACATGCAAGCCCACAAAAGTGGAATTGGTACAAATGAAAAATACCAGACAACGAGAAGTTAGGATTGAATACATGTTTTTGAGTGGTATTGGCCATCACACCAGAAACAAAATTTCGTAGCTTCCAGCCTGGCCATTTTTAGTATATATGTCTTGCTGAATATGTTATTTTTCAGAGATACCTTCTATGGGAAATCCAATGAATCAAAATTAGGACTGAGCAAAGAACATGAAAATTGTTTTTCATTTGTAAGAATTAATGCAATTATTCTCATTTTCTAGGAAATATTTACCTGGAACCACGGGGAACAATAAAATATAAATTTTACATTTTATTCACTCTACTGGTAAAACTGTGGAGACAACGTTGTTTAAGATCAGTCAGAGCTGAACAAAGGGTTTTGAAGAAAGCATTTATTAAAATTTATCTGATGTCTAAATACTTGAGCTGTGATGGTTTACTAATACAATGTTAATGTTTGATGTTTTCTCAGAGATATTTATCACTGTACCTTTGACCTTCATGAATGCTGAGATGGAAAAACACATGATAGCGAAATTCAAAAACCTCTTCAAAATTTTAAAACTGCCTGAGTGTTAGTGGAGTCTAATAGAATAAGTCCTGGAGTTCAAACCTGTTGACAAACTCTTGATTGCATAGATCTTGAATATATTGTTTGATAATTCTGTGGATGCTTTTCTCCATGAGAAAAATGAATATATTATAGCTTATTGATTCTGTTCTTTTTAATATTAGCTTAAGAATTTGAGTCTTTGAATCTTTAAAATACATAGCTGATTTCATGGATGGACCTAGAGATGGTCATACTGAGTGAAGTAAGTCAGACAAAGAGAAATATCATATGATATTCCTTATATGAGGAACCTAAAAAGAAATTATACAAATGAACTTCTTTACAAAACAGAAACAGACTCACAGACTTAAAGAACAAACTTCTGGTTATGGGGGGGCAGGGAAGTATGGGGGAAAGGGATAGTCAGGGAATTTGGGATCGACATGTACACACTGCTATATTTAAAATGGATAACCAACAAGCACCTACCGTATAGCACAGGGAACTCTGATCAATGCTATATGGCAGCCTGGATGGGAGGGGAGTTTGGAGGAGAATGGATACATGTACATGTATGGCTGAGTCCCATTGCCATGCATCTGAAACTATCACAACATTGTTAATCGGCTATACTCCAGTATAAAATAAAAAGTTAAAAAACAAAAAAAGAGACATTTAGACTGGTATTTGACCAAATATCTGTGTGCTATGTCCCTAGCCAAGTTGACACATAAAAGTAATCATCACATCCATGATAGCTAGAGTGACCACATCCTTCTAATTGAAGCTAACTCTGCTAGATCAATAAGCATAAACTGGAACTGTCTCTGGCAGATGAGGATGTAAGGTCATCCTCATTATAGTCTCACCACAGTATATTCTGATATCTCCATGGGAATTTCTATGCATCTCTGCATCCCCAGAAGAAGCCAGTGCCCTGCATGTTGTTGTGTTTGATAAATTCTTACCACCTCTCCTGGCTCTTGTCAAAAATTTATGTAGAATTAAAATAATAAAAGGTGGGAAATAAAATAATAAATCCATTAAAAAATTTTAAATAAAATACATAGCTGATAAGTGAAAAGAGAAATAGCTATAGTTTTTGTACTGGCTTTATTGCATCATATGCTGATTGTTCATTAGGGCTTCCTCACTATTCAGGTCCTGGTGAGCAATGTCAAATTGGATGAGTGAAAAGTTCATAGCATCATAGGCTTAAGCCTTGTCTACTTAGAGGAAATGTGATGTGCTTGAACAAAAACACTGACTATGATTCAGGAGATCTGTTTGCTCACCTCAGAACTACTATTCCCTAGCTAGGAAATAATCATTCTCTTTTGAGTCCTTTGGCCTGTTCTATAAAATGGAGCTCAAAATCCATCTCTACTTCTTTGGGTTATTGTGAAACTTAAAAGGGTCTATAAGACCTCTGTAAATAATCATTGAAATATGAAATGAAAATAGTAGTTTGCAAATTGTAAAGTGCTGTCACAAATCCTACCCACCCTTCAACTGAAGGTCAAATGTCATGTCTTTAAATAATAAGAACCCTTCACCCTGAACCCAGCAAGTAAGTTATTTGTATCTGTCTAAAGACATTCTTCCCTATTTCTTATAAGCTAAGAGAGAATATTTTAAAAGCCCTCTATTTTTTGCTATTTGATGTATGTGGTCTATGGAACTGAAACATCAGCATCACATGGGAACTTTTAGAAATTCAGAATTTGAAGTCTCTCCCAGACCAGATCAGATCTGCATTTAGCAAGATCACCAAGTGAGCTGTATGAACATTAAAGTTTGAGAAACACTGCTCTTATAATAATTCTGATTTTTAGGGAATTTCTCAGTTTTTAAAATTAAGTTATTTGTTGTATGAAGATCTTACAGGACTTTAAAGATTACTAGCACAACCTCATCATTTCAAGAATAAAAGAAAAAAAATCCTAACTGGGATTCATATAAATTGTGATTTGCATAAGATTAAATGTCTGGTTAATTTATTTATTTATTCAGCAATTATTGAGTGCCTACTGTGAACCACACTCTGTAGTAGGCATGGAGGATTCTATTTAGAATAAAATATGGCACCCAGTATTAGAGGGCTTGCAGTCTACTGGGGGCAGATGAAAGTTTTCTCACTCCTGTCCGGTCTTCCTTTAGTCATACCACAGAACTCCTCTAAGAGGTGTCTGATCCTGCCTAGTAATTAATCTTCACCCTGTTCTTACATTTCTTCCAGACTCACATATTTATTTATCCCCACTGCTATGACATTGGAAAACCTCTGCCTAATGAATTTGAGGAAATCAAGTATCATTCTTTGGTTACTCACATATAAGAGAAAAATGGCTCATTGGCCAGCATTGTGTCATAGCACTGGCAGATACATCTTACAGTATGTGCTTGTTACCTATTCTCCAACCCATGCCCACCCGAACAGAATTAATATTATTATCATATAACAATAATTATAACTAATATATATTGAAGCCTCACCATATGCAGGGCATGAGTCTTAGCATGTCACATGTATTATCTCATTTAATCATTAAGTCTATTCCATGAGGCAAACATCAACTCTCTTTTTACAGATGAGGTAACTGAGGCACAGAAAAATTGAGTAAAAGAGTGACAGAAATGCATTGGAACCCTGGGCATTCTGACTTTAGAAGCCTATCATTGTATATAAAGCCTTAAGGAAATTATTGTACCTTTTGGAATAATTTCCAGTAGGATAGGTTGTCTCTAATTATGTATTCTTTTCTTTCTGTCCTGAAGCTGGCAGATCTCCCACTGATAACAATGGGAGCTCTAGACATATTAGTCCCAAGTAGCTCTTTCAAAAGAATTAAACAAACTGATGAAGATCTTAAGCTTAATTAAAGTACTTTCATTTTCCTGACTGAAAGGTCAGTAGAAGCAAAGAAGACCTGCAGTTTCAATTATTTATTGACTACATAGTGTTCTTCCTTCACCAACAGCAATTCTCTAATTTTTATAACTATAAACGTCTTGTAATAATTTTCTTTATTACACAACATTGGATGAATGCCCATATTGCTCCCTTGCATTTTCACTGTAATGGTTTCTTCAAAGTATGTGCTTCTTGTCTTTCTTGTTACAGACTAATCATTGGGTCATTTGCCGCTAAGTGGTCTAAAAGTGTATTTAGATCTCAATAGACGATTAGACTTTCACATAAAGGCTTGGTCATCCCAGTCAAAAGGGTGATTTTAACATCAGTCTAAGAGTTTTCTGGCAACCATCTCATTTCTCATTACTGCCTCATTTTTATAATTGGACTTGAATGCTGCATGGACAGAAGCCAAGTCTACAGAAGAGTGAATGATCTGACTTTAGTGAGTTACAGTACCTTCTTCTGTGTGTTGTCAGTATGGAAAAATGTACTGGTCACTTGGTCTATGCTTTAGTTTCTAAACTGCTTGCAGCCTTTGTTTTCACTCCTTCCTGCTCCATTTATTAGTATCCCTAGATGAGTTCAGAAATTGTGTTAAATAACTGAGTATTGATGCTCTTAATAAAGTTTTATAATGCTGAAAATATCAATGGAAAATAAAGTCTAAGGTTTATCTACACCTTCATTTGTCATATTCTTCATGAGCTGAGGCAATCAAATACTGCATGCTTTATTGTCAAGGTCTCCCCAACATTAGAACGTGCAAAGAATATGTTTAGTACACGTTGTTCATTTGAAATAGACACATTTCTAGAACCTCACTGTGATACTTCTCACTCTACTGAAAAATTCCTCTGAAATCCTGGACAAGTTCCAAGAGGATTATGTAATTAAACACCAAAAGATCTCCTTATAAGATAGCTGGTACTAAAAGTAGTCTCATGGTATATGCCCCAAGGTCATGTGGTATATAGAGGCTCCAGGCAATTTCTTTCAATGAGCTAAGGATACCAGTCCATAATCAGTATTTCCACCCCTTGGCCACTGCTTACAGAGTTTGCCATTGATTGCAACTTTGCCCTTGGCTCTACAAATAGCTTTGTTCTGGTCTTTTGTTGCCAGCTTGATTTGCGGCTACATAGATCTCTCAACAATATAGAGATGTGCTTCATTGCTTCAAAATCTCTGGAGAATTTCTGTTCACCTAGATGCAATCTTGTATTCCTTCAACAATAATTTACTAAGTATATGATCTAAGATATACCAAAACACTCATGATCAAAATCCTTCAACAGGGCCTCCCTGGTGGCGCAGTGGTTGAGAGTCCGCCTGCCGATGCAGGGGATACGGGTTCGTGCCCCGGTCTGGGAGGATCCCATATGCCGCGGAGCGGCTGGGCCCGTGAGCCATGGCCGCTGGGCCTGCGCATCCGGAGCCTGTGCTCCGCAACGGGAGAGGCCACAACAGTGAGAGGCCCGCGTACCGCAAAAAGAAAAAAAAAAAAAAAATCCTTCAACAATACCCATTGACTAAAATATAGTATCAGAACTCCTTAGACTTATATTAGAATCTCTAAGATTCTCCAGGATCTGGTTACCATCTGTTTTACTACTTATGATTCCAATTTCTTCCTACCTCCAACTCTCCCCTTCAATCAATCTGAGTTACTCTCTGTAAGTAATAGTAAAATAAAAACAAGTAAGATCTCAACTGACAGGATACATTAGTGGCTCACTCGCACTGACTAGCAAGTTTGGGAAGTAGTCTATGCCTGTGTCTGAGGGCCTGTGGGTAGAGTGAACCCTGGGAACTGGTGAGTACATGCAGTGACCCTACATGACTTTCTTTAGATGAGACTGGGTGACAAATTGGCCAATCTTCTAAGCCCCTAGAACTCAGTGCTTCCATCAGCATCTCTAGAATACTAGGAGGAACCTCAGAAAGTAGGCTTGGGCATCTTTGGCTCATATGCCTCATTCCCTCTACTTTGATGATTTTCTCCTAAGAATCTCTTAAATTTCCTCATACAGCTCTTCTCTGTGAATTCAGATTGTACCTAATAATAGAAAGCATGCTTTTCCCAGAATATTTATTACTGCAGCTTTGATTAGGCATGAGTTTGATTTGTGTAATTATGATTTGTGCTCTTGGGTATGGCACTCCATGCATTACAAATCCCGCAGTACCGCTCCTTGCCTTTCTTCAGTTTGCTTTCCTTAACCCTCACTTGACCAGTACGGGTCAGTCTCCAACCTAACCCTTCCCACTTTGTTTTCAATGCCTAACTTACCAGTGAGTGAGGTCATGACATTTAATGGTAATAAAGAATGTGTACCTCAGACTCAACATGTTCATTATCAAAGTACAATTGATCCTTGGACAACATGGGCTTGAACTGCATGGGTCCACTTAACATGCAGATTTTTTTTCAATAGTAAATACTTTAATAGTACATGATCTGAGATTGGTTGAATCTGAAGGTGTGGAACTGTGAACATTGAGGAACCACTTATATGGAGGCAGACTATGTTATAGGCACATTTTTGACAGCAGGGAATATCAGAGCGCCTAACCCCAGCATTGTTCAAGGGTTAACTGTATCTACTTACCACTCCTGGTCCATCTTGATAAATAGAAAGACTTTCACTCACTTCAAACTAGAAATTTCTTTCACCTTTATGAATTATGTTCAAGTCCTATCAATTCTTGTCTGAGAAAGTGAAGCAGAATCCCAAGCTCAAAAGAGGAGAGTAGAAAAAAATCTAAGTCTCTGTGGAACACATATAACTTTTGGACAATATAATTTTTTAGACAATATAATTATATGAATTATATGATTATCTATCTAAGTCTTATCAGTTATCTCTCCCAAGTATCTCTTGAATTTGAATTGGTCACTACCTCACCACAACTACTATTAGCTAACCATAAAATCTCTCTTCTGGAAAAATGTAATATTGTAAACATCATCCAACTTAGCTCCTTCATTTTATTTTTTTTAGAATTCATATATGTCCTTTACCCAGATGGCCATCAGGTATCTCTCTGAATCACTACCATAATCATGATTAAATATCACCTTTAATATACATTCAATGTTACCTAGAAAAGAAAGAGAAAACTCTAAGGCAGAAAAAGATCTATAAGAGCGACACTAAATCCTCCTCCTAGTCTCATCCTGTACTGATCCACATGCCTTAAGAACTCATGGCGGGTGGGAGTGGGTATCCAAACAATCATGTCTCTATACCTTTTCCTCATTCTGCTGCTTCTGCCTAGAATGTCCTTGCAACTTTCTCTTCCTGAAAAACTTCCCCTTATCCTTCTAGGTCAGGTTCAAATATCATCTCCTTTGTGAAACGACCCTGATTACATTTGATAATATTATGTCTTCCCCTCCTTTACATACACTAAAAATATGTTTTATATGTCTCTATGTTTCTGTGCAAAGAAAGTGATACAAATATAATGTTGTCAGGCTTTCTTACCAGTAGCATCTTTTTTTTTAACACCTTTATTGGAGCATAATTGCTTTACAGTGTTATGATAGTTTCTGCTGTATAAAAAAATGAATCAGCTATATGTATACATATGTCCCCATATCTGCTCCCTCTTGCATCTCCCTCCCACCCTCCTTATCCCACCCCTCTAGGTGGTCACAGAGCACCGAGCTGATCTCTCTGTGCTATGTAGCTGCCTCCCACTAGCTACCTATTTTATACTTGGTAGTGTATATATGTCAGTGTTACTCTCTCACTTCATCCCAGCTTACCCTTCCCCCTCCCTGTGTCAAGTCCATTCTCTACATCTGTGTCTTTATTCCTGTCCTGTCCCTATGTTCATCAGAACCAGTAGCATCTTTAATCAAAGAATCCATTGTTAAAGGTTTGATAATAGGATAGGTCTTTCACAGCCAACATTTAAGATCCACTGCACTGCAAGTTATTTTCATCAGAATTTTGTCTTCCTCAGATAGTCACCTGCTCATGTTCCAAGGTGTCCTACCTGAAAATATGAGCTGCTAGGAAGAGATCTAGAGTGTACTGAGCTGGGAACACACAAAAAAAGAACTCTGTTATTGATAACCCAAAAGTTATATGTCTTCCAGGAGACTTTTATTTTTTTTTTCTACTTTCCCCTTTTGAGCTTGTGATTCTGCTTCAGCTTCTCAGACAATAATCACCGTGAACCAATAATATTAATTATTGCAGTGACTGAAACTCTTCATATACATCAGGCACTGTGTAAGTTCTATAGGGATATAGTAGCCCTAAATTTTGGATGAGGAACCTGAAAGTGAATTCACCCAAACAGGGAATAGAAATAGTAAATGATGGACAGTGGTTAGTCTGTCCAACTCCAAAGCCTTTGCTCCTAACCACACCACTGTGTGCTTCCCTGAATCAACCATTAACTAATAGCATTATTTTTTAAATTATTATTCATCTCTTTGAGTGAATACCTCTTGTCACCTTTGTCTTGATGACAGAGACCCAGTGACACTGGGAACTCCTTGGAAATGTTATCACATTGACTTCTCATGTTAAACAGGCTCATATAGGACACTCAAGATACTTCTACAAAAGCTATGCAGTATTATTTGAAACTTCACAGACCTTTGAATCATCTTACTATTTTGTAGTGTTTAAGTCAGTTTGAGATTAAGGCTATCTTGTCACCTTTTTGTTGGTTGAGTATATTTGGAAAAATCTTAAAATATGGTCATTTGTCTTATTTAATCTGAAAGCATGAGGAAAATGACCCTTTTAATGGCATTTCCCCTCTTTTTTTAAAACACTTTATCAGGATGATTTCAAACATTTACAAAAGTAAACAGAATGGCAAAATAAATTCTAATGATCCTTTCCCCCAGCTTTAGCATTCATCAACTCTTGTTTCATCTATAACTTCCATTTCTCCCCTCACTGAATTATCTTGAAGCAAATCTCAGATATATCATTTCACTCATATGCATTTCAGAATTTATTAGTAACTTTCTTAAGCAACGGCGATACTATTATCTACACCTAAAACATTAACAATAGTTCCTTATTGACATAAAATGAGCAGTTAGAATTCAGACTTCCTCAAAGTTTGCCCCATATGTACTATTTTCACAGTTGGGTTTCTTCTAATTAGAATTCACCCAGGGTCCATAATTTTTATTTAATTAATATGTACTCTTTATTTTTTATTAGTTTCTGCTTTATAACAAAGAGAATCAGTCATACATATACATCTGTTCCCGTATCCCTTCACTCATGCATCTCCCTCCCTCCCACCCTCCCCATCCCACCCCTCCAGGCGGTCACAAAGCACTGAGCTGATCTCCCTGTGCTATGCGGCTGCTTCCCACTATATATCTACCTTACATTTGGTAGTGTATATATGTCCATGTCTCTCTTTCGCTTTGTCACAGCTTACCCTTCCCCCTCCCAATATCCTCAAATCCATTCTCAAGTAGGTCTGTGTCTTTATTCCCATTTTCCCCTAGGTACTTCATGACATTTTTTTTCCTTAAATTCCATATATATGTGTTAGCATATGGTATTTGTCATTCTCTTTCTGACTTACTTCACTCTGTATGACAGACTCTAGGTCTATCCACCTCATTACAAATAGCTCAGTTTCGTTTCTTTTTATGGCTGAGTAATATTCCATTGTATATATGTGCCACATCTTCTTTATCCATTCATCCAATGACGGACACTTAGGTTGTTTCCATCTCTGGGCTATTGTGAATAGAGATGCAATGAACATTTTGGTACATGTCTCTTTTTGAATTATGGTTTTCTCAGGGTATATGCCTAGCAGTGGGATTGCTGGGTCATAGGGTAGTTCTATTTGTAGTTTTTTAAGGAACCTCCATACTGTTCTCCATAGTGGCTGTACCAATTCACATTCCCACCAGCAGTGCAAGAGTGTTCCCTTTTCTCCACACCCTCTCCAGCATTTATTGTTTCTAGATTTCTTGATGATGGCCATTCTGACTGGTGTGAGATAATATCTCATTGTAGTTTTGATTTGCATTTCTCTAATGATTAATGATGTTGAGCATTCTTTCATGTGTTTGTTGGCAGTCTGTATATCTTCTTTGGAGAAATGTCTATTTAAGTCCTCTGCCCATTTTTGGATTGGGTTGTTTGTTTTTTTGCTATTGAGCTGCATGTGCTCCTTATAAATTTTGGAGAATAATCCTTTGTCAGTTGCTTCATTTGCAAATATTTTCTCCCATTCTGAGGGTTGCCTTTTGGTCTTGTTTATGGTTTCCTTTGCTGTGCAAAAGCTTTGAAGTTTCATTAGGTCCCATTTGTTTATCTTTTTTTTTATTTCCATTTCTCTAGGAGGTGGGTCCAAAAGGATCTTGCTGTGATTTATATCATAGAGTGTTCTGCCTATGTTTTCCTCTAAGAGTTTGATAGTTTCTGGCCTTACATTTAGGTCTTTAATCCATTTCGAGCTTACTTTTGTGTGTGGTATTAGGGAGTGATCTAATCTCATACTTTTACATGTCCCTGTCCAGTTTTCCCAGCACCAATTATTGAAGAGGCTGTCCTTTCTCCACTGTACATTCCTGCCTCCTTTATCAAAGATAAGGTGACCATATGTGCGTGGGTTTATCTCTGGGCTTTCTATCCTGTTCCACTGATCTATCTTTCTGTTTTTGTGCCAGTACCGCACTGTCTTGATTACTGTAGCTTTGTAGTATAGTCTGAAGTCAGGGAGCCTGATTCCTCCAGCTCCGTTTTTCGTTCTCAAGATTGCTTTGGCTATTCGGGGTCTTTTGTTTTTTCAAAAAATTTTTGGAATTTTTTGTTCTAGTTCTGTGAAAAATGCCAGTGGTAGATTGATAGGGATTGCATTGAATTTGTAGATTGCTTTGGGTAGTAGAGTCATTTTCACAATATTGATTCTTCCAATCCAGGAGCATGGTATATCTCTCCATCTATCTGTATCATGTTTAATTTCTTTCATTAGTGTCTTATAATTTTCTGCATACAGGTCTTTTGTCTCCTTAGGTAGGTTTATTCCTAGATATTTTATTCTTTTTGTTGCAGTGGTAAATGGGAGTGTTTTCTTGATTTCACTTTCAGATTTTTCATCATTAGTGTACAGGAGTGCAAGACATTTCTGTGCATTAATTTTGTATCCTGCTACTTTACCAAATTCATTGATTAGCTCTAGTAGTTTTCTGGTAGCATCTTTAGGATTCTCTATGTATAGTATCATGTCATCTGCAAACAGTGACAGCTTTACTTCTTCTTTTCCAATTTGGATTCATTTTATTTCCTTTTCTTCTCTGATTGCTGTGGCTAAATCTTCCAAAACTAAGTTGAATAAGAGTGGTGAGAGTGGACAGCCTTGTCTTGTTCCTGATCTTAGTGGAAATGGTTTCAGTTTTTCACCATTGAGGACGATGTTGGCTGTGGGTTTGTCATATATGGCCTTTATTATGTTGAGGAAAGTTCCCTCTATGCCTACTTTCTGCAGGTTTTTTATCATAAATGGGTGTTGAATTTTGTCGTAAGCTTTCTCTGCATCTATTGAGATGATCATATGATTTTTCTCCTTCAACTTGTTAATATGGTGTATCACATTGATTGATTTGCATATATTGAAGAATCCTTGCATTCCTGGAATAAACCCCACTTGATCATGGTGTTTGATCCTTTTAATGTGCTGTTGGATTCTGTTTGCTAGTATTTTGTTGAGGATTTTTGCATCTATGTTCATCAGTGATATTGGCCTGTAGTTTTCTTTCTTTGTGACATCCTTGCCTGGTTTTGGTATCAAGGTGATGGAGGCCTTGTAGAATGAGTTTGGGAGTGCTCCTTCCTCTGAAATTGTTTGGAAGAGTTTGAGAAGGATGGGTGTTAGCTCTTCTCCAAATGTTTGATAGAATTCGCCTGTGAAGCCATCTGGTCCTGGGCTTTTGTTTGATGGAAGATTTTTAATCACAGTTTCAATTTCAGTGCTTGTGATTGGTCTATTCATATTTTCTATTTCTTCCTGATTCAGTCTTGGCAGGTTGTGCATTTCTAAGAATTTGTCCGTTTCCTCCAGGTTGTCCATTTTATTGGCATAGAGTTGCTTGTAGTAATCTCTCATGATCTTTTGTATTTCTGCAGTGTCAGTTGTTACTTCTCCTTTTTCATTTCTAATTCTATTGATTTGAGTCTTCTCCCTTTTTTTCTTGATAAGTCTGGCTAATGGTTTGTCCATTTTGTTTATCTTCTCAAAGAACCAGCTTTTAGTTTTATTGATCTTTGCTATCGTTTCCTTCATTTCTTTTTCATTTATTTCTGATCTGCTCTTTATGATTTCTTTCCTTCTCCTAGCTTTGGGTTTTTTTGTTCTTCTTTCTCTAATTGCTTTACGTGAAGGGTCAGGTTGTTTACTCAAGATGTTTCCTGTTTCTTAAGGTGGGATTGTATTGCTATAAGCTTCCCCCTTAGAACTGCTTTTGCTGCATCCCATAGGTTTTGGGTCGTCGTGTCTCCATTGTCATTTGTTTCTAGGTATTATTTTATATCCTCCTTGATTTCTTCAGTGATCACTTCGTTATTGAGTAGTGTACTGTTTAGCCTCCATGCGTTTGTATTTTTTACAGATCTTTTCCTGTAATTGATGTCTAGTCTCATAGCATTGTGGTCGGAAAAGATACTTGATACAATTTCAATTTTCTTAAATGTACTAAGGCTTGATTTGTGACCCAAGATATGATCTGTCCTGGAGAATGTTCCATGAGCACTTGAGAAAAATGTGTATTCTGTTGTTTTTGGATAGAATGTCCTATAAATATCAATTTAGTCCATCTTGTTTAATGTATCATTTAAAGCTTGTGTTTCCTTATTTATTTTCATTTTGGATGATCTGTCCATTGGTGAAAGTGGGGTGTTAAAGTCCCCTACTATGAGTGTGTTACTGTCGATTTCCCCTTTTATGGCTGTTAGTATTTGCCTTATGTATTGAGGTGCTCCTATGCTGGGTGCATAAATATTTACAATTGTTATATCTTCTTCTTGGATCTATCCCTTGATCATTATGTAGTGTCCTTCTTTGTCTCTTCTAATAGTCTTTATTTTAAAGTCTATTTTGTCTGATATAAGAATTGCTATTCCAGCTTTCTTTTGATTTCCATTTGCATGAAATATCTTTTTCCATCCCCTTGCTTTCAATCTGTATGTGTCTCTAGGTCTGAAGTGGGTGTCTTGTAGACAGCATATGTATGGGTCTTGTTTTTGTATCCATTCAGACAATCTGTGTCTTTTGGTGGGAGCATTTAGTCCATTTTCATTTAAGGTAATTATTGATATGTATGTTCTTATTCCCATTTCCTTAATTGCTTTGTGTTTTTTATTGTAGGTATATTCCTTCTGTTGTGTTTCTTGCCTAGAGAAATTCCTTTAGCATTTGTTGTAAAGCTGGCTTGGTGGTGCTGAACTCTCTCAGCTTTTGTTTGTCTGTAAAGGTTTTAATTTCTCCATCAAATCTGAATGAGATCCTTGTTGGGTAGAGTAATCTTTGTTTCAGGTTTTTCTCCTTCATCACTTTAATTATGTCCTGCCACTCCCTTCTGGCTTGTAGAGTTTCTGCTGAGAGATCAGCTGTTATCCTGATGGGGATTCCCTTGTGTGTTATTGGTTGTTTTTGCCTTGCTGATTTTAATATGATTTCTTTGTGTTTAATTTTTGATAGTTTGATTAATATGTGTCTTGGCGTATTTCTCCTTGGATTTATTCTGTATGGGACTCTCTGTGCCTCCTGGACTTGATTAACTATTTCCTTTCCCATATTAGGGAAGTTTTCAACTATAATCTCTTCAAATATTTTCTCAGTCCCTTTCTTTTTCTCTTCTTCTTCTGGTACCCCTATAATTCGAATGTTGGTGCATTTAATGTTGTCCCAGAGGTCTCTGAGACTGTCCTCTGTTCTTTTCATTCTTTTTTCTTTATTTTGCTCTGCACAGTTATTTCCACTATTTTATCTCCCACCTCACTTATCCGTTCTTCTGCCTCAGTTATTCTGCTATTGATTCCATCTAGAGTATGTTTCATTTCATGTATTGTATTTTTAATTGATGCTTGATTCATCTTTAGTTCTTCTAGGTCCTTGTTAACTGTTTCTTGCATTTTGTCTATTTTATTTCCAAGATTTTGGATCTTGGAAATAGAATCTTGGATCAGCTTTACTATCATCATTCTGAATTCTTTTTCAGGTAGACTGCCTATTACCTCTTCATTTGTTAGGTCTGGTAGGTTTTTATCTTGCTCCTTCACCTGCTGTGTGTTTTTCTGTCATCTCATTTTGTTTATGTTACTGTGTTTGGGGTCTCCTTTTTGCAGGCTGCAGATTCGTAGTTCCCATTGTTTTTGGTGTCTGTCCCCAGTGGCTAAGGTTGTTTCAGTAGTTTGTGTAGGCTTCCTGGTGGAGGGGACTAATGCCTGTGTTCTGGTGGTTGAGGCTCGATCTTGTCTTTCTGCTGGACAGGTCCACGTCTGGTGGTGTGTTTTGGGGTGCCTGTGGCCTTATTATGTTTTTAGGCAGCCTCTCTGCTAATGGATGTGGTTGTGTTCCTGCCTTGCTAGTTGCTTGGCATAGGGTGACCAGCACTCTAGCTTGCTGGTCGTTGAATGAAGCTGGGTGCTGGTGTTGAGATGGAGATCTCTGGGAGATTTTCCCTGCTTGATATTATGTGGAGCTGGGAGGTCTCTTGTGGACCCGTGTCCTGAAGTGGGCTCTCCCACTTCAGAGGCACAGCACTGACTCCTGGCCGCAGCACCAAGAGCCTTTCATCTACTGGGCTCAGATTAAAAGGGAGAAAAAGTAGAAAGAAAGAATTAGTAGAAGAAAGAAAGAGAGAAAGAAAGAAAGGAAGAAGGAAAGAAAGGAAGGAAGAAAGAAAGAGAGAAAGGAGCGAGGGAGGGAGGAAGGAAAGAAAAAGAAAGAGTGAAAGGAAGAAGAGAGGGAGGGAGGAAGGGAAGGTAGGAAAAAAGAAAGAGCAGGTAAAGTAAAATAGAGTAAACTATAAAATATAGTAGCATTATTAAAATTAAAAAGTAATTATTGAAAAAAAAACGGACAGATAGAACCCTGGGACATATGGTGGAAGCAAAGCTATACTGAGAAAATCTCACACAGAAGCATACACATACACTTTCACAAAAAGAGAGCAGAGGGAAAAATCAAAAATCTTGCTCTCCAAGTCCACCTTCTCAATTTGGGATAATTCGTTGTAAAAAGAGGAAAAGGGCAAAAAGTCTTAAATCATGTCCTCAATGTCCACCTCCTCAATTTGGGATGATTCGCTGTCCATTCATGCACTCCACAGACGCAGGGTACATCAAGTGGACCATGGAGCTTTAATCCGCTGCCTCCGAGGCTGCACAGAGAGATTTCCCTGTCTCTTCTCTGCTCTCACAGCTCCCGGGTCTCAGCCTTGGACCTGGCCCCGCCTCTGCACGTAGGTCACCAGAGGGTGTCCGTTCTTCGTTCAGACAGGACAGGTTTAAAGGAGCCGCTGATTCGGGGGCTCTGGCTCACTCAGGCAGAGGGGAGGGAGGGGCACGCAGTGCGGGGCGGGCGTGCAGCGGCAGAGGCTGGCGTGACGTTGCACCTACCCGAGGCGCTCTGTGCGCTTTCCCGGTAAAGCCGTCCCTGGGTCCTGGGACCCCGGCTGTGGCGGGGTGCACAGGCTCCCCAGAAGGCGGGGTGGACAGTGACCTGTGCTCGCACACAGGCCTTGTGGCGGCGGCAGCAGCAGCCCCAGCGTCCCACGCCCGTCTCTGGGGTCCGCGCCTTTAGCCACGGCTCGCGCCCATCTCTGGAGCTTCTGTAAGCAGCGCTCTTAATGCCCTCTCCTCGCGCACCAGGAAACAAAAGGGAAGAAAAAGTCTCTTGCCTCTTTGGCAGCTCCAGACTTTTTCCCCGGACTCCCTCCGGGCTAGCCGTGGTGCACTAACCCCTTCAGGCTCTCTTCCTGCCGCCAGCCCCAGTCCTCTCCCTGCGCTCCGACTGAAAGCCGATACCCTAGCCTCAGCTCCCAGCATCGCCTGCCCAGGCGGCCGAGCAGACAAGCCTCTTGGGCTGGTGTGTGCCTGAGGGCCCCGATCCTCTGTGCAGGAATCTCTCTGCTTTGCCCTCCGCACCCCTGTTGCTGTGCTCTCCTCCGCAACTCCGAAGCTTCCCCCTCCACCACCTGCAGTCTCCGCCCACGAAGGGGCTTCTAGTGTGTGGAAACCTTTCCTCCTTCACGGCTCCCCCCCACTGGTGCAGGTCTCGTCCCTATCCTTTTGTCTCTGTTTATTCTTTTTTCTTTTGCCCTACCCAGGTATGTGGGGAGTTTCTTGCCTTTTGGTGGGTCTGAGGTCTTCTGTCAGCGTTCAGTAGGTGTTCTGTAGGAGTTGTTCCACATGTAGATGAATTTCTGATGTATCTGTGGGGAGGAAGGTGATCTCCGCGTCTTACTCTTCTGCCATCTTCCTCTGCTCCCTAATTAATATGTACTCTTAAATCTCTTTTAATCTATATGCTAGTCTTTCTTTTTTTTTTTGAAATTTTTTTTTGAAAAATCTTAGCCTTTTGCCCTGTAAGGTTGCCTTCATCCTAAAATTTGCTGATTACGTCTCCATAGGGTCATTTAGTAGATTCCTCTGCTCCTTGTAATTTCTGTACACTGGTGGATAAATCTAGGGACTTAACTTGTTTGGGTTGGGTTTTCTTTTTAGGAGGTGGTAATATTTTGTTTCAAATTTCATAAGAGGGAGGATGTTTCATCGTAGTTAGTATTTTTATTATTACTAGATGTTTCATTGTATTAGTATTATATTGTATTATATCTTAAATTGTCCCTTCGTTGTCTAGGGCAAGCCTCTTGAAGGCTCTCGAGTCCTTGTGACACCACCCCAGTTGTCTTTGATAGTGTCCTTGTTTTTTGGTACAAGATGTTTCAGGCTCATCTTGTAACTTTCAGTATTCAGTCTTGGAATCAGCTACTTGTCCAAGAAGCCAGTTTTGAAGCGAGGAGTCATATTTCTTTTAGGTCACAGTCTAGTTTCTAAATTGGAAATTGTCTCAGCTCTTTTTACTAAACAGAGATTTTTTTTGTTATTAAAATGTTTTAATTGCTTACTTGATTTACATTATATATAATATATAATATAATATATTTATAGTTTCAGAATATTAATAACTATAAGATTACTAAACACTATTTAATTTTTTGTTTGTTTAGTATCTCCTTAAGATATAGTCCACTAGTGGAATCAAAAAATGATACAAATGAACTTATTTACAAAACAGAAATAGACTCACAGACATAGAAACCTTATGGTTATCAAAGGGAAAAGGGGGGAGAGGGAGGAATAAATTAAGACTTTGGAGTTAACAGATACAAACTACTTTATATAAAATAGATAAACAACAAAGACCTACTATACAGCACAAGGAACTATATTCAATATCTTGTAATAACCTATAACAGAAAAGAATCTGAAAAAGAATATATATATGTGTGTGTATATATATGTATATATACATAAGTATATCTGAATCACTTTGCTTTACACCTGAAACTAACACAGCATTGTAAATCAACTATACTTCAATTTAAAAAAAAATTAAAAAAGAGATGTATTCCAGCGAGGATAAGTATATATAGGCAAGTTACTGAATTTTAAAGTTACTTGAAACAATTTATTAGGTCTTGAATAAGCCATCAGCTCAACATACAGTTTAGTTCTTTGTTTAATCCTGCTTTTACATTTTAGACTCCATTTTTTAATTTTAATGTAACTTTGTCACATATTCACATAAACATAGTACCAAAATCAAATCAACCAAACAAGGTATATTCAGAGAAGTCTAGTTTCTATCACTCTACTTTTCCCTCATGTTCCCTCTCTCCCCTTGGAGATAACTATTGGGTTGATTTTATTTTATCATTACAACTTCAAAAAAATGCAGATATATTTATAGTTTTTTGAGATAAAGCAGATTATTATATATACTTTTCTCTGCCTTTTTTTTACTTAATACATCCTAAAAATCACTTCATAATAGTTTATAGATATATTCTTTATCTTTTTTTTCTTTTTTTTTTTTTGCAGTATACAGTCCTCTCACTGCTGTGGCCTCTCCTGTTGCAGAGCACAGGCTCCGGATGTGCAGGCTCAGCGGCCATGGCTCACAGGCCCAGCTGCTCCGCAGCATGTGGGATCTTCCTGGATTGGGGCACGAACCCGTGTCCCCTGCATCAGCAGGCTGACTCTCAACCACTGCCCCACCAGCGAAGCCCTCTTTATCTTTTAATAGATGCACAGTACTCCATTGTATGGATATACAGAGTTTATTTAAGTGGTTCCAATTATGACAGGCATTTAGGTTATTTCCATTGCTATCACAAATAGTGCTATAATCAATAGTCTTTCACATATGTCTTTCATATTTTTCTACTGTAATTTTGGAATATATTTATAGAAGTGGGTTATCTGAATCAGATGGTAAATGCATATGGGAATTTTCTAGATACTGCCAAATTTCCACCAATAATATATGAGGGTGCCTTCTTCCCTATAGCCCCATCAACAGGTTGTATTTTTTTATGCCATGCAAAAGTTTTTTTTACTTTCTTTGATTGTTTGATTGATGTTTACATAATAATAGTTATCAATATTTTCCTTTTTGGACTTTGGGTCTTGAGTCATGGTTGGGAAAGTTTACCCCACTCCCAGATTACAGAAGTAATTCTCATGCATACTTGTAGTATTTACATAAGTTAATTATTTACAATTACATCTCTCAATCCACCTGGAATTTAGCATAATGGATGGTATAAGAATTAGATCCAATCTTACTTTTTTGTATGGCTACCTAGTTATCTTAACTTCACTTCATGAAAATTCCATCTTTTCATGACTAATTTGAAATAGCACTTTACTGTACACTAAATTTCCATATGCAATGTTGGGTTTATTTTTAAATTTTACAACATGTTATATTAATCTATCCTTCTATATTCATGATGCAACATATATTTCTTTAATTATAGACATTTTAAAATGTATTTTAATCTGATAAGTTTGGTCCCCCCTCATTGCTCCTATTTTTCAGGGATATTCTTTTATGCTCTTCCAAATAAATTTCATAATCAAATTGTCTGAGCCCATAACAAAGCATCACGGTGCTTTTACAGAGATTGCATTGAACTTATAAATTAACTTAGAGAACTGACACTTTTATTGATAATGAATCGTTCAATCAAAAACCATGGATATGCCTAACCACTGTTTCAAATCTACTTTTGTGTTTTATAGTTTTCCTCATATAGGTCTTGAACATTTCTTGCTAAGTATTCTATATTATCATTATTAGATTAGATAGAAAGATACAGATATAGATGTAAATGTAGATATAGATATATAGATATAAGTATACATAACAAATAATGAATTTAATGGCTTTTTTACCTGCAATACATTTTCATGTGCTCCTGTGCCCTTTTGTCCACAGTATTATATTACTTCTTATTTCACTGACTTTTTCAGAGTATGTTAACCAACCACAAAAGCAATACTTATAGAAAGTGAATTGTTCAGCAACACAATAACAAATGTAAATTCCTTAAAGTTCAGTACTTTCTCTAGTTCTTCTTTTTTGGGGGGGGGGCTTCACGGCATGTGGGATCTTAGTTCCCCAACCAGGGATCGAACCCATGCTCCCTGCTGTGGAAGTGAGGAGTCTTAACCACTGGACTGCCAGGGAAGTCCCTCAGGCTCCTAAATGAAGTATCAAGATACATATTTGTAATATGAGGAGACACAACATAAACTATATGTTCTTCATTTTCTTTGTCCTTTTTTCTTCATTTATTCAAATTAGTATCCATTATATTATTAAGAACCTTAAATATACTAGGGAACTGCATCTCTGTTATTTTATCAAATAAATACAAATTCCAACTGACGAACTTGAGAATTTCCTCTTAATGTTTTTTTCACTCCAGATTAAATTCCCATACCTCCTCTCCTGATATTTAGTGACTGAAAATAATTTGCCAGGGGGCTTCCTGGCAGCAGTCCAGTGCAAACAACCTAGAGAGCTATAGTTCTTCATTAAAAACAGGCTAATTTAAGCTTAATTATCCTTTGGCTGATCCTCCTGGCTTCAAACTTATTCATTAGTGCCCACAGATATAGCACAACAAAATAAACATTTTCTTTTTCTTAAAGATTTATTTCCAAAACTATTTTTTGATTTAAAAACATGTTGACACCACAACGTAGTAGATTGCATTGTTGTCCCCAATCCTGTACCTTTCTGGCATCAACATTCTTGACATGGCCTCATTGTGGTGGAGTGAACTTTCTCATCCCTTGACTTTGGGCTTGGTCTTGTACTCCCTTTAGTCAGTGTCCTGTGACAAGAAATGACAAAACACCATTTCAGAACCTAGGACTTAAAAAGCATCATCATGTTATTCCTTTTGCCCTTATGCCATTGCCATAAGAAAAAGTATATCCTGCGGGCCTCCCTGGTGGCGCAGTGGTTGAGAGTCCGCCTGCCGATGCAGGGGATACGGGTTCGTGCCCCGGTCTGGGAGGATCCCATATGCCGCGGAGCGGCTGGGCCCGTGAGCCATGGCCGCTGGGCCTGCGCATCCGGAGCCTGTGCTCCGCAACGGGAGAGGCCACAGCAGTGAGAGGCCCGCATACCACAAAAAGAAAAAAAAAAAAAAAAAAAGTATATCCTGGTTTACTCAAATTCTGACACCCAATTATGGTTCTAATCACCAATTCCAATTGTGTGTTGGGGAGCAGGGGTTCCCACACCACCAAGCAATTCAGAGGCACCATCTAGGTGTACTGCAATTCAACTCAATTTTGACACTATCTAGCCAGAGATAGCATCAGATTCTATAGGTTGAGGGCTCAGTACCACAAGACTGCCCCCACCTGACTTGAGGTGCCAATCACAAATTCAGGTTGTGACCTTGCTTCTGACTGACTGGCTATAGATTGGAGGCTCTAATGGCCCCATTCTTGGGTTCTATTAACTTTCTAAAGCAGCTCACAGAGTTCAGAGAAACATTTTATTTATTAGATTACTAGTTTATTATAAAAGAATATAACTCAGGAATAGCCAGATAGAAGAGATGCATAGGGCGAGGTAGAGAAAGGGCAAGGAGCTTCCATGTGCTCTCCAGGTGCCACTCTCCCTGCATCTCCACCTCTTCACTAACCTGGAAGCTCTCCAGATCCCATCCTTTTGTTTTTTTTATGGAGGTTTTATTACATAGAGATGGTTGATTAAGTTATTGGCCATTAGCCATTGATTCAACCTCCAGCCCCTCTCCCCTACCTGGAGGTCAGGAGGTGGCACTAAAAGTTCCAACCTTCTAATCACATGGTTCTCATGGCAACCAGCCCCATCCTTAGGTGTTGTTCATAAGTCACCTCATTAACATAACAAAAGACACCTTTATCTCTCTCATCACATAGAAAGTTCCAAGGGTTTTAAGAGCTCTGTGCCAGAAATGGGAATGAAGACCAAATATATATTTCTTAGTATAGATCACAATAACACATTAATACACTAGGACAAGGATAAGAGACATATGAGGGAGAGTTGCCCCAGCTGTCTCACAGTTCTGCAGTGATGAGTAGAGCTGTCCTAAGCTGTCTGCGCATGAAGGGCGCCACATAAGTAGGCTTCAGCTATAGCAGGAGAATTTCTCTTGACCCGTAGATTCACAAGTTTATGAAATTATTGTTATATAAATCATTGAATGTTAGAGTTGTTTGTAAATGGCTAACTCAACAATTACTCAAATCTGCAAACCAAATACTGACTTAGAGTCTTGGATTTTTCTTTTTCTTTCACCTTCTAATGCAATTAGCCATAAGGTGTTTGTTCTACCCCTCTAATGTTTCTGCAGTGTCACTTTCTTTCCATTTTCTCTATCATTGCTCTATTCATGCCTTATCATCATGTATCTGAATTATTACAATAACCTTCATACTGGCCTTTAATTTCTTTTCTCTCTAATCCATCTTTCTTAGTGATACCAAAGTGGTATTTTGTTTGTTTTGTTCTCCAAATTACAGATTTGATCATGTCCATCCTTTGCTTGGAAAGCTTAGATTAATACCTGCTAAATCACAGCCACTCTTTCCTCACCTTTCTCATAATGGATTATAGTCACAAATTTTCCTATGGAATCTATAAAGGGCCTTAATATGAGTGTTCGCAACAGCCATTCTCCATCAGCACAAACTGTCTCTTTCTTACCTTTGTGGTAGATGATTTGTCATTGTCCAAACACATGTCTACCATCAAATTCAGACTATGACCCTGAACTATCTCTCCAAACTTACTTTCTATTATTCTTTCTCTACCTCACTGAATCTCATATGTTAGCCACAATGAACTAACTTTTTTTATTCCCCAAACAAGCTGTTGCTCTCCATAGTAACGCCCAGTCCTCTGGACCTCAAGGTCAAACTGAAAAGGTTCCCTCTCTGTGAAGATTTGTTTGATATCTTCTTACACTCTTATCCCAAGGTCCCACTATTCTGGGTGTCAACAGAACTTTAATCTTGTCATATTGACATCACATTTATTTGTATCACTGTATTTCCTGCTGAAGTGTCTCCTACTTAAAGATAAGAGCCTTTTCCTACTAACCACACCAAGCACGGTACTTGACAATAGGCACAATACAGATTTGATAGATAAACTACTCCTGCAAAACCATCCAAGTAATACTTGAAAGTCTGTGGTTCAATGTTTTCCTGCTAAATATGATTGTGAAATGGATTTTAGTTTATTTTCTTATTAAAAATTCTTTTCACTTTGAAATTATTTAGAAATCAGACTTGATGAAGGTCCAGGGATACTCTCATAGAGTAGTGTAATTTGTAAAATTAGGTGAGTTTTCAAGATAGACATTACACACGTTAATTAATAACATGTACGGAATGCCTGATTTAATAAGACTATTGCTCATGTAAAAGTATTTTAACAAATTATAGTAAGAGAAAACTAATACCAAAAATGTGAATGCAATTATCATTTGACCATTCTTATCCAAAAGTCATAAACATTCAATACTTTATTTATGCAACAGAATGAAGAAAATAATATTCAGCTTTTGAATTAACAGATATAAGCATTACTATAACAAATTTATAAAAGAAAGGGAAGAAATAGGTCTATCATTTAGTAGGTTAAACATAAAATAAAATAAGCTCACTATTGAATGCACACATGAATCTATAGGTAATAATTATACCAGAAGTAATAGTAAAGCTTAGAATCAGCAAAAAATACTACCTGTGCAGTTACCACCATAGTTTATGGTTCAGAAAACAAAGCATATGATCTCTCAACTTAATTTATGCTCTCCAAATCATTCCTCCACCCTGACAGAATGACCCTATTCCTTAACTCAAAGATTCAGAATCCTGCCTTTCATCTCAAGTAACAGATTTGAAGATAAAATAGTATGTCTTAGAGAATTTGTGAATTAAATTTAAGATTCTGGGTGATTATTAGAGTACACTGGAGGCTTGAGAATTCAGATAAGGGCCGAACAAAGAGAATAGAGGGTCCATTTCACATCTCTAAGTATAATTGCTTCTGAGATGGTAGGAAAAGAGGAAAGTTTTAAATGTGGTCACCTATTGTGATCACTTTATTCTGAATCATTCATACTTTCTCTCTTGCTTGAAAACAAAGTGTAAATTTCTGCCAACAGGTCTTCAGTCCCCAGAAAAGTGTTTTCCAAAGTGTTGTTCACAAAACAATCCACAATGGCAGGAAAATAAAACAATAAATCTTCTTTTTATGTGTATTTTTCTCTTATCTGCTTTAATTCAAATACTATATTTTGATATGTTTGCAATAAATGTGCATATTTCATCACAACATAATGGGTATTTTTTCTAAACAAATAAATGTATATTGGAGTATTTCAAGATAGAATATTTTTACATAGAATATGTGATTCCAAAATTTTGGAAGGAATATTCTATGTAAATCACTTAGGTTTAGAAAAAATTATAAAGTTCTTATTTATATACTTTTTAATCTATAAGCAAGAAATTCATTAAGATTTACTATATGCCATATATGACTATCACTGGAGCCCTCCCTCGATCCCTGTCCTTACTCCTTGATTCAGAAGAGAAAGTGTCACATTTGTTATACAACATATCCTCTGGAAGACAAGGAGAATCTGCACTTGTTTCTAAAACATACTGCACGTCAAGATGGCGGAGTAGGAGAACGTGGAATTTGCATCTCCTCACAGGTGCAGTAGGGGGACATCAGAGCAGTTCTCACGAGGTGCCTGCTGGGTGCTAGTGGGGGACCTCGGACACCTAGAGGGATGGGAGGGGTCCCTGCACAACCGGGTGGGGTGTGGTGGGGAAGGAGGAGGGGAGGAAAGGTGGAGATGGAATGAGGCCAGCACCCCTGGGGGTTCTGGGGGAGAAGAGAGATTCCAGAACTCAGGGGGACACATTTGCAGCAGGGTGTTTGGCAGGGATGGAGGGGGACCTTCAGGGGTTCAGGGGCTTGTAGGGGAGTGTGGCAACCACTCTGTGGGGAGCAGGATAGAGCAGAGTCTGTGGTGTGGTCTGTGACGCAGCCCTGTGAATCCTGGCCTGGATTGTGTCTCCTGGTGGGGAGGGGGGCTAGGTGCCAGAGAGTAGAGTTTGGAGAGTGAACCCAGGAAGGGGACAGCTTTTAGCATTGGGGAGATGGCCTAGGGTGGTAGGGAGGCAGGGGTCCATGGCCAGGAGGGTTGGTGGGGCAGGCCAAGTCCACCAGGAAAGTGGGGAGCCATTGTTGAGTTGCATGTTGGAGGCAGGGCTGCCATTGCAATGTCCTTCCTCTCCCGCAAGCTTGGCCTCCTTAGAAGTGGTAGAGGTGCACGCCCGAGCAAGCTTGCCTGCCCCTTAAGCCCTGGCGAGCCTGCTACAGTCCTGTGTCAGAGCCCTGCCCCTAGAGGGCCTCCTCTGGCTATGTGCATCTCAGGGACCCACATGCCACCCTGGTGGGGTCGCCTCCTGCCAAGCAGGTCCCGAATCTGGACCCTGCCCCCTCAGGGCCACCAAGGGCCACGCAGGTCTCAGAGGCCCACCCACCACCCCTGACAAGGCCTCCTCCTGCTGCTGCGTGCCACACTTTGCCACACCAAAGTCTTCTCTCACTGCATGGATCCTGGTGGGCCGAAACAACCCCCTCACAAAAGCCCCACAGGCTGTGTGGGTCACAGAGACACATGCACCACGCTGACAGGGCCTCCTCTGGCCTAGCAAGACCCAGGCCTGGTCCCTGCCCCTGAAAAAGCCTCCTCTGACCACGTTGGTCCAGGCAGGCCAAGCACCATCCCCTTCCAAAGCCTCCTCCAGCTGTGCTGGCCTAGGCAGACATGCCCAGGTAAGCCTGTGCCCCAGCAGGCCTGTGTGGGCACGTGTGATCTGGGACAGCTGCAGGAGCAGACACTGGTGAAAGGAACACACACAGAAGTGGGGCTGACAGAGTTGGTCCAGAGACCTACCTAGAAGCCTCAGAGGCCTTTCCAGGGAAGCAGGGTTGGATGTAGCTCACCATGGGGACAAGGACACTGACAGATGAAGCACCAGGGGATTTTTACTTTTTTTTTTAATTTGGTTTTTAATTTTTTTATTTGATTTTTATTTTTTGGTTATTTTTTTGGTTTTGTTGTTGTGTTTGTTTTCCAATTCTGGTTTCAATTTTACTTTTATTGTTTCTACTATATTTTTTATTTTTCTAATTTTATTTTATTTTTTATTGTTTGTTATTGTTCTGCTCTTGTTTGTTGTCTGCCTTTTTCTTCTTCTTCTTCTTCTTTTTTTTTTTTTTTTTTTTTTTTTTGCCATGCTGCACAGCTTGCAGGGTCTTGGTTCCCAGGCCAGGGGTCAGGTCTGAGTCCCTGTGGTGGGAACACCAAGTCCAAGCTGCTGGACTAACAGAGAACTTTAGGCCCCAGGGAATATTAATTGGTGTGATCTCTCCCAGAGGTCCTCATATTGGCACAAAGACCAGGCTCTATCCAACTGCCTGCAAGCTCCAGTGCTGGACGTCTCAGGCCAAACAACCAGCAAGACAGGAACACAGCCCCACCCACTGAGAGAACTGAGATGACAGAGAAATATGTTACAGAGGAAGGAGCACAGTAAAAACATAAAAGACCAATTAAATGAAGATGAAATAGGCAATCTACCTGAAAAATAATTCAGAGAAATGATACTAAAGATGACTCAAAATCTCAGAAATAGAATAGAGGCACAGAGTGAGGAAATAAAAGAAGTGTGTAAAAAGGAACTAAAAGAACTAAAGAACAAATGAATGGCAATGAACAACAAAATAACTGAAACAAAAAATACACCATAAAGAATCAATAGCTGAATAAGTGAAGCAGAGGAATGAATAAGTGAGCTGGAAGATAGAGTGGTGAAAATAACTGCCAAGGAGCAGAATAAAGAAAAAAGAATGAAATGAAATGAGGACAGTGTCAGAGACCTCTAGGACAATGTTAAACATACTAACATTCAAATTATAGGGGTCCCAAAAGAAGAAGAGAAAGAGAAAGTGTCTGAGAAAATGTTTGAAGAGATTATTGTCAAAAACTTCCCTAACATGGGAAAGGAAATAGCCACCCAAGTCCAGGAAGTGCAGAGAGTCCCATACAAGATCAACCCAAGGAGAAACGTGCTGAGACACATATTAATCAAACTAAGAAAAAATAAATGCAAAGAAAAAATAATAAAAGCAGCAAGGGAAAAGCAACAAACAACATAAAAGGGAATCCCCATAAGGTCATCAGCTGATTTTTCAGCAGAAAATCTTCAAGCCAAAAGGGAGTGGCAGAACATATATAAAGCGATGAAAAGCAAAAACCTACAACCAAGATTATTCCACCCAGCGAGGATCTCCTTCAGATTTGATGAAGAAATCAAAAATTTTACAGATAAGCAAAAGCTAAGGGAATTCAGCACAACAAAACCAGCTTTACAACAAATGCTGAAGGAACTTCTCTAGGCAGGAAACACAAGAGAAGAAAAAGACCTACAACAAAAGCCCCAGAACAATTCAGAAAATGGTAATAGGAACATACATATTGATAATTACCATAAATGTAAATGGACTAAATGCTCCAACCGAAAGACACAGACTGGCTGAATGGATACAAAAAGAAGACTCCTATATATATTGTCTCCAAAGACCCACTTCGAACCTAGGGACACATACAAACTGAAAGTGAAGGGGGGGAAAAGATATTCCATGCAAGTGGAAATCAAAAGAAAGCTGGAGTAGCAATAGACTTTAAAATAAAGACTGTTACAAGAGACAAGGAAGGACACTACAAAATGACCAAGGGATCAATCCAAGAAGAAGACAAAACAATTATAAATATTTACATACCAAATGTAGAAGCACCTCAATATATAAGGCAAATGTTAACAGCCATAAAAGGGTAAATCAACAGTAACAATGTAATACCGGGGGACTTTTAACACCCCACTTACACCAATAGACAGGTCATCCAGACCAAATTAATAAGGAAACACAGTTTTAAAAGACACAATAGACCAGTTAAATTTAATCGATATTTATAGGACATTCCATCCAAAAGCAGCAGAATACACTTTCTTCTCAAGTGCATGTGGAATGTTCTCCAGGATAGCTCAAACCTTGATTCACAAATCAAACCTCAATAAATTTTTTATATATAAATTTATATATTTATTTATTTATTTTTGGCTATGTTGGGTCTCCATTGGTGCATGTGGGCTTTGTCTACTTGCGGTGAGCAGGGGTTACTCTTCATTGTGGTATATGGTCTTCTCATTGCGGTGGCTTCTCTTGTTGTGCAGCATGGGCTCTAGGCACACAGGCTTCAGTAGTTGTGGCATGTGGGCCTCAGTAGTTGTGTCTTGTGGGCTCTAGAGAGCAGGCTCAGTAGCTGTGGTGCACAGGCATAGTTACTCTGCGGAATGTGGGATCTTCCCAGACCAGGGCTTGAACCCTTGTCCCCTGTATTGTCAGGAGGATTCTTAACCACTGCACAACCAAGGAAGTCCCAAGCCTCTGTAAATTTAAGAATATTAAAATCATATCAAGCATTTTTAATGACCACAAAGCTACAAGATTAGAAATCAATTACAGGAACTTCCCTGGTGGTTCAGTGGTTAAGACTCTGCACTCCCAATGCAGCAGCCCCAGGATTGATCCCTGGTCAGGAAACTAGATCCCACATGCCGCAACTAAGAGTTTGCATGTCGCAAATGAAGAGCCCATGTGCTGCAATTAAGATCCAGCACAGCCGAACAAATAAATTAAAAGAAAAAGAAAGACATCATTTACAGGAAAAAAGCTGCAAAAAACACGGCACAAGGAGACTAAACAATATGTTACTAAATAACCAAGATACCACTGATGAAATCAAAAAGGAAATAAAAAAATACCTAGAACCAAATGACAATGAAAATATGATGACACAAAACCTATGGGATGTAGCAAAAGCAGTTATAAGAGGGAAGTTTATAGCAATACAAACCTATCTCAAGAAACAAGAAAAATCTCAAATAAACAACTGAACCTTACAGCTAAAGCAATTAGAGAAAGAAGAACAAACAAAACCCAAAGTTCATAGAAGGAAAGAAATCATAAAAATCAGAGTGGACATAAATGAAATAGAAATGAAGAAAACATTAGCAAAGATCAATGAAACTAAAATCTTGTTCTTTGAGAAGATAAACAAAATTGATAAACCTTTAGCCAGACTCATCAAGAAAAAAGGGAGAGGACACACATAAATAAAATTAGAAATGAAAAAGAAGAAAATACAACTGACACTGCAGAAATACAACGGATCATAAGAGATTACTACATGCAACTATATGCCAATAAAATGGATAACCTGGAAGAAATTAACAAATTTTAAGAAAGGTACAAACTTCCAAAACTGAGCCAGGAAGAAATAGAAAATATGAACAGACCTATCACAAGTAATGAAATTAAAACTGTGATTAAAAATCTAACAGCAAACAAAAGTCCATACCAGATAGCTTCACAGACAAATTGTATCAAATATTTAGAGAAGAGTTAACACCCATCTTTCTCAAACTCTTCCAAAAAAAATGCAGAAAAAGGAATATTCCCAGGCTCATTCTATGTGGACACCATCACCCTGATACCAAAACTAGACAGACATCACAAAAGAAGAAAATTACAGACCAATATCACTGATGAACATAGATGCAAAAATCCTCACCAAATACTAGCAAACAGAATCCAACAACACATTAAAAGGGTCATGCACCATGATCAAATGGGATTTATCCCAGGGATGCAGGGATTCTTCAATATATGTAAATCAACCAGTGTGATACACCATATTAACAAATTGAAGAATAAAAAAATATGATCATCTCAATAGATGCAGAGAAAAATTCTGACAAAATTCAACACGCATTTATGATAAAAACTTCCCAGAAAGTAGGTGTAGAGGGAGCCAACCTCAACATAATAAAGGCCATATATGACAAACCCATAGCAAACATCAGTCTCAATGGTGAAAAACTGAAAGCCTTTCCTCTAAGATCAGAAAGAAACAAGGGTGTCCACTCTCACCACTATTATTCAACATTAGTTTTGGAAGTCCTAGCCATGGCAATCAGAGAAGAAAAAGAAATAAAAGGAATCCAAAATGGAAAAGAAGAATTAGTAAAGCTGTCACTGTTTGCAGATGACACGATACTATACATAGAAAATCCTAAAGATGCCACCACAAAACTACTGGTGCTAATCAATGAATTTGGTAAACTTGCAGGATACTAAATAAAGGCACAGAAATCTCTTGCATTCCTATACATTAGCAATGAAAGAACAGAAAAAGAAATTGAGGAAACAATCCCTTTTACCATTGCATCAAAAAGAATAAAATACCTAGGCTAAACCTACCTAAGGAGGCAAAAGACCTGTATGCAGAAAACTATAAGTTACTGATGAAAAAAATCAAAGACAACACAAACAGATGGAGAGATATACCATGTTCTTGGATTGGAAGATTCAATATTGTGGAAATGATTATACTACCCAAAGCAATCTACAGATTCAATGCAATCTCTATCAAATTACCAATGGCATTTTTCACAGAACTGATCAAAAAATTTTACAATTTGTATGGAAACACAAAAGATCCCAAATAGCCAAAGCAATCTTGAGAAAGAAAAATGGAGCTGGAGGAATCAGGCTCCCGGACTTCAGACTGTACTACAAAGCTACAGTAATTGAGGCAGTATGGTACCAGCACAAAAACAGAAATATAGATCAATGGAACAGGATAGAAAGCCCAGAGATAAACCCATGCACCTATGGTCAACTAATCTATGACAAACAAGGCAAGAATATACAATGGAGAAAAGACAATCTCTTCAATAAGTGGTGCTGGGAAAACAGGACAGCTACATGTAAAAGAATGAAATTAGGACACTCCCTAACACCATACACAAAAATAAGCTCCCACTGGATTAAAGTACTAAATGTAAGGCCAGATACTATAAAATTCTTAGAGGAAAACATAGGCAGAACACTCTTTGACATAAATTGCCACAAGATATTTTTTGAACCACCTCCTAGAGTAATGAAAATAAAAACCAAAATAAACAAATGGGACCTAATGAAACTTAAAAGATTTTGCACAGCAAAGGAAACCATAAACAAGACAAAAAGCAACCTTCAGAATGGAAGAAAATATTTGCAAATGAAGCAATTGACAAAGGATTAATCTATAAAACATATAAACAGCTCATGCAGCTCAATATTAAAAAAAATCAAAAAATGGGCAGAAGACATAAATAGACATTTCTCCAAAGAAGACATACAGATGGCCAAAAGACACATGAAAAGCTACTCAACATCATTAATCATTAGAGAAATGCAAATCAAAACTACAATGAGGTACCACCTCACACCAGTCAGAATGGCCATCATCAAAATATCTACAAACAACAAATGCTCAAAAGGTTGTGGAGAAAGGGAACCCTCTTGCACTGTTGGTGGGAATGTAAATTGATAGAGCCGCTATGGAGAACAGTATGGAGGTTCCTTAAAAAACTAAAAATAGAACTACCATATGACCCAGGAATCCCATTCCTGGGCATATATCTGGAGAAAACCATAATTCCAAAAGATACATGCACCACAATGTTCATTGAAGCACTATTTACAATAGCCAGGACATGGAAACAACCTAAATGTCCATCAGCAGAGGAATGGATAAAGAAGATGTGGTACATATATACAATGGAATATTACTCATCCATAAAAAGGAACGAAAATGTGCCATTTGCAGAGACTTGGATGGACCTAGAGACTATCCTACAGAGTGAAGTAAGTCAGAAAGAGAAAAACAAATATTGTATATTAATGCATATATGTGGAATTTAGAAAAATGGTACAGATGAACATATTTGTAAAGCAGAAATAGAGACACATATGTAGAGAACGAATATATGAATGCCAAGGGGTGCTGGGATGGACTGGAACACTGGAATTGACATATGTACACTACTATGTATGAAGTAGATGGCTGGTGAGTGCCTACTGTATATCACAGGGGAAAAAATAAAGGTACAATCCGTTTGCAGGACATATATTAAGTTAACCTTAAAAATGCAATCCAATATACATTAGGTGCAGACAAATTCTGTTTGATTCCACTTATACATGGCGTCTAGAATAGTAAAATTCATAGAGTCAGAAAGTATGTTGGTAGATGCCAGGGGCTGGGGTGGGGTGGGTGGGATGACTGGGGAGTTAGTGTTTAAAGGGGACAGAGTTTCAGTTTAGGAAGGTGAAAAATTTCAGAGATGGATGATGGTGAGAGTTGCACAACAATGTGAAAGTTAGTATGACTGACCTGTACAGTTATGGTTAAAATAGTATGTTTTATATTATGTGACTTTTATAACAATAAAAAATCATTTAAAAAAATAAATAAAACATACTGTAACATACTATAGTCTTAGGATGCATGAATAAGTTGGTTTATAGATCATATTATTTAGTATTAACTAAACAAATCCTTACAAAAGTGAACAAGTGGCTTCTCCTCAGAAGCACAGGAAAAACAAGAAATTGGCAATCTTGGTATTTTGCCAAGTACAAGCAAAATTAAGAAGCTGGCAGAATTAATATTCTTATACCCCTGGCATGACTGTACCATCTGTTCCATAGCAACATATAGACAATGGCCATCTAAGCCGATATGACAAGAAAAAAGAAGGATCTTCCAAATTATTGATGGATCTTCCAAATTACTGACTGTTTAATGCATGTCACAAATCCATATTACTAATGAGAAACTGTGCCCTAAATTTATGTTACACTCTGAAATATTATCTTTTTTCAGCCTCACTGTATACTCTTCTAATTTATAAATTATATGTCTGAAAATGTACATAATTATATACATACATAAATAAATATGTGTAAATAAATGGCTATGATTACATAAATAGTATGCATCAAAATATATTTATTATTGGGAATGTGTGCTTTAAAATTCTTAGTAGATAAGAATGTAAAATTTAAAATTTGAATACTACAACTCTAGAGAATATAAAACTGTGCTTTAATGTTCTTTAAAGAGCTATTATATCAATAGTTACCTTTATAAACCATGTAAGTATGTGACTGATAAAATATTCTATAGTGCTCTTTTGATTTGGACTGGAACAGTGCTTATTTACCTTTGCCATTCAGTTTTTCTGGGGGTTGAATAGGTCCTCTAGCAAGTCCAACTCATATGCATTGAAACCTACAAAGAACATAGTAATATTGACAGATATCATTTATGAGTATAGTTCTTGACCTCCAAGAACTGACAGTCAAGTCAGTTAACAGGAAAAAAACATAATTAAGATAATATTTAAATGGTAAAATTTTAAACATTATTTTATACATTAAGGAAATTTTTAAAGTAAGATAAAAGAATAGAATTGAATTGAGTTGCCAGACTGCAATAATTTTTAATTTTTCATACTATAAAAAACAGAAATTATGAAGACATCTATCTTCTTATTTCACACGAAATTAAATGATTAAAAAAATTACATAGATTTTGTCTTCTCTTGAAAAATTCTAGGACTAAGTTTTACTACAAAATCGTTAACTTATAAAAGGTAACGATACAATGAATGTTATTTTGGAATAGTGAAAAACACTTGGCTCAGAAAATGAAATGAATTTTAAACTGTGCTATTAAAGAATATAATTTTGCCATCAAAATGAATGTTTCCTTAATTCATAAGGTTGTTTGTGAAGCACTCTCTCTAAATGAATTCTAATTTTTTTTCTTCAGTGGAGGAAGGGTTTGTTTGACAATCTAGAAAAAGGGCATGATAAACATCTCAATAATATTTCCAAAACGTGTACACTTTCTAGATGCTATTTTTGTTACCAGACCCTTCATGGCCCACCTAAAACCAAGTCCTGTGTGGTCATAAATCATTTCCAATTTGGGTATAGATATTTTTCACTCCTACATGTGCCACTCTAATCTAGTGGGAAACTTTTCATAATGTGTCCAGTGTGTGTTTTTATTCTGTGTTACGTGCATATGAGGCACAAAGTACAGTTTAAAAAAATGAAATAAAGACATTCTCTTATATCAACAACCTTTTCTTAAAGTACTGGCAATTAGTACCAAAGATTACATCAACTTCATAAAATTCAGACAGTTAAAGTAAAGCACAATATACAATAAGCCACATTACTGAATGAGCCAGTAATGTTAGAGGAAGCAGATAACTCTTCATGATTTAAAATTTGAGTGTTCCTTAGTGGAACATTCCCACTTTTCTCAGCCTCCTTCTTTTATTTAAAAGCCCAAATTTAGTTACTGCACTGCCTATTAACAACTAAAGGAAAGAGTAGAGAAAGAAAGTAAAGGAAGTAAAATTCATATCAGTAGAAGTACCTATTGGCGATTCTCATTTAAAAACTGGGTAAGAAGAGTTATTGAAATACTGTGCTAAATTGAGATTTGGGGTTTATCTCTTTGTCCATGATGACATAATTCTTATGCTCAAATAATAGAAATCAAGCTTTCTCAGTTCATTGTTGTCTGGTGGGATTATAGAAGGAAAACTTTACATTAATCACAATATAAATGTGTGCTTGCCTCCAAAATCATTTAGGATGGTGGCATAACCTAGAGGGCATCAGGTGAGGATGAGGGACCAAGTTTGCAGGCCCAGACAGGACCCAGAGGAGAATTATCTCTAACACTGAGGAATAAACATGTTTCAAGGGCAGAATCCCAGGCATCAGGCTTATTTAGTCTCAGATGTTGCATGTAGAATCCCCACCCTGCATAGAAGATGCAGCTGTTGGCACCAGCAGTTCTAGCTGCCCTCTCTTGATCCTCTCATCATGACTCTACAGTCAAGTAGACATAGAACAAGCACACTGAACACTTTTGCCCTAGAGTTCCATGAGGAGTGCAATCCTGCCTCTCATTCTCCATCATCCCTCCTTGCTTCATTGTTCTCCATGGCACTTAATATCATCTGCTTTACTTAGTTTTTCCTTTGTTTATTGTTCATCTCCCCCTTTAAAATGTAAGCTTCAGGAAGATAGCGGTTTGTCTTCATATTCACTGCTGTATGCCCTGTACCCAGTTCAGGTCCCAGCATATAGTGGGTGTTAAATAAATATTTGACACATGTGGATGGGTAACCCATTGTCCACCTCTCTGCCTACAAGCCCAGAGGATTACTTGAGCCACACTGACATCACAGGTGTCATCCAAGTGCCTTCTCCACAATTACAGTCTGCAGAGGTCTAGCTGACAGGAAATACTGGATGGGGAGCTCCTCCTTTTCCTACCTCCCCAGATCTCAGTAAAAGAGCACGAGAAGGGAGGAGCGTCAAGATGGCGGAAGAGTAAGATGCGCAGATCAACTTCCTCCCAACAAATACACCAGAAATACATCTACCTGTGGAACAACTCCTACAGAACACCTACTGAACGCTGGCAGAAGACCTCAGACGTCCCAAAAGGCAACAAACTCCCCACATACCTGGGTAGGGCAAAAGAATAAAGAAAAAACAGAGACAAAAGAATAGGGATGGGACCTGCACCAGTGGGAGGAAGCCGTGAAGGAGGAAAGCTTTCCACACACTAGGAAGCCCCTTAGTGGGCGGAGAATGCAGGTGGCGGAAGGGGGAAGCTCCAGAGCCGAGGAGGAGAGTACAGTAACAGGGGTGCGGAGGGCACAGCGGAGAGATTCCCATACGGAGGATCAGTGCCCACCAGCACTCAACAGCCCGAGAGGCTTGTCTGCTCACCCACCATGGCGGGTGGGGACTGGGAGCTGAGGCTTGGGCTTCAGAGGTCAGATCCCAGGGAGAGGACTGGGGTTGGCAGCGTGATCACAGCCTGAAGGGGGCTAGTGCACCACAGCTAGCAGAGAGGGAGTCAGGGAAAAAGTCTCTAGCTGTCAAAGAGACAAGATATTTTTTCTTGCCTCTTTGTTTCCTGGTGAGTGAGGAGAGGGGATTAAGAGCACAACTTAAAGGAGCTCCAGAGAAGGGTGCGAGCCACGGCTATCAACGCAGACCCCATAGACGTGCATGAAACGCTAAGGCTGCTGCAGCCACCAAGAAGCCTGTGTGAAAGCACAGGTCACCATTCACATTTCCCCTCCTGGGAGCCTGTGCAGCCCAAGACTGCAAGGGTCCCGTGATCCAGGGACAACTTCCACATGAGAACGCATGGCACACCACAGGCTGGTGCAACGTCACTCTGGCCTCTGCTCAGACTCTCTCTGCATCCATACCCCCCTCCCTCACTGGCCTGAGTGAGCCAGAGGTCCAGAATCAGCTGCTTCCTTAACCCTGTCCTGTCTGAGCAAAGAACAAACGCCCTCAGGCGACCTACAATCAGAGGCAGATCCATATCCAAAGCTGAACCCCAGGAGCCGTGCAAACAAAGAAGAGAAAGGGAAATCTCTTCCCAGCAGCCTCAGGAGCAGTGGATTAATTCTCCACAATCAACTTCATGTACCCTGCATCTGTGGAATACCTGAATAGACAACGAATCATCCAAAATTAAGGAGGTGTACTTTGGGAACAATGATATGTGTATATATATATATATATATATATATATATATATATATATATATATATTGCCTTTTTCTCTTTGTGAGTGTGTATGTCTATGCTTCTGTGTGTGATTTTGTCTGTATAGCTTTGCTTTTACTTTTACCATTTGTCTTAGGGTTCTGTAGGTCCGTTTCTTTGGTTTGTTTGTTTGTTTGTTTGTTTTACATATCATTTTTTCTAAATAATTATTTTTTAAATTTTTTATTCTAATAACTTTATTTTATTTTATTTTATTTTATCTTCTTCTTTCTTTCTACCCTTTTTTCCTCCCTTTTATTCTGAGCCATGTGGAGGACAGGCTCTTGGTGCTCCAGCCAGGCATCATTGCTTTGCCACTGAGGTGGGAGAGCCAAGTTCAGGACACTGGTCCACAAGAGACCTCCCAGTTCCACGTAATATCAAACAGCAAAAATCTCCCAGAGATCTCCATCTCAACCCCAAGAACCAGCTCAACTCAACTGCCAGCAAGCTATAGTGTTGGACACCCTATGCCAAACAACTACCAAGCCAGGAACACAACCCCATCCATTAGCACAGAGGTGGCCTAAAATCATAATAAGGCCACAGATACCCAAAAACACACCACCAGACATGGACCTGCCAACTAGAAAGACAAGATCCAGCCTCATCCACCAGAACACAGGCACTTGTCCCCTCCACCATGAAACCTATACAACCCACTTACAACCCAACCTTAGCACCTGGGGACAGACACCAAAAACAAAGGGAACTATGAACCTGCAGCCTGCGAAAAGGAGACCCCAAGCACAGTAAGTTAAGAAAAATGAGAAGACAGAGAAACACACAGCAGATGAAGGAGCAAGGCAAAAACCCACAAGACCTAAAAAAAGAAGAGGAAATAGGCAGTTTACCTGAAAAAGAATTCAAAATAATGATAGTAAAGATGATCCAAAATCTTGGAAATAGAATGGAGAAAATACAAGAAACATTTAACAAGGACCTAGAAGAACTAAAGAGCAAACAAACAGTGATGGACAACACAATAAATGAAATAAAAAATTCTCTAAAAGGGATCAATAGCAGAATAACTGAGGCAGAAGAACGGATTAGTGACCTGGAAGACAAAATAGTGGAAATAATTACTGCTGAGCAGAATAAAGAAAAAAGAATGAAAAGAACAGAGGGCAGTCTCAGAGACCTCTGGGACAACATTAAATGCACCAACATTCGAATTATAGGGGCCCCAGAAGAAGAAGAGAAAAAGAAAGGGACTGAGAAAATATTTGAAGAGATTATAGTTGAAAACTTCCCTAATATGAGAAAGGAAAGAGTTAATCAAGTCCAGGAAGCACAGAGAGTCCCATACAGGATAAATCCAAGGAGAAACATACCAAGACACATATTAATCAAACTATCAAAAATAAAATGCAAAGAACAAGTATTAAAAGCAGCAAGGGAAAAACAACAAATAACACATAAGGGAATCTCCATTAGGTTAACAGCTGATCTTTCAGCAGAAACTCTGCAAGCCAGAAGGGACTGAAAGGACATATTTAAAGGGATGAAGGAGAAAACACTACAACCAAGATTACTCTACCCAGCAAAGATCTCATTCAGATTTGATGGAGAAATTAAGACCTTTACAGACAAGCAAAAGCTAAGAGAATTCAGCACCACCAAACCAGCTTTACAACAAATGCTAAATGAACTTCTCTAGGTGGAAAACACAAGAGAAGGAAAAGACCTACAATAATAAACCCAAAACAATAGAGAAAATGGGAATAGGAACATACATATCGATAATTACCTTAAATGTAAATGGATTACATGCTCCAACCAAAAGGCATAGATTGGCTGAATGGAAACAAAAACAAGACCCATATATATGCTCTCTACAAGAGATCCACTTCAGACCTAGGGACACATACAGACTGAAACTGAAGGGAAGGAAAAACATATTCTATGCAAATGGTAATCAAAAGAAAGCTGGAGCAGCAATTCTCATATCACACAAAATGGACTTTAAAACAAAGACTATTACAAGAGAAAAAAAAGGAAACTACATAATGATCAAGGGATCAATCCAAGAAGAAGATATAACAATTGTAAATACTTATGCACCCAACACAGGAGCACCTGAATACATAAGGCAAATACTAACAGCCATAAAAGGGGAAGTCAACAGTAACACAATCATGGTAAGGGATTTTAAAAACCCACTTTAACCAATGGACAGATCATCCAAAATGAAAATAAATAAGAAAACACAAGCTTTAAATGATAAACAAGATGGACTTAATTAATATTTATAGGACACTCCATCCAAAAACAACAGAATACACATTCTTCTCAACTGCTCATGAAACATTCTCCAGGATATATCATATCTTGGGTCACAAATCAAGCCTTGGTAAATTTAAGAAAATTGAAATTGTATCAAGTGTTTTTTCTGAACACAACACTATGAGACCAGATATCAATTACAGGAAAAACTCTGTAACAAATACAAACACATGGAGGCTAATAAACACACTACTTAATAACCAAGAGATCACTGAAGAAATCAAAGAGGAAATCAAGAAACACCTAGAAACAAATGACAATGAAAACACAATGACCGAAAACCTAGGGGATGCAGCAAAAGCAGTTCTAAGAGGGAAGTTTATAGCAATACAATCCTTAAGAAACAAGAACATCTCAAATAACTAACCTAACCTTACACCTAAAGCATTTAGAGAAAGGAGAACAAAAAAACCCCCAAAGTTAGCAGGAGGGAAGAAATCATAAAGATCAGGTCAGAAATAAATGAAAAAGAAATGAATGAAATGCTAGCAAAGATCAATAAAACTAAAAGCTGGTTCTTTGAGAAGATAAACAAAATTGATAAACCATTAGCCAGACTTATCAGGAAATAAAGGGAGAAGATTCAAATCAATAGAATTAGAAATGAAAAAGGAGAAGTAACAACTGACACTGCAGAAATACAAAGGATCATGAGAGGTTACTACAAGCAGCTATATGGCAATAAACTGGACAACTTGGAAGAAATGGACAAATTCTTAGAAATGCACAATCTTCAGAGACTGAACCAGGAAGAAATAAAAAATGAACAGACCAATCACAAGCACTGAAATTGAAACTGTGATTAAAAATCTTCCAACAAACAAAAGCTCAGGACCAGATGGCTTCACACAAATTCTATCAAACATTTAAAGAAGAGCTAACACCTATCCTTCACAAACTCTTCCAAAATGTAACAGAGGGAGGAACACTTGCAAACTCATTCTATGAGTCCACCATCACTCTGATAACAAAATGAGACAAAGATACTGCAAAAAAAGAAATCTACAGACCAATATCACTGATGAACATACATGCAAAAATCCTCAACAAAATACTAGCAAACAGAATCCAACAGCACATTAAAAGGATCATACACTATGATCAATTGGGGTTTATCCCAGGAATTCAAGGATTCTGAAATATATGCAAATCAATCAACATGATACACCATATTAAAAAATTGAAGGAGAAAAACCGTATGATCATCTCAATAGATGCAGAAAAAGCTTTCAATAAAATACAACACCGATTTATGATAAAAACCCTTGAGAAAGTAGGCATAGAGGGAACTTTCCTCAACATAATAAAAGCCATATATGACAAAACCACAGCCAACATCATCCTCAATGGTGAAAAACTGAAACCATTTCCACTAAGATCAGGAGCAAGACAAGATTGCCCACTCTCACTACTATTATTCAACATAGCTTTGGAAGTTTTTGCCACAGCAATCAGAGAAGAAAAAGAAATAAAAGGAATCCAAATTGGAAAAAAAGAAGTAAAGCTGTCACTGTTTGCAGATGACATGATACTATACATAGAGAATCCTAAGTATGCTACCAGAAAACTACTAGAGTTAGTTAATGAATCTGGTAAAGTAGCATGATACAAAATTAACACACAGAAATCTCTTGCATTCCTATACACTAATGAGGAAAAATCTGAAAGTGAAATTAAAAAAGCACTCCTATTTACCACTGCAACAAAAAGAATAAAATATCTAGGAATAAACCTACCTAAGGAGACAAAAGACCTGTGTACAGAAAATTACATGACACTGATGAAAGAAATTAAAGATGATACAAATAGATGGAGAGACATTGGATTGGAAGAATCAACATTGTGAAAATGACTCTATTACCAAAAGCAATCTACAGATTCAATGCAATCTCTGTCAAACTACCACTGGCATTTTTCACAGAACTAGAACCAAAATTTCAAAATTTGTATGGAAACAAAAAAGACACCGTATAGCCAAAGCAATCTTGAGAAAGAAAAACGGAGCTGGAGGAATCAGGCTCTATGACTTCAGACTATATTACAAAGCTGCAGTAATCAAGACAGTATGGTACTGGCCCCAAAACAGAAATATAGATCAATGGAACAGGATAGAAAGCCCAGAGATAAATCCACGCACATATGGTCACCTTATCTTTGATAAAGGAGGCAAGAATATACAGTGGAGAAAAGACAGCATTTTCAATAAGTGGTGCTGGGAAAACTGGACAGCTACATGTAAAAGAATGAAATTAGAACACTCCCTAACACCATACACAAAAATAGACTCAAAATGGATTAAAGACCTAAATGTATGGCCAGACACTATAAAACTCTTAGAGGAAAACATAGGCAGAACACTCTTTGACATAAAGCACAGCAAGGTCCTTTTTGATCCACCTCTTAGAAGAACAGAAATAAAAACAAATATAAACAAATGGGACCTAATGAAATTTAAAAGCTTTTGCACAACAAAGGAAACCATAAACAAGATGAAAAGACAACCCCCAGAATGGGAGAAAATATTTGCAAATGAAGCAACTGACAAAGGATTAATCTCCAAAATTTACAGCAGCTCATGCAGCTCAATAACAAAATAACAAACAATCCAATCTAAAAATGGGCAGAAGACCTAAATAGACATTTCTCCAAAGAGGATATACAGATTGCCAACAGACACATGAAAGAATGCTCAACCTAATTAATCATTAGAGAAATTCAAATCCAAGCTACAATGAGATATCCTCTCACACCAGTCACAATGGCCGTCATCAAAAAATCTACAAACAATAAGTGTTGGAGAGGGTGTGGAGAAAAGGGAACCCTCTAGCACTGTTGGTGGGAATGTTAATTGATACAGCCACTATGGAGAACAGTATGGAGTTTCCTTATAAAACTAAAAATAGAACTACCATATGACCCAACCATCCTACTACTGGGCATATCCCCTGAGAAAACCATAATTCAAAAAGAGTCATGTACCAAAATGTTCATTGCAGCCCTTTTTACAATAGCCAGGACATGGAAGCAACCGAAGTGTCCATCATCGGATGAATGGATAAAGAAGATGCGGCACATATATACAATGGAATATTTCTCAGCCATAAAAAGGAACGAAACTGAGTTATTTGTAGTGAGGTGGTTGGACCTAGAGACTGTCATACAGAGTGAAGTAAGTCAGAAAGAGAAAAACAAATACCATATGTTAACACATATATATGGAATTAAAAAGAAAATTGTCATTAAGAACCTAAGGGCAAGACGGGAAATAAGATGCAGACCTACTAGAGAATGGACTTGAGGATATGGGGAGGGGGAAGGGTAAGCTGTGACAAAGTGAGAGAGTGGCATGGACATATATTCACTACCAAACATAAAATAGATAGCTAGTGGGAAGCAGCCGCATAGCACAGGGAGATCAGCTCGGTGCTTTGTGACCACCAGAGGGGTGCGATAGGGAGGGTGGGAGGGAGGGAAATTCAAGAGAGCAGAGGTATGGGGACATATGTATATGTATAACTGATTCACTTTGTTATAAAGCAGGAACTGACACACCATTTTAAAGCAATTATACTTCAATAAAGATGTAAAAAAAAAAAAAGGACAATGGAAAATGAAGTCACGTTAAAGATTCGAAAGTAAAGTAGAAGCCATAATATCTGCTTATTCTTGTTCCAGTCTTAACTCATCTTGGAACAAAGTAGTTGCCTACAGGGGAACCAAAAAACCTTGATAAAGGCTTGATGATCCAAACACAACACTGAAGGCTCAAGATGGTGCCTTGGTTCCCCACTGCCATCGTTTCCAATGACAAACAGAAGTGCTGTCCCATACTTCTCATGGGCACTGTCTTGTTTATTCTCACAACCCTCCTTAGTTAAGCATTACTGTCAGTTTCAGCTGGTGAAACCAATGTCTAGAGAGACTGGTTGTTGCTGGAAATTAAACCTTGCCTCATCTCTCACTGCTCATCCTCTCACATGTTACACTGTAGTCTCAACTGCTTACAGCTCCTGGGGTGTTAAGTTCTGTTATTCTTTCCATCTATCAGAGGGATATCGAGCCCCATGAGGCTCAAGTGGTTTGCTCAGAACAACACAGTGGGGAGGTGGGAGAGCTGTGACTCCAAACTCACACTCTTAACCACTTCACTACACTGGTTCCTACTGTCTCCTCATACAGAAGCTGGCAAAAAGAATACAACATACACTTGTACAGCATATTAAAATTACAAAACCTTCTCACAAAACATTATCCTATTCTGTTTGAACAACTCCTCCTACAGTCATTTTGTTGGACCAGAGATGAAAGTATAATAAAATGATTATGCATGAAGCCTCAAACTTAACCTTTCATAGAATAAACAGAAAAGGCAGCTGAAGTAATTGTAACTATTTCCCTCCTTCTGTATGGACTGGCAGAAGCTGGAGACCATTGTGGATCAACTAGGAAACTTCTCTAATCCCTCCTTATTTTCTCTCAGCTTTTTGGCAGTTTCACATTCATAGTGGACCAATTGGTCTCCTGAGTTCTGGATAAAATGTAATTTAACTAGGAACTTTTCATACACACACTCTTTTTCTACATTGAATTATACTAGGCTAGATCCAGGCAATACCAAGTGCCAATGAAAAAGTCACCTTTGTCTTAAGACTTTTAGCTGGTGCTTTTCATGTGTCAAAATGCTCTCTTCATGTAGCATAGGTACTTACGATTTTTCATAGATTGGGTAATGGTGGAGTTGGGGTTTATTCTCATAATTACAACCCTAGGATTCACCTTTCAGAGTGGTGCCATTGGAAAGAGTTCATGCAACCCTATAAGTATTAAATCAAGGCTGGACGATGTCCTAAGAATACTGATTATTTCCATAATTATAAGTCAGCACCTACCATGAAGAGGGGTTCAAAATATGCAAAAAAAATATCTGGGCAGCTGAAGCCCATCTGCCAAAACACAGAGCCCTGAGCTGCTGTGGTGCTTGGTCCTTTTTCACTGTGTGTGCATCTCCACAGATGTGAAATTATGTTATGATCAATGGATACTGCTTAGCAAATGATTTTGTTGTCTATTTAGCATGAGTCTGAGCAAGAAGACAGTCACTCTGAGGCCGACAGTGCCAAGCCCACAAAAGAGATCCTTGTGACAGGAACAAAAAATGCCTAGTTGGTCCAGGCCTCCATAGGTACTGACTGGGCTGTAATGTGGTTTCTGGAATCAGTCTCATGGGCACTAAATGTCTGACAGAGGAGGGCACATGGTCTCAAAGGAGAGCACCCATGTTACTAAGCTGTCGGGATAGTTATCAAAGAGCAAGGAGGTAGGCATTTCATCTTTAGGGAGTCAGACCTTGGTTTAAAATCACCTGTGAGGTGCCTGTTGTGGTATTTTTTGCATGGGGATTACCATCTGGTGCTTCTTACATTCCCCTCCCCTGCAACTACACTCCAGCCTTGTAATTGTAATTCCCAGAGCAAACCAACCTCTCTTTACTCCTTGACTTTTACATGTACTGGTTTCTGTCTGTGGAATGTTCTTTTCCGCCCCATAAATACCCCTGAGTCAAGACCTTCATCCTGCAGGTCTTGACTTTGAGATCATTTCCTTGATAAAGCTTTTCAGGACCACGTGATGCCCACAAGATTGGGGGAAGGAAATTACATTCTATATTCTAGTTATCTGTTTGGTACTTCTCTCCACCAGTGGGTTCTAATTGAGGGGCTGTGTCAGGTTTACCATTACTTCCTCAGAGTTTAACATGAAACCCTCCTACACTGTTGGTGGGAATGTAAATTGGTGCAGCCACTATGGAGAACAATATGGAGATTCCTTAAAAAACAAAAATAGAGCTAACTTATGATCCAGGAATCCCACTCCTGGGCATACATCTGGAGAAAACAAATTCAAAAAGATACTTACACTACAATGTTAATTTACAATAGCCAGGACATGGAAGCTCACTAAATTTCCATTGACAGATGAATGGAGAAAGAAGATGTGGTGTATATATACAATGGAATATTACTCAGCCATAAAAAAGAATAAAAGAATGCCATTTGCAACAACATGGATGGACCTAGAGATTATCATATTAAGTGAAGTAATTCAGACAGAGAAAGACAGACATCATACAATATCATTTATGTGTGGAATCTAAAAAATGATACAAATGGCCTTATTTACAAAACAGAAATAGACTCACAGACATAGAAGACAAACTTGTGGTTACCAAAGAGGATAGTGGGGGGTGGGAGGAGTGAGAGATAAATTAAGAGTTTGGGACTACCATACACACACTACTATATATAAAATAAGTAAACACCAGGACCTACTATATAGCACAGGGAACTATACTCAATATCTTATAATATCCTATAATGGAAAATAATCTGAAAAAGAACATATATATATATATATATATATATATATACACACATATATATATCTGAATCACTTTGCTGTACACTTGAAACTAACACAACATTGTAAATTAACTATACTTCAATTAAAAAAAAAACATGGGGCCTAGCACATAGTAGTAATTCAACAAATACTTAAAGGACAACTGAATAAAATAAAGAGAAAACTTAATTGGTCATAACATACATCATTCTTTCTAGGGACACTAAGACTTTTGCTAAAGCAAATAGGCAGAGAAATCAGTTGATGAACTCCATGTGGTTGAAGCAGAGATCTATATATCTTTTGAAATCTAAACTTAGAACAGTAAGGCTGAAACCTCCCTGCAGTTAGAAGATCAGCATGGATAAAAATAATATCAGAAATAATCAGTCTGGGGTAAACGATAGTGAGAAGCTGAACTGGGAAATACAAGTTGGAGAAAAAAACTAGGTTTATGGAAAAAGGAATGAATTCAAACTTATAAAAAAAAATAATAAGCTTTAGGCTCATTGTGAAGAACTTTACCAACAACAGGAAAACATTGTAATACATACCTTATAATAATACACATATCCAACTATTCTTAAGTTGACAGATAGTCATTGAAATATATGTACATTTTATCCCATTATCAAAAAAATCATTTTGTGGCCCTTATATAGTGCCAAGTAGAAATGATCACTTTATATTTTAATTAAAAAAAAATTACCCAAACCAAGCATATTCAGCAGATAATATTTTTTTCGTAAGCCAGTTTCTATGCCAAGCTCTATTTAGACATCTCATTAAATCCCACTGACAACTCTGTGAAATGGGTGTAACCACCACTTAGAAGAATTTCCTCTTAATTATTCAGTGAGTAAGCAGTAGGACTCTGACTCAAGTTTAAGTGTGTCTGATCAGAAGTCCATGCTCTTAATCACTGATCTCTGTCCAAACTGGCATATGTGGGGCTTCCCTGGTGGCGCAGTGGTTGAGAGTCTGCCTGCCAATGCAGGGGACGCAGGTTCGTGCCCCAGTCCGGGAAGATCCCACATGCCGCAGAGCAGCTGGGCCCGTGAGCCATGGCCGCTGAGCCTGCGCGTCCGGAGCCTGTGCTCCGCAATGGGAGAGGCCACAGTAGTGAGAGGTCCACGTACCGAAAAAAACAAACAAACAAAAAAACAACTGGCATATGTGTCACTAAAATATTTAGGTAAAGCAGGTAAGTATGTCCTACCAAGTGGCATAAACATTTATTTGAACCAGCCCTTATATGTTCAGAACATAAAACACTGAATTTGTAGTGTTCAAGGGCAATGCTATCTGACTCCAAATTCTAAGCCAAGAAAATCAGTGGCAAAAGTTACCTTCTGGCCAAATAAGAGAGATGATTCATTTTGTTTTGACTGCTTCTTTGGCTGAGAATCCTGAGTCATGAAAGTAAATTAATGCAAATTATAGGCATAAACATTAAGAACTCAAGAGATAACGTTAGGGGAAATCAAATTCTAATAATAGCTGAGAATTTTTTGTTAAGGTCTCTCAGAAAATGCATGTTTAGTTCCCAATTCAATATTTTTTTTAAGATATGCCTTACTGACAATTCTCTGAATAATTTCTAGAAATATTTACAATCTGAGGAATGGAATCTCAATATTACAAATCTACTCAAGATGATTATTTGATTTTCCTTAGTATTGTTAAGCATGCTATGTGTGACTAATTTCCTAAAAGTAACATTGCCCAAAAGAAAAACTAGGCACATATATTCAAACTCACTTCTTAGTTCATTTTAACTTCTTAGTTAAATTTAGTAACTCTCCTAAGGAATGTCTAATATTTGATTTCCAGTTACTAGATGTTCTTTTGTTTCTTATGATGTGATCTTTTTAGAGTTCTAACTGGTTACTTAAGAAGATCCATGATTAGCTTCATATTTTGTGATCTCACTAGTCTTCTATTTCTTTCCACTCTCTCCACAGAGCTCTAAGATGAGTTAATTTCATGGAACATTATTGAATGCAATCAGAAAGAAGGATCCTTATGGGGAAAGGGTTAATAATAATACCTTTTCCTATTTATAGGTCAAGCCATCAAAGTCAAAACTCATCTTCATCAAAGAATACAAATTGACTACTTAAGTAGCATGCACTGTCTCATGTAACTCAAAAGCTTATAAACCAAATCTCCCCAGTGCTTATATTCTAAAACCAATAATATACAGTATTTTAAAACTTTATAAATCTATCAGCTACTTTTATACAAGCCTCCTAAATTATAGGTATAATTGGTAGGCAGACAGTGAATAGAATGAATTAACTCTTACATTGAACAAATTTAAATATTTTTTGAATTGGTGCATACCTGAAACTAGCACGGCATCGTGGATCAACTATACTCCAATATTTTTTTTAATTGGTGCATAAAGTGCCAGAATCACAATGACATTTATATGGTTTTGTACAGTTCCACAGTGCTATCCAGAATATCATCTTGGTCTTGGAAGATTGCTATAGGCATTTATATCCCAACTATTTCTCTTCAGCACAAGGGCAATGTTCAGAAGTATCCTAGGAAGGATCCCTGACTGTTCAGGAGTTCACAGAATTCGACAGGGCCAGGGCAATTGATAAAACATTTCTCAGGTGTTGATGATACCCCTGGTTAAATTTAACCTTTAGAACACACTTGTTGGTGGAAACATTATTTCTTAGTTCCTGAGACACTAACAGGTGTCCTCCTTCTCCCAGAATACACCAAGAAATCTAATCCCAGGGGTCCCTGTTGCTAAAAGTAAATGTGGCCTATTGTTCATTTTCCCATAGTCATCAGTGACATTCCATCAAGGATTGGTGATACACAAAGTGCTGTGACACATACTATGTAGAAAAAGGTAATTTATTGGCCCATGATCCTTCAATTCTCTGGTTTAATGTTGAGCCTATACTGCCCTTTTAAGACACAATCTTCAACAAATCCACATACATCACTCTTTCTATAGTTAGAAGACAAAATATCAATATGAGTCATACATCTCACACATATCACAAAGCTACTATATTGCCTCAAAAATGCAATTCCCCCAATACTGGTAAACACAATCCCAAGTAGTCAAAGCAGTCTTACCCATACAAAATCTAACAAGAGGGCTTCCCTGGTGGCGCAGTGGTTGAGAGTCCACCTGCCAATGCGAGGGACGTGGGTTCGTGCCCCGGTCCAGGAAGATCCCACATGACGCGGAGCAACTGGGCCCGTGAAACATGGCCGCTGAGCCTGCGCGTCTGGAGCCTGTGCTCCACAACGGGAGAGGCCACAACAGTGAGAGGCCCACGTACCGCAAAAAAAAAAAAAAAAAAAAAAAAAAAAAAAAAATCTAACAAGCACGCTGCAAGGAAATGTCTATGCCATGCACTGACTTGTGGTCTTGCTTTACCTAATTCTCTTAATCAGTAACAAGAGAGCAGGAGTCTTATCTATCTGGCTTGTACATCACTCTTTACACACTGTTTAGCACAATGCAGGCACTGTTTTGAAGGCTTTCAAGAACTTCTACTGCTACCACTACCACCATGACAATGTACCTTGAAGGATGATAGTGAAGTTGCTGAGGTCACCAAAGTCCAAGGAAGGACAACATAAATGATCACAAAATTCTCTTAACTGTGGATGGTTGCAGTGCTTGCTTTATTTGCACACCAGTTTGGATGTTCATAGGTGAGAGATTCCCAAAGCAATACTTGAAACTATAGGTCTCCTACCCTGTCCTGCCTACCACCACAGTTCAGTGAAAGTCTAGCAAACTACTCTCCTTGAGCTCTCTTGCTGTGTCACACTGTTTGACTAACTGCCCACTCTAAGTCAAATATCCCCTGCAAGAGTCAAATATCCCCTTGCCAGGATACCACTAGTTGTCAAAAAATTAATAAAAATTTTATTTGTATCTTTTCAATGTCTTACTAGTAGAGGGATGGTAGAAGTTTGTCAGAATAAGGCACTTAGACATCTGGGCTTTTGTAAAGTTGACCTGGTCAGATTTTGAAACTGATACACTTTCAGCACATGCTGCTGTAATTGAGTGCCAGTCTGAACATTCAATATTTCTAGCGCAGCCAAACATATATTGGATAAATGGATGAATGAATGAATGAATGATGCAATCAGAGGGCCAATGTGGCCAGAAACTAGAAAAGATCCTTTTTTGTTGCCCTCTCTGCCTCTGTCAATCTTTACTTCATATTTTTGCCTTGTAACCTCTTTATAACATCCCTGAGACTGCCCTACAGAAAAACCCAGATTATCTTCCCAAAACTTGTAAATGCCAAGCTTTGGTTACACCATATACCATTCTCAGGAAATGGAAGAATCCCCCAGGGCCATATATCCACATATACATGATAGAGGGGCAAACCTTCCAGGAGATCAATCCATATATCTGACTGCTTTGTAAGGGATTTACTAAGTGCAAAACAAATCATTCTTGGCGCCTGACTTTTGAAACATTTCCCTTTGTGTTTACAGAGTGCAGTCACCCAGCCACTTGCATTCTGAGACATGAAGTTTTGCAGATGGTCTAGTGTGTACTCACTAAGAGGGTCTTCCCCATTAACTCCTCAGCCCCAAACACATGCTGTTTCTGAGTCTGTTCTGGGCAATAATCTCATGGCCTAGCAATAGCCTAGTAGAATTAGTATTAGGTGCTTGACTTAGCGCTAAAAGATTTAGAAATATATTAACAGAAGTTCTACTAAAATGGGCCATCTGCAGAGCCTGAATGTACAGGCTTTAAGGGGGAAAAAAAAACTCACAGTAAAAGAGCAGTGTTTGCAAAAGAGAAAGAAAGTTTCAGGAAGCAGCTTCTGCTTAGTATACTATCTCGAGCTTTGTATTCCTATACTGTTTTGTTTGGGGTTTTTTGGTAATTACTTGATGTCTTTTTTTTTGTAATTGAAGCATACTTGATTTACAATGTTGTGTTAATTTCTGCTGTAAAGTGATTCGGTTATTCATATATATACACATTCTTTTTTATGTTCTTTTCCATTATGGTTTATCTCAGGATATTGAACATAGTTCTCTGTGCTATACAGTAGGACCTTGTTGTTTATCCTTCCTATGCTGTTTTAAGTTGAGTTCCTTGAAAACAGCCTCTGAGTTAAAAATTAGAGGACAGTACTTTATTAGGGAGAACTCTCAGATGGATAAAAGAGTATGGAAAGCAGGATTTGATAGAGGGAGAAATTGAATTTAAAAAGCAGTTGGAGCCAAGATCTCAGTCAATCCCCTAAGGAACTCTGGAGCTGGATAGGCCTTCAGATTTGTCCACACTGTGGCAAGAGGGTCAGGCCATATTACCCTTGCATCGCCCACTCACTGAATGTGTCCTGCCTCCAGGGAGAAGGTATAACACTAGGCCAAATGGTCACCTTTGGCAGAAAGCAATGGCTGGGAAGGGACTCAGCTATGAGTGGATTCAGCTCATGAGGCCAAGTCTTGATCTCATGTGTTGGCATATGAGCTATGCCGACATTCCTGGCAGCTGAGAGAATGAGCGACTTGTTCCAGAAGGAGAGTCTGGGCAGCACATCTCAGTGTCCACTACATCTGCCATGCTTTGAGTCATCAATAATCAATTGAGTATACCCTCCATTTTTTAAATATCATAATGGTTTTCTTCCAAAGTACGACATGAGGAGAACATTACTAGAAGAAAACTAGCATCCTTGAAGATATCACCGCTATTGCCTTGAAGTTTTTAAAAAGGCTTTGCCTAAGCAAATAATCCCAAACTAAATATGAGCTACCAATCTGTCACTGGAGAACTCATTGTTTGTATATTAATAAGGATGATCTCTAGTTTCTAAACATATCTTCAAACTGAGAAAATGATGTGTAAATGAACTGCAAAGGTACATAAATAGTTTCAGCAACTCCTGGTGTTCCTTCAGCAAGATCAGCCTATGGACTTTTATTTCACAGATAGAGAAGTAAAATTTCTTAGAGGCTTTTCTCAATTTGAAAGACAATTTTATTTGGGAAAATTACTGATCTAACTATAGGAGAAGAGAATTAAAACCCAGAACTCATAAAAGTTTGTAGGAATAAGGCACTTAGCTAGAAATTTGTTAGATCAGGCTGGTCAGATTTTGAAATTTAGGCACTGGATGTGCAATATAATATCTGCTGTTTACAGGTGAATTCCTTGGAAATGTCTATAACGTTAGGGTTTTATATTATATACAATATTTTTTTTCAGGAGATATGTCACTTACCATAAAAAGGACACTTGTTTACTCCTCAAAATGAAAGGAGAGGATTCTTGTCATAAATACAGCATCAGCTGTGTCCATGCCATTATTCTAACTTGATTATATGTTTTAAAAAAGATTTACTTCTCTCAAGAAGATTTAAAAGTGGTCACAACTACTTAAGTGTTTTCTGAAGATTTTTGAAATCTGTAAATATTTCTTGAATACTCCTCTTGAATATTATGAAAATCTTGATGAAGTCATCACTGGCAACAGTTCCAAAGTCAAAGACTAAGTCTGTAATAGATGATTACCCAGTGAAGTTGTAAGTGAGAATTAGATTGTTGACCTCTAACCTCAAGGCCTGCATCAAGTTTCTTTATTCATTAATTTTCAATCCACCAAGAAGCTGTGAGATCCCAGCTAGGTGTTAACCTGTCCAGCCCTATCCATGCTCTGCTGTGGCCTGTTAGCTAGTGAAATGCAGGTCACCCAGAAAGGTCAGAAGTCGAACAATTGGGAAATATTCATGTCTTCATCATTTCAAAGTTCGAAACAGTCTTCAGGGATCATGAAATAGATCCAAGGACAGAAAAGGCAGCAACAGCTAATAATTAAGCCATGTTTTGATCTCTTGCTCTACACAGCCACCTCCCCTTTAGCCCAGCACATGAGGGAACACTATCTCTCTCCCTTGACCCCATGCTACACCCCTTTCAAAACAGTGCCATCTGATGTCACTGACCAGCTAGATTCATCAGAAAGGACATGACTTCAATATCAACTCCAACCCAGGTATTCCAGCAGTCCCAGGAGGAACATATAACAGAGAGAAATGAAATTGCAGATTACCCCTTTTCCAAATAATGGATATTAGGGAGGGAGAGGAAGATGAAAAAGAAAAAAAGTAAAACCTACTTGGTTAAAACCATATAAACGACCCATAAGCGATGTCACTTCAGTATCCTCTGTTTCATTCAAAAAAGTGTGTTTGGTAAGTATGTACTCTGTCACAGGCACTGTGCTAGGTACTAAAGACACTAACTATAAATTAGAAAGTACAGCTGGACTATTAAAAATGAGTATATGGGCAAAAATACTATGGTTGTTAAGCAGATGACTATGTGGTTCCATAAGTCTTATTTTAACTTGTTAAATTTTATGTAAAAATATAGTGATAATGATGAGATGCCTGAGAGAGCTGGGGCCCAAATCATGGCTCTTTGCCATAAAACAAAACCTTTTCGTTATTCCTTTATCTGCTCTTTGCAGAAATGAGGCTTTCCATCCAGGAAAGATAATGGGTGACATCTGTTCTTTTCAGGAACTGTTTAACAAAGATTTTGTTCAAGTTAAGAAAAAATATAAATGCCCAGATTTACTCTATTCTAGCATATAGAAACTATACTCTAAAACAAAAAGCAAGCATGATCAACTAAAGTAAGTTCTATCAGCAATAAAGGTTGTTTGCTAAATAGTATCTTTAATATGAAAACAGGCTGCTTCAAGTGTTTGCAGAGCTATAAATCAATGCCCTTAAGACTTTGCTTAGGCAACTTGTTTTAGGTAGCTTGGTCCCTCTATTAGCTGCAGGTGCAAACATTGCACCTGCAGTTAATTGCAGCCATAATTAGACCATTGTGGGAATAATTAGACACTTAATTTTGAGGATGTAAGTGACTGGCTTACAATTAGCCCTGGCTAAACTGTTGGTACCCACATGAAAGGAGGCTGTGCCCAACCCAGTCAAACTTTTTTTTACCATGCACTTCTACATCCTCTGTTTTTCCTTTACAAACAGACAGAAATTAGGGAAAATAACTCGTCATGCGGTGGTAAAATATGTGTGACAAGAATAACCATACTGAGTGAAAATGAAGCTGTATTGACAAAGGTACAAACAAGGGCAGCAGGAAATGTATAAATATAAATATAAATCACGAAAGAAACTCTGTCAAAAGAGTTTCTTCAAACAATGAATTCCTTAGTTATATTTCCCTTGCCAAACTAGCAATTTATGATAATGGTGCAGGAAGATTGTGGTGAGCTTGAAAGCATTAGGTGAGTGTTCTTCACCTATGATATGCTCATCCTCTTGAGTAGAGAGGTTCTTAGGAATTTATGTCTATACTGGACTGACATCCAAATGGACTCTCCTTCCAGACTCTGACCTTATTTCGCCCCCACTACCATTCCAAAGGGGAAATACCCCCAGCAACTAGCCATCCATGTTTTAAAAATAGAGATATTACCTACTTAGTTATAAGAAAATTCAGCTCTTTCGGTCACCGTTCAAAAATGCCTAGAGTTAATCCAATAGCCTTTCTTAAACCACAGGTTAGTCTTGAGAAAAGAAGACATGTTTCTGAGGTGTTATTTTTATTGGATTCTTACAAAATAAAAGACTTGTCTTTGAAAAATTAGAAGTCTTTCAAGCACATTCTTTTACAGTTTACTGAATGCTATATAAACATTAATGTTCTGTTTATTTATTGCTCAACTAGAAAAATACAACAGAGCCAAGATCATATTATCATAGTTAAAAATATCACTTTCAATGTAAGATAAAACAAATATTCTTAACTTGCCTTCCTATCATTTCATCTTCTTGAAAGACTTATATTTCATCTATCTATTGTTTAAAATATTAATATAACTTAAAATGGAAATTTCCACATAAAAGTGTCTTGTTCGTGCTCAAAGAGACAAATCAGTCTAATATATTCTGCTGCAGACATTTTTAACTAAATCATTAATTGGTTTTCAGAGCTCCTGAATTTACTGGCTGAAGTTTAAAAGTACCCTTAAAATCAAGTGAGAGGAAATATAAAAAATGCAGACTCTTTATCATTCCTTCAACTGCAAGACCACTTCTAAGTTAATGCTATGTATCATAACCGCCAGTTACATAAGCTCTGTCTATAAATTATTTAGTGCTGTAGATAGTAACACTAAAGCTTGTCCAAATGGAAAGATGCAGTGAAGTTCAGTCATTACTATGACTACAAACTAGTGATCCCTCCTTTGTTATGGCCACTGCACAAGTGTCAGGAGGATGCTGTCAGTGATTTCATATCACCCTGAACTGCAACCTTTGCATGGTACCATCCGTTACCAAGTGACCTGCTACAGCTCATTAAAGTTAATGTAATGGATCATTCTCTCCTCATTGTAATCATCAGCAAATTAGGCTCCTTTCTAGGATAGCCAGGCAGCAGGGAAGAATGTGACTGAGTAGAGTGCATGAATAACTTTGCTCTTAGCCATGTGCCTCTATTCAACACAAAGGAGAACAATGCAGAGAATGAGGGGACAGATACAGAAGTTCTAATATGTGCTAGAATGTGCCTTATTTACATCATTGCAGTAGAATCACAGATAACTTAATGCTTTTTCAGAGCTAGGCCTCCATCCCAGAACAGAGACAAGAGCAGAGAAAAATGACATAGGTAATCCAGGTGAGGTTCCTATTTGGCTGATTTTGCAGTCATTGCCTTTTTCCTTCAGTTGACCTCTACCATTCTCAAAAATTAGAGATATCATCCAAACACTGGTTGTAATTATAAATTCTTTGGAAACCCCAATACTATTATATTGATTTTTTTTCATTTAAAAAATGATATATGGAAACAAGAATGCAGAAACACACATGAAGGACAAACCACAGATTCTTAGAATTAATCAAAATATCTGTAGAATTCTTGTTCTATCTAATGGTTCCGACTTCAAATACATTTATCACTGGAATATCATTAATATAAGTTTTATGATTGCACTGTGGTTATAATAGTTTCCTAGCATTTGTAATGTTACTAGAAATTGAAGATTAAAGGGTAATCTCATTACATCATGACATCGTGTGAAGGATTTTCTAATCTATTGGGCTAAGCAATCTCTAGAAAAGAGCAATTTTGTCCTAAACAGGAAAGATGCTGAACTGTGGTGGCAGGATTTATTAGCTCAGTTAGCAAAATGAGCCACTCTACCACTCCTATGAGAGCTCATACGTTCAAGGAACATCCAGAAAAAGTATGTGAAGTAATTAGGAAACACCCATAATTCCTGTGGTATGTAAGTTACACAAAACATGACTTAAACACAATCTCACAATAAACATTTATAAGAGCCATGGTTCTCAAAATATGGTTCCTCAACCAGCAGTATTGGCATCTCTTGAAAACGCATTAGAAATGCAAATTCGTAGCTCACCTTGGATCTACTTAACCAGAAACCCTGGTGGTGAGACCTGACAATCTATATCTTACCAAGGCTTCAAGATGACTGTGATGCATGCTAAACTTTCAGAACCACCATATTAGACAGCAAAAATAGTGTGAATAGTCTGCACACATTCGTTTTATGTTCAAAGGAAATCATTTTCATATGATAATTTGAGGACATAAGTTACCTACAAATGTATTACCATGAAATATTATAATATGCATACTTGTGTATGTGTAACAAATATGTGTATATATGTGTATATACATACTTGATTATACATACATGTGCACACGCACAATTGGGTAGTTACTTAAACTGATATAGTATGCTGTGCTTCCCAGGCACAGTATAAGAATCCAAATGATCAACAGTTATTGCTATGAGAATAATGATTATGCTTGTCTTACTTATCTTCACCTCCATACCTTCAGTATCTGTAGAAGCTGGCATACAGGGGCTGTTAAAAAAATACTGAGTGAATGACTCAATGATATTTAGGTTATGCCCATCTCTAGTTGAGAGTACACATGGTTCTCATATTAGAGCATTTAAGTAAATAAACTTTGGAAAACACTGATAGGAGCTAGAAGAGGATATATCTTAGACAAAAACAAAGTAAGAATAGAAAACAGTTAATTATTATCATCATCATAAAATTGTAGACAGTGTCTTATAATTAATTGTCAGAGGTCTTTTGTAAAAGGTTTTTGTATCAACTGAGCAAGTATTCAATATAATTTTGTATTTCTTATTGTAATTTAAATACAAAATAAGGATGTTGACCCCCACCACTTTTATCCAATTTTGTACTGGAGGTTCTAGCCAGAGCAATTAGGCAAGAAAAGCAAATAAAAGTCATACAGATTAGAAAGGAAGAAGTAAAGCTCTCTCTATTCACAGATGACATAGTCATATATATAGAAAATCCTAAGGAATCCACAAAAAAAATAGAGCTCTTAGGATTAATAAACAAATCCAGGAAGTTTGCAAGATCAATATACAAAATTAATTGTATTTATACACACAAGAAATGAACAATCCTAAAATAATATTAATAAGACAATTCCATTTCCAATAGAAGCAAAAAGAATAAAAAGAGTAGGAGTAAATTTAACCAAAAAAGTGCAAGACTTATGCACTGAAAACTACAAAACATTGTTAAAAATAAATTACAGAAGATCTAAATAAATAAAGACATCCCATGTTGACAAATCAGAAAATTTAATATTGTTAAGATGACAATACTCCCCAAACTGATTTACAGGTTCAATACAATTCCTATCAAATTCTCAGATGACTTTTTTGCACAGACGGAAAAACTGACCTTAAAATTCGTATGGAAATTCAAGGGATGCAGACTAGCCAAAACTATCTTTAAAAAAAAAAAAAATTGAGGATTCACACATTCAATTTTAAAGCTTACAACAAAGCTAAAGTAATCAAGAGTACATGGTACTGATATAAGCTAGATATATGGTTCAATGGAATAGAATTGAATGTCCAGAAATAAACACATACATTTATGTCAATTGATCTTACAGGACAGTGCCAGTACAATTCAAAGGGGGAAAGAATAGTGTTTTCAACAAATGTTGTTGGGACAACAGGATATCTACATGCAAAAGAATAAATTTAAATCTCTATCTTACAACATATGCAAAAATTAACTAAAATAAGACCTAAATGTAAGTACTAAATCTATACAAATATTAGAAGAAAGCATAAGAGTAAATTTTCATGACTTTAATTAGAGAATAACTTCTTAAATACCAAAAGCCTAAGCAACAAAAGGAAACAATAGATAAATTGGACTTTATCAAAAAATTTTAAGTTTGTGTTTCAAAGGACACTATCAAGAAAGTGAAAAGACAACCCAGAGACCAGGTGAAAATTTTTGCTGCTAATTTAACTGATAAAAGATTTAGGTCCAGAAAATATAAGGAATTCTTACAACTCACCAGTAAAAAAGCAACCCAATGTAAAAATGGGCAAAGAGTGGTATTTAAAAGTGGACTTGGATTGTCTTTAAAAATATATTGCAAACTCTAGGGCAATCACTAAAAATATAAAAAAAATTAAAAAGAAGTATAATTGATAAGAAAAGAGAGAAAATTGAACCATTTAAAAATGCTCAATTAGGGTTTCCCTGGTGGTGCAGTGGTTGAGAATAAGCCTGCCAATGCAGGGAACACGGGTTCATGCCCCAGTTCAGAAAGATCCTACATGCCATGGAGCAGCTGGGCCCGTGGGCCATGGCCACTGAGCCTGAGCGTCCGGAGCCTGTGCTCCACAACAGGAGAGGCCACAACAGTGAGAGGCCCGCATACCACAAAAAAAAAAAAAAAAAAAAAATGCTCAGTTAAAACCACAAAAGTTAGAAAAATAGTAGGAGACAAATATAGGAACAAAAAAACAAAGGCAACAAATAGACAACAGTAATGAATATGTTAGACATTAATCTAACTATACCAATAATCACTTTGAAGGTTAACAGTCTAAATTCACCAATTAAAAGACAGACATTGTCAGAGTGGAACAAAAAATAAGACTCTATGTTGTCTACAAGAAACCGACTGTAGGGCTTCCCTGGTGGCGCAGTGGTTGAGAGTCCGCCTGCCGATGCAGGGGACACGGGTTCGTGCCCCGGTCCGGGAAGATCCCACATGCTGCGGAGCGGCTGGGCCCGTGAGCCATGGCCGCTGAGCCTGAGCGTCCGGAGCCTGTGCTCCGCAACGGGAGAGGCTGCAGCAGTGAGAGGCCCGCGTACGGCAAAAAAAAAAAAAAAAAAAAAAAAGAAACCGACTGTAAATATAATGATACATATAGATTAAAAGTAAATGGATGGAGGAAAATATATCAGGCTAACAGTAATCAAAAGAAAACAGGAGTGGCTATATTAATTTCAGACAGAATAGACTTCAAAGAAAGGAAAGTTATCAGAGAAAAAGAAGGGCACTACATAATGATAAAGTGGTAATCTTCCAAGAAGACATAAAAATCCTTAACATGTATACCCCTAACATCAGAGCATCAAACTATGTGAGGCAAAAACTGATAAAATTGTAAAGATAAGTAGATGAACCCACAATCATAACTGGAGACTTCTACATCTCTCTATCAGAAATGGACAGATCCAGCAAGCCAGAAAATCAGTATGGACAGAGTTGAACTAAACAACACTATCAATCAACTGGATATATTTTACATCTATAGACTATGTCATCTAACAATAGCAGAATATATATTCTTCCCATATGGAACATTCAATATATAGGCCATATTCTGGCACATAAAACACACCTGAAAAAATTTAAAAGAATAAAAATCATATAATGTTTGCCATCAGACCACAACAGAATTAAAAGAAGTCAATATCAGAAAGATAACTGGCAAATCCCAAAATATATAAAGATTAAACAACACACTTGTAAGTGACACTCTTTGCAATGATCTCTAAAATCAATAAGCCTCTAGTCAGGCTAACTAGGGAAAAAAGATAGAGGATGCAAATTACTAAAATATTAGAAATGAAAGAGGTGGCAGTACTATAGATCTTAAGGACATTAAAGGATTAATAGAAAATATGATGAACAGCTCCATGTCCATAAATTTGATAACCTAGATGAAAAGGACCAATTTATTGCAAGACACAATTTGCCAAAATGTATACAAAAAGAAACAGATTATCTGAACAGGCCTATATCTATTAAAGAAATGAATCAGTAATTAATATACTTGCAAAACATAAAGCACCAGGCCCAGATGTGTTCAATGGTAAACTCTACCAAATATTTAAGGAGGAAATTATACTAATATTCTATAATCTCTTTCAGAGGATAGAGGTAATGGAAATGCTTCCAAACTCATTCTATGAGGCCAGCATTACCCTAATACCAAAACCAGAAAAAGACATTACAAGAAAACTACAGACCAGTATCTCTCACGAATATAGATGCAAAAATCCTCAATAAAAAATTAGCAAATTGGATTCCACAATGTATGAAAAGAATTATACACCATGACCAAGTGAGATCTATCCCAGGTATGCAAGGTTGGTTAACACTTGAAAATCAACTAATGTAAACTATCGCATCAACAGGCTAAATGAGAAAAATCACATGATCATAACAACAGATGCAGAAAAAACATTTGACAATATCCAGCACCTGTTCATAATAAAAACTCTCAGTAAACTAGGAATTGAGGGGAACTTCCTCAACTTGATGAAGAATATCTACAAAAGAACTACAGCTAATATCATACTTAATGGTGAAAAACTTGAAGTTTTCCCACTAAGACTAGGTGCAAGGCAAGGATGTCCCCTCTCACCACTCCTTTTCAATATTGTACTGGAGGTTCTAGCTAATGCAATAAGCCAAGAAAAGAAAATAAAAGGTATACAGAATGGGAAGGAAGAAATAAAACTATAATGTATTTGTTTGCAGATGACATAATCATCTACATAGAAAATCCAAAAGAATTGACCAAAAAAATACACAAAAACTCCTGGAACTATTAAGCAATTACAACAAGGTTGCAGAATGCAATGGTAATATACAAAATGCAATTGCTTTCCTATATACCAGTGATGAAAAGTGGAATTTGAAATTAAAAACATGATATCATTTACATTAGCACCCTACTAAAAATGAAATACCTGGGTATTAGCTTAGCCCATTTGGCCTGCAATAACACAACACCACAGACTTGGTGGCTTATAAACAACAGAAATTTATTTCTCACAGTTCTAGAAGCTAGAAGTCCAAGATCAAGGTGCCAGCATGGTCAGGCTCTGATGAAGGACCTCTTCCAAGATGAAGATTTCTCATTGTGTCCTCACATTGTGGAAGGGCAAGAAATTAATCTCTGGGGCCCCTTTTATAAAGGTATCCCCATTCATGAGGGCTCTGCCCTCATGACCTAGTCTCCTCTCAAAGTCCCCACTTCCTAATATATCACCTTAGGGGTTAGGATTTGAATATATGAAATTGGGGGGAGGACACAAATATTCAAACCATAACAGGGATAAATCTGTCAAATATATATATAAGTTCTATATGAGGAAAACTATAAAACTCTGATGAACAAATTCAAAGAAGAACTAAATAAATGGAGAGATATTCAATGTTCATGAATATTAAGACTCAATATTGTCAAGTCAGTTCTTCCCAACTTGACCTATAAACACAATGGATGCTAGAAGACAATGGATTAATATCTTCAAAGTAAGGAAAGAAAAAAACTGTCAACTCAGAATTTTATGTCCAGTTAAACTATCATTCAGGGTGTGGACAAAAAAATATATTATCTGATATTGAATAACAAAGAATTTACCACTCTCATGAAAAGACTCTCACTAAAGGAACTATTAAAAGACATATGTTGGCAAGAAATATATACATAAAGGGGACAGTGAGATTTAAGAAACAGTGATTGAAAAGATTATTTAATTAAAATTCACTTTAATATAATAATGAATTTATGCTTTAAAAGCATAGTGGTGAGAGTAATATCTAGACTGAAATAATGAAAATGGAATAAGGAGTTTTTCTATACATATTTAAAGTATTTTCTGTCTTGAAGAAGGTTGGAAATAATGAGTTACTTTAGACATTTTTAAGAAAAAAATTAGTCAAATAAGTTTAAAATTAAGAATAACCACTAAAACAAAAATTTAATTTCAATTCAAAACTGCAGATTAAAGAGGTATAAAGAAGAAGGAAATGAATTTTAAAAATTACAAAATAAGATGGTACGAAAACATCTAAATGAATCAGAAATACAAAATATAAATATATTAAACTCAACTACTAAAGACAGAGATCATCGTATCGGACAAAAGAACAAAATTCAGTTGTGTTACTTGCTGTATATAAGACCACAAAGATTAGGAAATGAAAAGACTAAAATTGAATACCACTGGGAATCAAAAAAAATCTTTTATAGCAATATTCATCTCAGACAATATCAAATTTAAGGCAATTGCATTAATAGGAATAAAGAGAAACTATATATTTTAATGAAAAGAATAATAATGATATAACTCATGAATTCTAAGCACCTCACAGTCATCATTCTCTCTAATCAATAAAGAGTCATACTAACTGAATAAATTTAAGGGAAAATGGGTACTTGGCTACAAAAGAAAAATTTATTCACTCATCCTTAACTGTTAGCACATAACAATTTAACTTAAATTTAGACTACTATCCATAGTTAAATTTATTTCTTTTTTCAGCTCTTAATCTTTATGTTTTGTGAATAAAACAAAAGAGCTTTTCTGTTATACATACATCTCTCTGATCCACTGAGACTTCAGGAGGTAAAAAAGATCTGCCTGTCTATCTAGGAAAGCAGACTCTGGGGCAAAGCTTAAATGCCAATGCTTTATTGAGATGTGCAAAACCAGGGTAATGAGAGTGAGGAAAAAGTTAAGTGAAGCATGGAAGAATGGGAAGCAGATTCAAAGTGGTATATTTTTTAGTTGAATCTACTTCAAAGACACAGGTATTCATTCATCTAAAGATAGACTACACAGAAATGCTAAGCCTCGAATACTCTGTCTGGGGGAAGAATGGAGAGGGAATTTTTCTCCTGCCTTTCTCCTGTCTCCTGTCCTCATTAGTCAAAGTTCATTCCATGAGGAGTTAAATGCTTCACATTTCTGGGCTGCATCACCTGTCTCCTCTGTAACCTTTGCCTACTTCAAAGCTCTTCAAGTCAGGAAGCGATGGGAGGAGCCCAGAACCCCAGGAGACAGCCTCAAGCAATCAAACTCCATGGACCATAAGAGCTCAGTTTTCCAGGAAGTAAGTGGGCAAAGCATGCATCCCAGGGCCTGAGAGAAAATAGGATGAGGTGATCTGAGGCAGCATATGAGATGTCTGATTCAACAGCCCAAAGCTCCAGTCTCGCTAAGTACCTTTGAGCCCTTGGGTAACTCAGTATTGCTGGACTTTTTGAAATTATGGTTGGACTGTATCACTGAGGTCCCTGGAAATTGAACTATTAGTAAAATTCCTTTTTTCTGTACCCTGCAACCTTGTCCATAAGGACACACTGTTAGAGAACATTAACTACACTTTAAGGTTCAAGGAATGGACAGGCATGATATTGCAAATGTCTACTGGATAACATAATCTACTGAAGCAGATATTTACAAGTTTTATGATACTCAGATTCTATGTCTTAATTGTCCTACTGGATTGAAATTAGACAATTAATGCTTGCATTCCCCCTTACTTGGTCTTCCTAGGTCAGAGAAAAAAATGCTTTCAAAACAGTTTTTTTTCTATTCACAAATTATCATGATTAAAAGTGAGATTTTTGTGGACCTGGTTTTCTTGCCATGTATTAAGGAAGTAGCATACAAACAGTTATTCTCTCTCACAAATTATCATGATTAAAAGTGAGATTTTTGTGGACCTGGTTTTCTTGCCATGTATTAAGGAAGTAGCATACAAACAGTTATTCTCTCTCACTTTGTGTGAAAGAAGAACAATCATTGTGCTGCTCTCTGGTTTAATGGGATTAAACAGAACCTCAAGTCCTTACAAAGATCACACTTTTGGTTTACAGCTATGATGGTGGAGGTAGCAAAGCCATGATTATGGAAAGAATGAGAGTGATTTTATAAAGCTAATGTCTTACCATTTTGGATACATATAGCTTTGTATCCTCTTTTTCTCCTTATATTTTAAAATAATCTTCAAAAACATGAATCACTTGACTATAAAAATAAAATATAAAGAGTCTTTAAGTGTTTTTTTTGTTTGTTTGTTTTTTGCGATACCCGGGCCTCTCACTGTTGTGGCCTCTCCTGTTGTGGAGCACAGGCTCTGGACGTGCAGGCTCAGTGACCATGGCTCACAGGCCCAGCTGCTCCACGGCATGTGGGATCTTCCCGGACCGGGTCATGAACCCATGTCCCCTGCATCAGCAGGCAGACTCTCAACCACTGCGCCACCAGGGAAGCCCAAGAATCTTTAAGTTCTAAATTTCAAGATTTGCTATCTTATACTTAGTAACTATGGTTTATGACTTCCTTACAAAATCATGTAAAATTTGCAACACTAAGCAAACCTACCAAGAAAAAATTATCTGTAGTTCCCCATTGGATTTTCTTTGTCTGAGTTGTCTACCAATTTTTATTGTTGTATGTTTCACAAAATGCTAATTCTAATATGCATACATTTTCATATTCTACTTTTTCAATTAGCTTTATTATGTGAAGAGTTCTTAGTCTTTAAACTTTTTAATCTTATGGTTATATAGTATTCCAATAAATTGATATTCCATAATTTATTTGACTGTTACTCTAATCATGATACTATTTGTTTCATTATTTTTCAGCTTTAACATTTTACTTCTATAGATATCTCCGAAAAAGCAATGTTAAAAATGTATTTAGGGACTTCCCTGGTGGCTCAGTGGTTAGGAGTCTGCCTGCCAATGCAGGAGACATGGGTTTGTGCCCCAGTCTGGGAGGATCCCACATGCTGCGGAGCGGCTGGGCCCGTGAGCCGTGGCCGCTGGGCCTGCGCGTCCGGAGCCTGTGCTCCGCAGCGGGAGAGGCCACAGCAGCAGTGAGAGGCCCGCGTACCGCAAAAAAAAAAAAAAAAAAAAAAAAAAAAAAAAAGAAAGAAAAAACAAATGTACTTAAATTCCAAATAGTAGTATTACAAGTTTCCAATATTCTATTAATCTCACTAATTTCCTTCTAGATGACCACAATTTTTTCTCCTCAGAATATACTTTGAAAATTTTTCCATTTGTCTTTTTTCACCAATATTTCTGTATTTTTCTTACTAATTCTTTGCATTTCTTTCAGTCCCTTTAGGCTATAGGTGTTTCTAGAGACCCTTCATCACTTCCTTCTGTCCACAACTAATTTCTGTCTCTGATTTCTCTTTTACTTTGAGGTCATATGAAGTTCGATTTATCCTGATGCTCACAAGAATAAGGCTACAAAAATTGTAACAACTTACACAAATTTTTCAAAACATTGCTTGCAAATACCTATCAATCTTCAAAGGAATTGCTCTAGAAGATTTTTATTGTGGTTCAAAAATCCTACAATTATGTGAAGCATTTTTCTTATTTTAAAATTTCCCTGAAAAGCAGCTTATTTTTCTTATAATCACAAAGATTATTCTGAATGATTACCCACTTTGTTTTCTAATAATTATCAGTGTAACCCTTTTTAATGGCTACCATCATATCATTAAATATGGCAGTTTAAAGATTGCCACAAATTCGTTGATATTCCTTCCATCAGAAGTTAGGGTGTGTGCTCCTCTCCATAAATATGGGTGGACTCTCCAACCTGCTTTGACCAAGATAGTATGGTGGAAGTGACAGACAGATAAGAAACTGGCAGCGTCCATTTCTTCTCTCTTATAAAACTCATTTTTGAACTCCTCAGTTGCCATGTGAAATATCCAACTATACTGAGCTCACCATGCTGTGAAGAAACCCAAACTAGCCACATGTAGAAGCCATAGAGAGAAAGAGAAATGCCCAGCCAACCCCCAGCTGTACTACCCAGCCTCTAACTTTTGAGTTACCCATCCAAGGCTTCAGACATTATGGAACAGATATTGTCCATTCTTACTATGCTCCTGACACACAGAATCATGAGATATAATAAAGCATTTTTATTTTTTTTAATTTTCTTTTAAAGTTAATTGGAGTATAGTTGTTTTACAATGTTGTGTTAGTTTCTACTGTACAGCAAAGTGAATCAGCTATATGTATACATATATCCCTTCTTTTTTGTATTTCCTTCTCATTTAGGTCACCTCAGAACATTGAATAGAGTTCCCTGTGTAGGTTCTCATTACTTATCTATTTTATACATGTTATCAATAGTGTATATATGTCAATCCCCATCTCCCAATTCATCCCACCTCCTCTCCTTACATTTGTTCTCTACGTCGGCATCTCTATTTTACTTTGCAAATAAGATCATCTATAACATACTTTAGATTCCACATATATGCATTAATAGTGTTGCAATGAACATTGGGGTGCATGTGTGCTTTGCAAATATGGTATTCTCTGGGTATATGCCCAGTAGTGGGATTGCTGGGTCATATAGTAGTTCTATTTTTACTTTTTTAAGGAACCTCCATACTGTTCTCCATAGTGGCTGTATCAATTTACATTCCCACTAGCAGTGCAAAGGGTTCCCTTTTCTCCACACCCTCTCCAGCATTTATTATATGTAGATTTTTTGATGATGGACATTCTGACCTGTGTGAAGTGGTATCTCATTGTAGTTTTGATTTACATTTCTCTAATAATTAGTGATGTTGAGCATCTTTTCATGTGCCTCTTGGCCAACTGTATGTCTTCTTTGGAGAAATGTCTATTTAGGTCTTCTGCCCAATTTTTGATTGGATTGTTTGTTTTTTTGATATTGAGCTGCATGTGCTCTTTGTATATTTTGGAGATTAAGACTGTCATTTGTTTCATTTGCAAATATTTTCTCCCATTCTGAGGGTTGTCTTTTCATCTTGTTCATGGTTTCCTTTGCTATGCTAAAGCTTTTAAGTTTCATTAGGTCCCATTTATTTATTTTTGTTTTTATTTTCATTACCCTAGGAGGTGGGTCAAAAAGGATCTTGTGGAGATTTATGTCAAAGAGTGTTATTCCTATGTTTTCCTCTAAGAGTTTTATAGTGTCTGGCCTTACATTTAGGTCTTTAATCTATTTTGAGTTTATTTTTGTGTATAGAGCTAGGAAGTGTTCTAATTTCATTCTTTTACATGTAGCTGTCCAGTTTTCCCAGCACTACTTATTGAAGAAATTGTCTTTTCTCCATTGTACGTTCTTGCCTTCTTTGTCATATATTAGGTGACCATTGGTGCATGGGTTTATCTCTGGGCTTTCTATCCTGTTCCATTGATCTATATTTCTGTTTTTGTGCCAATAACATACAGTCTTGATTACTGTAGCTTGGTAGTATAGTCTGAAGTCAGGGAGCCTGATTCCGCCAGCTCCATTTTTATTTCTCAAGATTGCTTTGGCTAGTTGAGGTCTTTTGTGTTTCCATACAAATTTTAAGATTTCTTTTGTTCTAGTTCTGTGAAAAATGCCAATGGTAATTTGATAGGGATTTGCATTGAATCTGTAGATTGCTTTGGGTAGTAGTAATTTTGACAATATTGATTCTTCCAATCCAAGAACATGGTATATCTCTCTCTCTGTTTGTGTTGTCTTTGATTTCTTTCATCAGTGTCTTACAGTTTTCTGTGTACAGGTCTTTTGCCTCCTTAGGTAAGTTTATTCCTAGGTATTTTATTCTTTTTGTTGCAATGGTGAATGGGATTGTTTCCTTAATTTCTCTTTCTGATCTTTCATTGTTAGTGTATAGGAATGCCAGATATTTCTTTGTATTAATTTTGTATCCTGCAACTTTACTAAATTCACTGATTAGCTCTAGTAGTTTTCTGGTGGCATCTTTAGGATTTTCTATGCCTAGGGCCATGTCACGTGGTGTGTTTTGGGGTGTCTGTGAGCTTAGTACCACTTTAGGCAGCCTGTCTGCTAATGGGTGGGTTTGTTGCTAGTTTTTTGGCATGAGGCATCCAACACTGGAGCCTGCAGGGAGTTGGGTGGAGCAAGCTGTTGGATTTGAGATGGAGACCTCCAGGAGAGCTCTCGCAGATTAACATTCCCTGGGACCAGGAATTCTCTGGCAGTCCTGGACTCAGTGCTCCCACCCCAGAGGTACAGACCCATCCCCCAAGACCCTGCAATCCGCATGTCACAGATGACATGTCATGTCATGTCAGGGAAAATAAAGAAAAAAGGGGAGGAAGAAAACAAATGAAAACAAACAGAGAAAAAAATCCCAAGACAAATAGCAAAGACAGAAACAAACAAACAGAAACAGCAGCCAAAAAAAAAAGACAAAACCCCAGACAAATGGTGAAAGCAAAAACAAGCAAAAACAAAGAAACACACACAAAAAAAAAAGAAACAGAAAACAAGAGAACAACCAGGCAAACAAAAGAAACCAAAAATGAAATCAAAGAATTAAAAACAAAATTAACATAAACACAAAATGAAAAACAAAACCAAAGCAAATGCAAATTGAATAATAAAGCAAACAAACACCAAAAAAAATTTTTTAAGGTAAAAACAAAATGGAACAAAGAAAAGAAAAAACACAGAACAATTAAAAAACATAGTAAAAATGGAAATATACGAGATAAAAATATATATTAAAAAAACAAAAAGGAAAAACAAACCAAAAAAACAGAATAAAAATAATTTTTAAAAAAACAACAGAATGAATCAAAACATAATAAAAATAATAGTGATAATAATATTTACCTGGGTTCTCAGCTCTCAGTGTCCTTGTCCCTGCTGTGAGCCACAGCCCACCTCCACCTCCCCAGGAGGCCCTCCAGTACCTCTAGGTAGGTCTCTGGACACACTGTGGGCACTGGGGTGACAGCACAGACTCGAATCTGGCCCAACTCCCTCATGTGTTTGCCCCCAAAGTCCACAGCTGCCAGAGCTAGGCTGGTTTCATTTGTGGGAATAGCTAGACCAGTTTCATATGTGGGAACACTCGTTGTCCATTCAAACATTCCATAGATGCAACGTCTACCAAGTCAATTGCAGGGATTTAATCTGTGTCTTGTGCAGTTGAGGAGAAGATATTTTTTTCCTCTTCTTTAGTTGCCCTGCCTATGGGGTTCAGCTGTGGTTTTAGCCCCACCTCTGAGTGTGGGCCACCCACAGGATTCTGCTCCTGAGGCTGCCCTAGGGCACCCGGCTCTGTCCTGGTGAAGACAGAGTGCAGAGGTGGCACAGCTGCCTGGGTTTCAGGACCCCTAGTGTCTATAGGTGCATGGGAAAGCTGGCGGCCATGGGAGTGAGAGATTTGGCCCTAGTGGGAACCTTTTCTAGTGCCCGGCAGCAAGCATGTGAGGGCTAGCCCTGGCAGGGCCCTTTCCTATTGCCTGGGGGGACAGGGGCCGGCACATGGGGAGAGAGAGGCTGCAATGGCAACTCCACCCCCTGTGAATCACTCGACAGTGGCGCCTTCCTTCCATAGCAGTCTGAGTTTTCTCCACAGGCATTCCCGGTTGCAGATTTCCTGCCACCCGTCCCCTCAGGCTGTCTCCTTGCAGCCAACAGCAGTCCTCCCCACCCAGGTTTGCTCTCCAATCCCCACATTCCAGCTCTTAGTCCCCGTGTGCACCAGTGGACACACATCCCAGTCTGGGGCACGCAGGGCTGTGGCACGGACTGCCTGTGTAGTTCTCACTCTGCCCTATCTGCCACCAACCAGCCATTTCACCCTCCTCTGACAGCCTCAGATGCCTCCCTTCCATCCCAACTGATTTCCCCATCAGTGAGGTCGTTTCTCCAGGTACAGGAATCTCTCCTGTGCTTCAGCTCCCCTTCAGGGATGCAGGTTCCTCTCCTCTTCTCTCTCCTTTCTTTCTTTTGTTCCACCTGGTTATACAGGGATCTTTATTGTCCTTTCTGGTGTCCAAGGTCTTCTGCTAGTGTTAAGCCAGTGTTCTGTGAGAATTGTTCCATCTGTAGATGTATTCTTCATGCATTTGTGGAGAGAGATGAACTCCATGTCTTCCTACTCCACGGTCTTGAAAAACCCCTCCACAGTAGCTCTTGGGTTCTCCGTTTTCAACAACGTCTCTGCATTTTTATTTTAAGCCACCAAGTTTGAGGATAGTTTGCTACATAGTAAAAGATAGATGGAACCTGAAGTGGTCATTTATTTATACTATTTTAAGAAAATTAGGTTATTTCCAATATTACTATTGTTAATAATTTTGTATTAAATACATTTGTATATAAATCTATATGACTATCTGCTTATTTTCTCAGTATAAATTCCTATAAATAGATTTCTAGGACAAAGGGCATAAGTGAATACTTTAAATGTTCCTGATACACACCACTAAATTTCATTCTGGAAAGATTATGGTGAATTATACTCTTAAAAGCAATGTAAAAGGGTGTCTATATATTCATATTGTCTCCAACACAGGCAATTAATATTTTAAAAATTAGTTGTCAATATGGTGGTCAGAAATGGAAACATGTATTTCTTGTGCTATGAGTCAGAATGAAACTCTTACTTTCATATGATCATTTCATTTTCCTCTTTTGTGAATTGCCCAATGACATCAGAAAAGACTACTTATACATCAACTTAGAATTCTTATTTAATGCCTTATTCTTTAAGTCCATAAATTTAATCATCAAAATTAAAAGCAATCTCAAATGTAAAATAATATTTAATGTTATTTTTAATAGGAATATAGGAATAGAAAGCTCAGCTTCAATATATTTCAAAATTAGACTGAGATTTCAATATGTAATATTTACATACATATGTATATAAATATAAATATCTAAATAAATAACATTATTTTACTTCAAAATGTTAGGAAACTATTTCTTTACTGAGACAATTCTAATTTATATTGTCAAGTTGGGGAGTCAAGCTAATCTTGCAATTGACATTAAAACACTTTTTCACTTTTTAATTTTAATCATTTTTATTTTTATTGAAAAATATATCAAGCAACCAAAAGAATGATTACGTATATAGCAGTCACACAATAATAATAAAATGTACACCTTCTATAGTGGGTTTAACAATGGGCCCCCAAAGAAGTGTGTCTATGTGGAACCTGTGAATGTGACCTCATTTGGGAAAAGGGCCTTTGCAAATGTAAGTAAGTCAAAAATATTGAGATTAGATAATCCTGATTAGAGTCAGCCCTAAATTCAATGACACATGTCTTTATTATTATTATTATTTGTGTGTGTGTGTGTGTGTTTGTGTGGTACACGGGTCTCTCACTGTTGTGGCCTCTCCTGTTGTGGAGCACAGGCTCTGGACGCGCAGGCTCAGCGGCCATGGCTCACGGGCCCAGCTGCTCCACGGCATGTGGGATCTTCCTGGACCTGGGCACGAACCCGTGTCCCCTGCATCGGCAGGCGGACTCTCAACCACTGTGCCACCAGGGAAGCCCAACACATGTCTTTATAAGAGACAGAAGAGGGGAACATAGGCAGACATGCAGTGGGGAAGATCATGTGAAGAAGAGAGAGAAACTGAATTCAGTTGTATACCAGTTAAGGATTCCAAACATTACCACAGGAACTAGGAGACAGGCATGCAATGGATTCTCCCTTGGATCCTCCAGAAGGAAACAATGCTGCTGTCTACTAGATTTCAGATTTCTGGCTTCTGAAACTATAATATAATAAATTTCTATTGCCTAAAACCATCCAGTTTGTGGTAATTTGTTACAGCAATCCTAGAAAACTAATATGCCTACATGTTACCCTTTACCTTAAAAAAGAAATTAAACTGACAACACCAAATGCTAGTGAGGATGTAGAGCAACAGGAACTCTCATTCATTGCTAGCGGGAATGCAAAATGGTACAACCACTTTCGAAAACAGTTTAGTAGTTTCTTATAAAACTAATCATACTTTCAATGCAGCTATCATAGTCCTTGGCATTTGTCCAAAGAAGTTAAATATTTGTGTTCACAGAAAAACCTGCACACAGATGTTCATAGCAGCTTTAAACTTGAAAGCAACCAAGCTGTCCTTCAATAGGTGAATGAATAAATTGTGGTACACCCACACAATGGAATTTTATTCAACACTAACAGTTAAGAAATGAGCTGTGAAACCATGGAAAAACATGGAGGAACCTGGAATGTATATTAATAACTGAAAGATACCAATCTAAAAAGGCTACATACTATATGATTTCAACTATACAACAACCTGAAAAAGGAAAAACTATGGAAACAGTAAAATAATCAGTGTTTGTGGGATATGGAGCAGAAAGGGATAAATAGGAAGAGCACAGAGGATTTTTAGGGTCATGAAAATACTCTGTATAATACTATAATAGTGGATACATGAAATTATACATTTGTCCAAACCCGTAGAATGTGCAGCACCAAGAGTGAACTGTAAAGTAAGCTATGGACTTTGGGTGATTATGATTTGCCAGTAGATTTATCAGTTGTAACAAATGTACCACTGTGGTAGGAGATGTTTATAATGGGGGAGGCTATGCATGTGTGGGAGCAGGGAGTATATGGGAAGTTTCTGTACTTTCCTTTCAGTTTTGCTGTAAATCTAAAACTGCTCTAAAGAAATGCTTTTTTAAAACATGAAGAGGGCTTCCCTGGTGGCACAGTGGTTGAGAGTCTGCCTGCCGATGTAGGGGACACAGATTCGTGCCCCAGTCTGGGAGGATCCCACATGCCGCAGAGCAGCTGGGCCCGTGAGCCATGGCCACTGAGCCTGCACGTCCGGAGACTGTGCTCTTCAATGGGAGCGACCACAACAGTGAGAGGCCCACGTACCGCAAAAAAAAAAAAAAAAAGAAGAAGATAAAATAGAGGTATTTCTAGGTTTTTAAAGAAAGATTAAAACTACTTTTGTTAAAGTTACTTTTGTGTCCCTCCTCAATAGCATCACCTTCCTTACCTACCAAAAAGTCACTACTATCCTAAATTTTATATTAATCATTTCCTTGTTTTCCTTTATGATTTTATCATAGACAAGTAGATAAACAAATTATAGATGATTAGACAGGTGGATAGATAGATACATAGATAGATAGATAGATAGATAGATAGATATTCTAAACTATGATTTTCTTCTGCCTGTTTTTGCACTTTATATAAAATGGAACACCACACACTGTATATTTTTCTAATTTGCCTTTTTTGCTCAATATAACATTTATGAGATTCTTTAATTGTTGATTTAAACAAAAGTAGTCCACTTTTATTGTTTATCCATTCTATTGTTTATCAATTCTGTTGTTAATGGATATATGGGTTATTTCTAGTTTTCTTTCTGTTATAAACAATGCAGCTAAAAATCATGTTTGAGATTATGTCTTCAGCTGCATATAGCAAGGTTTTCTCTAGTTGAGGAAGTATAACTTGAATCAGAACTTCTGGATTATAGGGTATGTTCTTCCACATTCTTTAGGTAATGCCAAATTGTTCCCAAAGTGATTGAATCAATTTTCAGTCTCATCAGCATTGAATGAGTGTTCCTGTTGCTCCATAGCCTGTCAATAGTTGCTATTGTCAAATTGAACATCCATTTATGATAAACTATCCAAAAATAGTTTGGACATAGAAGGAACCTACCTCAACATAATAAAGTTCATATATGACAAACCCACAGCTAACATCATACTCAATGATGAAAAGCTGAAAACATTTCCTCTAAGATCAGGAACAAGACAAGGCTGTCCACTCTCACCAATTTTATTCAACAAAGTTTTGGAAGTCCTAGCCATAAAAATCAGAGAAGAAAATAAATAACTTAATTAAAGGGATCCAAATTGGAAAAGAAGTAGTAAAACTGTCACTGTTTGCAGATGACATGGTACTATACAAAGAAAATCCTAAAGATGCTACCAGAAAACTACTAGAACTCATCAATAAATTCAGTAAAGTTGCAGGATACAAAATAAGTACACAGAAATCTGTTGCATTTCTATACACTAACAACAAAAGATCAGAAAGACAAATTAAAGAAACAACCCCATTTATCATCACTTCAAAAAGAATAAAATACCTAGGAATAAATCTAAGGAGGCGAAAGACATGTACTCCAAAAACTGTAAGACGCTGGTGAAAGAAATCGAAAATGACACAAACAGATGGAGAGAGATATACCATGTTCTTGGATTGGAAGAATCAATATTGTCAAAATGACTATACTACCCAAGGCAATCTACAGATTCAATGCAATCCTTATCAAATTACCACTGGCATTTTTCACAGTACTAAAACAAAACATTTTTAAATTTGTATGGAAACACAAAAGACTCTGAATAGCCAAAGCAATCTTGAGAAAGAAAAATAGAGTCAGAGGAATTAGGGTCCCTGAGTTCAGGCTATACTACAAAGCTACACTAATCAAAACAGTATGGTACTAGCACAGAAACAGAAATATAGATCAGTGGAACAGGATAGAAAGCCCAGAAGTAAACCCACATACCTATGGTCAATTAATCTATGACAAAAGAAACAAGAATATACAATGGAGAAAAGACAGTCTCTTCAATAAGCGGTGCTGGGAAAACTGGACAGCTACATGTAAAAGAATGAAATTAGAACATTCTCTAACACAATGCATAAAAATAAACTAAAAATGGATTAAAGACTTAAATGTAAGACCAGATAGCATAAACTCCTACAGGAAAACATAAGCAGGACACTTTTTGACATAAATCGCAGATCCTTTTTGACCCACTTCCTAGAGTAATGGAAATAAGAACAAAAATAAACAAATGGGACTAAATTAAACTTAAAATCTTTTGCACAGCAGAGGAAACCATAAACAAAATGAAAAGACAACCTACAGAATGGGAGAAAATATTAGCATACAATGTGACTGACAAGGGCTTAATCTCCAAAATATGCAAACAGCTCATACAGCTCAATATTTAAAAAAATTAAAATTAAAAAATAGGCAGATTTAGGGCCTCCCTGGTGGCGCAAGTGGTTGAGAGTCCGCCTGCCGATGCAGGGGATACGGGTTCGTGCCCCGGTCTGGGAGGATCCCATATGCCGCGGAGCGGCTGGGCCCGTGAGCCATGGCCGCTGAGCCTGCGCATCCGGAGCCTGCGCGTCCGGAGCCTGTGCTCGGCGACGGGGGAGGCCACAACAGTGAGAGGCCCGCATACCGCAAAAAAAAAAAAAAAAAAAAAAAAAAAAAAAAAGGCAGATTTAAATAGACATTTCTTCAAAGAAGTCACACAGATGGACAAAAGGCACATGAAAAGATGCTCAACATCACTAATTATTAGAGAAATGCAAACCAAAACTACAAAGAGATATCACCTCACACCAGTCAGAATGGCCATAATTAAAAAGTCTAGGGACTTCCCTCGTGGTGCAGTGGTTAAGAGTCCACCTGCCAATGCAGGGGACAGGGGTTTGAGCCCTGGTCTGGGAAGATCCCATGTGCCACAGAGCAGCTAAGCCCGCATGCCACAGCTCCTGAAGTTCACATGCCTAGAGCCTGTGCTCCACAACAAGAGAAGCCACAGCAAGTAGAAGCCCGCCCACATAATGAAGAGTAGCCCCCACTCACCACAACCAGAGGAAGCCCGCATGCAGCAACGAAGACCCAATGCAGCCAAAAATTAACTAATTAATTATTTTTTTTAAAAAGTCTACAAATAATAAATGCTGGAAGAACTTCCCTGGTGGTCCAGTGGCTAAGACTGCACTCCCAATGCAGGGACCCGGGTTCGATCCCTGGTCAGGAAACTAAATCCCACATGCCGCAATTAAGAGTTTGCATGCCACAGCTAAAGATCCCACATTCTGCAACTAGAGATCCCGCGTGTGGCAGTGAAGATCCTCCATCCCACGTGCCACAACTAAGACCCAGCACAGCCAAATAAATAAATAAATATTTAAAAAAATTAAAGAAATAGAAAAAAAATTTAATAAAAAATTTAAAAACAATAAATGCTGGAGAGAGTGTGGAGAAAAAGGAAACCTCCTACACTGTTGGTGGGAATGTAAATTGGTACAGCCAATACAGACAACAGTATGGAGATTCCTTAAAAAACTGAAAATAGAGTTACCATATGAACTTGCAATCCCACTCTTGGGCATATATACAGAGAAAACCATAATTCAAAAAGATACATGCACCTCAATGCTCATTGCAGCACTATTTATAGTAACCAAGACAAGGAGGCAACCTAAAAGTCTATCAACAGGTGAATGGATAAACAAGATGTGGTATATATATACAGTGGAGTATCAACCACAACAAAGAGTGAAATAATGCCATTTGCAGCAACATGGATAATCATATTAAGTGAAATAAGTCAGACAGAGAAAGACAAACATCATATGATATCACTTATATGTGGAATCTTAAAAAAATGATACAAATGAACTTATTTACAAAACAGAAATAGACTCACAGACATAGAAAACAAACTTATGGTTACCAAAAGGGAAAAGGGGATGGGGGGGGATAGATTAGGAGGTTGGGATTAACATATACACACTACTATATATAAGATGGGTAACCAATAAAAACCTACTGTATAGCAAAGGGAACTATACTCAATATTTTGCAATAACTTATATGGGAAAAGAGTCTGAAAAGGAATGTATACATATGTACATATATAAATGAATCACGGTCCTCTACACCCAAGACTAACACAATATTGTAAATCAACTACACTGCAATTAAAAAATAGGGCTTCCCTGGTGGTGCAGTGGTTGAGAGTCCACCTGCCGATGCAGGGGACACAGGTTCGTGCCCTGGTCTGAAGATTCTACATGCCGCAGAGCAGCTGGGCCCACGAGCCATGGCCGCTGAGCCTGTGCATCCGGAGCCTGTGCTCTGCAATGGGAGGGGACACAACAGTGAGAGGCCCGTGTACTACAAAAAAAATAAAACTAAAAATAAAATTTAAAAAAATTGTAGGATTTATTTAGATAATTTTCAACTAGAATTTCAACTGAACATCAGAGAATCGTTTTTTTTAAATGCATTACTATCTAGTGTAAGAAAATACACATTTTTTGAGGACCTACTATGTTTTATACCTATGTCATTCTATCTAATGACAATACCATGAAGAAGATATTTTAATTTCAAATTTACATTTGAGAAAACTGAGCCTTAGAAGAATTACTAGTTAAGTAGTTTACACAGTATTTAATAACAAGAACTTTAACCCAAAGATTTGGCTACTCTTCTTCTTTCTGTTATGCCCATCGAATTTTTTAAATAGAAAATTTGGAGTCATAGCCAATGTCACAAACCAAGTTCATCTACCAACTTACTCAAAAAAAAATTCTAAGAATCAAATTAGAGTAGAAAACTGCCAATCATCTTAGATATATGTGATGTACTGTTGACAAAGAAAAAATCCATTTTTAATGCTTCAGCATATCATTAGAGAGACAAGCTGACTGAGTGAACCGAGCCTGGCATTTATCTCTGAACCCAGATAAAGAGTCACTGAGTCGTTCTATTCCACGACCTTCTTCCTGACAGCCACTGACAATGTTTGTAATTACTTCAGCAGTCTTTTCAGTGTCATTTAAGCAGGTCTGTCGTTGCCTGTTCTGCTTTAATGGGGGGGGGGGGCGTGGGAGGGGGCGGGGGAGGAGTTGGATGCTCCAATAGAAGCATCTTAGATGTAGGGTCCTTATTTCTCTAAATTCCATGATCTCTGTGTGTACCTGTACTTGATGGTCCATTTTTTAGCATCTGACCATGAAAAAAGGTAAGAATTAACAATCCATTTTTAATATATGATCAAAAAATAATAAGTGATACCTTCTTCACAGTTCTTGCCCCTTAAGATTTCAAGGCAGGTAATAAAAATAAGACAGCTTGTAGAAGACAGTACCTATCTCCTAAACTGGATCTCTAACCCAGATCTCTACCCCTGGATCTTTACTAACTTAAAGACGTAATATTGAAGACCACTTAAAGCACTGACAGTATGAGAAAGGATTTGCTCTCTGTGCTGCTTAGTATATCCCAAAGTACCCACTGACAACTGACAGCTCCCTGTGAACAGATTTGATCTGGTCCCTGCACATTACTAGACATGTACAATGGCTGGATTCAGAACCTGCATCCACTAATTCTGTTGTCCTCACAAAACCATCACTAGGCAATATGACTAAAGAATTGCCTTTGCTGAGTAAATGATGTTTCAAAGAAACATTTTATTGAGTAGATGCATCTTTGCTGTTAAGACAATCCTACCCACAGTATATGCTAACATAATTCTCTCTCAATATCATGATATCATAGAGATGACTTTTGTCTTCAGTGAGAATAAAAAGAGCTGACAACAAGATTCTATATAGGAAAAAGGTCTTTGTTGTCCATCATTTCATCTTATTAAAATCTATTGATTAGCACTTCTATAAATTGACCAGATATTCTCACTAGTGGCCCTAAGGTTCTGTATTTCTGAAACATTTAAGATTCAGTAGTGTTGATGCTATGTGCATTATTTTGGTTGTTTGTTTTTTTATGCTATTAAGTCTTAATGTAACTAACAGAAGAAACTTTGCTCTGGGGGAACGGTAACTGGGGCAAGAGGTGGTCGGTGGGGGGGTGCTAAAGGTGGTGGTGAAGAGTAGAAAAGAGAATAGCTGTTTTTCATTGTAAGTTTTTCAATTCCATTTGATTATTAATCATGTTGCATATATTACTTTTATTTTAATATTTAACAATTACAAATGGAATACTATGCTCCAAAACTTCACAGTGTAAAATATCTTATTTGATCTTCCCAATAGCCTTGTGGGCAGACACACATGTCCTTTCTTCCTTGTTCAATAGCTAAGTATTTGATGTGGGAAAGTCATTTAAATTCCAAGTATTAGCTCATCTAAGACATGAGGCTAATTTTACTTGTTGTATTGATATATAAAGCACAAAATTTTATACATCAAACTAGGTAATGTGCAACAATTTGAACATATGCAATGGATCTTTTTATAGCTATGGATCTTTTTATAGCTATAGTAATAAACATTTATTTTAATACTTATTCATAATTTGTTATAAAAACAGGATTTAAGCATGGCTGTTCTGTCTTGTTATGTAGAAACCCACTGAAAGTGATATGATTGTTCGTGGTTTTATTGACCTTATCTCAAACTTTGATCCTGTACAAGAAACTGCTATTGTCATTGATAGCCATGACATTTATTATACCCTGAATTTAAAAGGCAATCGCTACATTCTACATATACACAAAAATAATTACTTTATTATATATATGTATATATATATATATATATATATATATTTTTTTTTTTTTTGCTGTACACAGGCCTCTCACTGTTGTGGCCTCTCCCATTGTGGAGCACAGGCTCCGGACGCACAGGCTCAGCAGCCATGGCTCACAGGCCTAGCTGCTCCGTGGCATGTGGGATCTTCCCGGACCGGGACACGAACCCGCGTCCCCTGCATTGGCAGGCGGATTCTCAACCACTGCGCCACCAGGGAAGCCCTATTATTATATATTTTAATAATAACTTTTATATACACTTTCATGGCTTTTGTAATTATTTAACATTGTGATAATAAACATAATAATTTTGTTAGCAATTTGAAATTAGAAACAAGATAAAAATTGAAGGCCAAATTATATACTTAAACTTTGAGAATCAAACTATCCTTCCCTCTAATTTGTAGCTACTCTTTATATTATTGAATTTGAACATCTTTAATATGCTTCAGTTTATCTAATTGTGTGATTTCTTCTTTGTTTTAATTTTGAAGTGCTTAACAAGAATCTCTTATTTATTATTCTGTGGGAACTTCTAATCTTTATGTAAATATAGAAATTTTTCAGAGTATCTGTCCCCATTAGATTTTCATATAGTTTATTCTATTCAAATTTTAAAAATAACATAAATATTTTTCTACACATGTTCATTGGATTGTTTGCAATCCAATCCAAAATTTTCATGTTTCTTTTTCCCAAAATGATCCGTCTCACCTGTATAAAATTATAATTATTATAACTAGCATAAAGAAAAAAAGTAAAAATGATTTGAGAACGTAAATATAAAGTGAAAAATTAAAATAAAAATTAGAACTAGAGAAGAAAAATAATAAAGACAAAAAATATGAGGTAGATAATTTTTTTCTCAATTCTTTTGTGTGTGTGTGTGTGTGTTTTGTTTTGTTTCTTTTGGGGGGGATCAAGCCATTTTGTTGAGGGGCTTTGGGGGAGGGTCAAAAAGCTGGGAGGACAATGAGATCCGATGTCCTTCTCCTAGCTGGGACCTTCGCCACTTCACAGTCGCTGAAAGATCTATTCTCAATTCTTATGCGTTAATTTTAGTACATAAACTTATTTGATTACAAAACTAAGACAAAAATTTTAAAAAGTAAAATAAAATAAATATAAAAAATTTCATGTCTTTTAAAAATGCTAAAATGCTACAACATTAAAACTATTAAGAAAATAATGCTCACAATCCCACTACCATGTTTTCATTTTTTATTTTCATGATTTTATCCAAACGTTGACATGAAAACATCCAGAGTAAAACAGGTACTGTATGAACATTGACAAAACTTTACTTGTAACTGATTTTCCTTTAGTTATAAAATGCTCTGATTTGGAGAACTTCCCTTTGGGTATTTTCTGTAAGCTATTTGATTTTCTAGTAATCACAACCAAAATGGTATTACAGAAATTAATCATTTCCTTTATTCATCTAAATATGCTCTAAATAACTTATAAATTGTTTATATTTTTATATGTATTTTTTCAAGTAAATTGTGGCCACAATGAAAAGCAAATTAGTTTTTGTTTCTATTGTAATATAGTTGATGTACAATATTATGTTAGTTTCAGGTGTACTACATACATAGTGATTTGACATTTGCATATATTATATTTTTATTAGACTGCTTTATTGAGGTATGATTGACATACAAATAGCTGCACATATTCAATGTATACAAGTTAATTAAAAGAAATTTCTAAGAGAGAAAATGTACAAATGAAGGAAAAGAGAGCCCAAAGCCAGAACCTAGAGCATGGCAACCTGTAGACAAGTTTAGAGGAAGAGGAGACAAAAAAGTGAGTCAAAGAATAGGATCCACGCAGGAAGGAAGAAAACCAGGAGAGAGCTATTTCATGATGTCCAGAAGATTTTAAGGAAGAGGAAGTAGGCAGCAAGTTCAAAGCTACTAAGAAGTCAAACAGGGGTGAAGAAATGATTCTTTGATTTGACACCACGCTAGTTATTGGAGAACAAGAAAAAGGCAGTTTAGAGGACAGAAGGGCATGCAAGAATTGTTGGAGACAACTTACCATGAAAGTTTTGCTGTGAAGGGTAGCAGATATATGGAACAATAATTGGTAGTGAAGAGTCAACAAGGGAAGGTATTATTTAAAATGGAGGATAGGGGAGTTTGATTTGCATACATTATGTTTTTAAGCAGGAGAGCATGAACCTCAGAAACAAAACACTGAAAACTGCCAGTTCAAAGCAGAGTCATTTTTTATCTATTGCCTTATATAAGTGTAAAATTTTCCAAATTTCCTCATTTCTATTTTAACGAAAAAAATGGAGTTTTCATTCTTTTATTTCCTTGTTTCCATTAGTTTGTTTTTATTGACACATGTCATTAAAAACTTGGACATGTTTTTTAAAGTGTCTTTAAAAATGCAAACTAAGCAGAAATAAGTAGAACAAGAATTTGAAGTGTCTCTTTATGTGCCTTATCCCATCACCTTGCCAGAAGTTCTTGATGCTGCCAATGTATTCCAGACATTTTCTATCCATGTACAAATGTAGGAATTGTATCATGTCTGACTGTGTATTAAACTTATATCTCTCTGGAAAGGAAGATAATACACGAAAATGAATTAATGTTAAATGAACATCTACTCTGTGTTACTACCAATATAGTTCATATTCTATAATGTCATATTTACTTGAATTTTTTTTGAAAAAACTGTATATTAAATCAAAAATTATATGTTATGGAATAGAATACAAAATATACATGTTTTAAATAGAGGAAGTAAAGAGAATTTAGAAAAATTTCTTGAGTATGGGACATTTTGGTGATAAGGTTCATTCAACTTATCACCCAGACCCCCTTATCACATTTTTTATCTATCTGTAGGGTCTATTCATTAAGAAAAAAAGCTACATTTATGCTAAATAAAATACATATTTTTATATCTAATCCACACAATAATAGTGAGGTAAATAGATATTATCATTCCTATAAAAAATGGAGTTTTCATCAGAAGGAATGCACATCTACTAAGAAAGAAAGTAATGTTAGAATTAATATTATCTAACAGCAAATATTTTTTATCTTAGTGCAAGTCACTGTTCTAGGTGAAGGAAATAGAGCAATGAACAAGGCAAGAAAAGTTATTATTCTAATGGAACTTACATTTGAGCGAGGGAAGGTAAGTAATAAAAATAAATGAAGGAAAGCATTGAGGGTGATATGTACAATGAAGAGAATTTCAGTAAGCTGATGTGACCAGGTTGAATTTTGAATTAGCCAGCCATGAAAGGTCTCTTAGATGAGGTGACAGGAAGTGGCATTGGGGTGAGCATTCTAGGGGTACAGCAGAGCTGTCACAATTGTCTTCAGATGGAGTGAGCTTGGAATGCCAGGGTGAGGAGTGTAGCATGAGGTACCAGGGACTGAAGAGGTTGGACACACAAGGATTTGTAAAAAAAAAAAAAAGTGAGAAGTATGGGATTTAAATGTGTTGGCAAGTCATGAAACGATTTTAAGCAGAGGTATAGTATGACGTGACTACTCATGATTTAGATTACTCTCATCTGTGGAAAATGAATCACGAGAGATCAAGATAGGTAAGGGGATGGGTTAGGAGTCTTTTGTAGTAAACCTATCAAAAATAATGGTGACTGAATTTGGGTACCCAGAACAGGGTACAGTGATTCTCCAATCTCAAGATGAGGGTCAAGCATAGGAGAAAAAGGACCAAAACAGGAGATCTGCAAGTGAAAGAAGAAAAATAGGACAGATTGGAAGTTGAGCTGATTATTATTGTTATTACTGTTATAAATTCATTGGAAGCATTCATTGAGGGGAGCCAAGAAATGTTCTGAGTAGTGTCTCATACATTCCTTATACCATCCCCATGATGAAGTCACTGTCATTACCCCCTTATACAGCAAGTATACAGATGCTCAAAGTGGTTAAGTAAGTTGTTCAACCTCCCACTAGTAGTACAGGGCAGAGACAGAATTCAAACCTGAGCAGTCTGACACCAGACCCACATTCTAAAACTCTCCCTTAACTACCTCCAAGTGGTGATGGAGGAAGACCATGGGGCAGATGGAGGGAGGGTTTTCTCTATGTTCCAGAAGGCATATAAAGATCAGGAGGAAGGGTGTTCCTAGCACAGATATGGCAGAACACATATGCCCTGAAAACTTTGGAGATAGTGGCTATGCACATATGTAAAGAGATCTATTTGACCAAGAACACATGCTGCCATGGCAAATGAATCTGTGAGAATTGAAAGATACCAAGGAAGGAAGACTTCCTCTTCTATTCTGGACCCAGGAAAGCTCTGCCAGACAGTACCTCTGAAGGACGCTTAGGTCAATCAAACACTTCCCTTCATACTAAGGCATCAGTTTTAAATAGTGATGAGTGCCCTGACCACTGCAGATCAGTGGACAGACCAGGAGATTAAGACTGAGGTGACCAGGCTACTGCATTTTAACAGTGAAACTTCATGGTTGAAAGCACTGAGCATGATTCTTCAAATGAGAAGATTATCCAGTTTTCTTCTACTTGTAGGGAATAGCCATAGCTAAACATTTTCTCCACCAGTAAGTTTAAAACATAGTTTTTAGCTAACTTAGTCTAGTTAGGTCCCTCACAACAGTATACTGCCTCTTCAAAAGATGTGGAATTGTGCCATGATTTGAAGTTATTAAGATAATTTACTATCTCTTAAGTCACATTACAAAGAGAAGTTCCCCAAAATATAGTGAACAAAGGCAGCAGTATTGGAACAAAAATTTAATTTCCTGTTTTTCAATAAGACAGTACAGATTTGAATTTATAATTGTCAGCATTCATCTTAATATCTGGCATTTTATTTTAATCATACCATATTTACCTAACCCCCAAAAGATCATCAGAAACAAATACAAATGGAAGTTTCCTTTATTGACAGTAATCTACCATATTGCAGAATGAATTGTTTCCCCTCCCAAAAAAACATATATCCTAACCCTTGGTACCTGTGAATGTGACCTTATTTGGAAATACAGTATTTGCAGATGTACTTAAGATGTATATTAAGATGAAACCACCCTGGAGTAGGATGGACCCTTAATCCAGTGTAACTGGTGTCCTTCTAAGAAGAGACGAGACACAGAGAGAAAAGAACATCTAGTGAAGACACAGATACATAAAAGAAGGAAGGCCCATGTCACGATGGAGGCAGAGATTGAAGGTACACTGCTGCAAGCCAAAGATTGCCAAGGATTACCAGCAACAACCAGAAGTTAGAAGACAGATAACATGTCATGCTGACTCCTCGATATCAGACTTTTGACCTCCTGTGAGAGAATACATTTCTATTGTTCTAAGCTACTCAAGTTTGTGGTAATTTGTTATGGCATTCTCAGAAGACTAATGCATACTGGTAAAGAAATCATGAGAGATTTCACAAAACTTCAAAATACATTATGACCCATGTCAGGATAGAAATCACTTTCATTTTCACTGATCTTTAAAGATAAAAATGAAATCAATTTTACTCTTTTTTTTCAGGATGTTAGAAATGAATCTTTTCTCATAGCTATTTCAACTCACACAAACCCCTACGAAATATCACTTAATGTATAGTTTATTCAGTTTAGTATCTTTTATCCTGCTTATACTTGTTTGGGAGCATGGTTTCCTCCCTAGACCCAGTGAGGTGTTAGCCTTAATGTTCTCAAGAAATAAATCATCTTCTAGGTCTTTCAAAGTGTTCAGATAAACAAAGTCAATAGGAAAGAATGAAAGCAATTTGGCGTCTCACTTCTCCATATGTCCACGCCTCTTCCCCATCCTCCTGCCTTGAACATTATAATCAGACAATGGTAACCCAGCACCTAGAGTCCTGTTTACAAAATAGTGTTCAGAAAAATGAACAGTCCAGATACCTTCAAAAACGTGTATGATGAAGGAGAGGTTGTCTTCAGTGGGGAAGTGGAAGGGGAGTTTCAGAGACCTACTCATTGAAAAGGGTTCTAAGGAAAACTTGTGAAGCTGGACACTGCACAGGGGAGCAAGTATTGAAAATTCAGGCCACCAACAAAAGAAGTGAATTTTTTGCCATCTCAGAGGCCCTTGGTCAACTTCCTGCTTTGCCCAAGCAATTCAGGTTCTTTGAAGCATATCCATGGAGAGGGAGTGTTTAAGGAATAAGGAGAGGTGTTCTGTGTGAGGACCACCATACTTTTGCATTGCTCAAGCACACGGCGCTCAAAGGAAATCTAATCAAGGGCCAGCATCAGTGGCTTCATGGATCTGGCACTGAACATTAATCTTACAGCTGCTACACTGATTTCTGCAAGGGTTTTCCCAAACCAGACACAAACCCAGTCGAACAGGAAAATGTCAGAAGGAGAAAAGACAGGAGGTTCCTCTTTCTCTGGTACCTGTGAAGGTCTTTATACACCATCTTCAGTATGTACCTAATAGTGTGAAGTGTGTGACAAATTTTGTAGGTAGCAGCACTCAACATTTTTTTCCTACTACAACACACTCATATGACATTGTCATTGTCATCATTCCCAATTTAATAGCCATTATTCCACCCTTTTCTTCCTCACTTAAGATGGTATCTAAAGGTAAGAATGTGAGAGTAACATTATTATAATCTACTCTGATTTAGAAATGTTACCTGAAAATTTTATGGATTTTACTGTTATTTTATGCAAATTTCTAATGAGATAGCTCACTATTAACTTTGACACAACAGTCTGCTATGATGCCAAGCAGTTATTAACTAGTCTGAGAGTGCTGCTCAGCTGGTTAACTAATCTCTTTGTTAAAATCTTTAAACATATGAGAACATATTTTTTAACCCAGAAATTCACATGAAGACATTCATTTATAATTAAAAGAGAAAAGGGTTTATTGACAATGACTAAAACTCTAATATGAAATGAATTAATTATAGTCAAATTAAGTGGTTAATATAAGCATAGGTATATGTAATAAATTACAAATAATTCTTAGAGAATACAAAATGTGAAGCAAGGCTTAGAAGATGAGCAGCTGCCCACTAGGTGGACCAGTAGGGGAAAACATTGCTCATAAATGTATTAGTATGCACAGAGATGTGCTATCATTCAGAGGACTACATAGTTCTCAATGACTGGATCATGGGGGCTTTTTATTGTGGGTGGAGGCTTGAACTTAAAGAATTTGGAAGATAGTGGAGAGTCTTAGAGTCCACGCTAAGGAGCTGTACTTTCATCCTGAAGAGAATGGAGGTTGAGTGGGGAGAGTTAGATTAGGGAGACCAGTTAGGAAACCATTGAAATTATTTAGGTGGAAGATGTTCCAGCAAAGACTGCAGCACTGGGGATGAGAAGATGAATGAATTGTACAAGTGTTAAATTGTAATAGACAGGAATGGGTCACCATTTGAAGACAGAAAAAGAAAGGGCAAAAGGGGAAATTGAGGATAAATCCAGGTTACTGGATTGGGTAACTTAAAAATTGGTGGTGCCTTTCAAAAATAATCATTTATTTAATCAATGGATATTTATTGAAAACTTAATATGTACCTGTACATATTAACATGTGCAGCCCACACACTTGATAAAACATGAGAAGAGGGGTCATATTACATAACAAGTCAAAATATAGTCTCTAGATTCAGAAGGACTGAGTTCAAATCTAAGGTTTATGTGTGATATTTGACTAGCATTTTATTTTTCTAAGTCTCACTTTGCTTATCTATAAAATGGAGTATGACAGTCATGGACCTGCCAGCTGCAAGGAATGCAGTTCATTAACAGCCTTAGCTGTGGGCATATCAGGATCTGCTTCAACTTTTGAGTAAGTGCATGTGCTCCCTGGGCAGCTCCCTATAAGACTGTGTGGTACTAACATATACATATAGACATATAGTTCAGGGGAATGGAATTAAGAGTCCAAAAATAAATCCTTACATTTATGGTCAATTGATTTTTGATGAGGATGCCAGAACAATTCAATGAAGGAAAGAATAATATCTTCAACTAAGACAACTGGATATCCACATGCAAAAGGATGAAATTGAACCCCTACATCCCACCATACATAAAAATTAACTCAAAATAGATCAGAGAACTGAATGTAATAACTAAAATTATACAATTCATAAGAAAATAAGCATATGGTATGTGACCTTGGGTTAGGGAATGGTTTCTTAGTTAAAACACCAAAGTAAAAGTAACAAAAGAAAAATATATATAAATTGCACTCATCAAATTTAAAAACTTGTGTTGTAAAGGATACCAAGCAAAAAGTGAAAAGACTTCCCACGGAATGAGAAAAAAATATTTGCAAATCATGCATCTGACAAGGGATTTCTATCCAGGATATGTAAAAACTCTTACAACTTGACAATAGAAAGACAACTCAGTTTCAATATACAAATCATGCATCTGACAAGGGACTTCTATCCAGGATATGTAAAAACTCTTACAACTCAACAATAGAAAAACAACTCAATTTCCATTTGGGCAAAGGACTTGACTAGACATTTCTCAAAAAAAGACAAGTAAATGGCCAGTAAGTACAAGATTTTCAACATTAGTCATTAGGGAAAGGTAAATCAAAACCACACCCACTAGGATAATTAAAATTGTTTAGAAACCAGATGATAAGAAGTATTGGTGAAGATGTGGAGACATTGGACACCCCATGCTTTACTGAAGGGAATGTAAAATTACACTTTGGAAAACAGTTTGCACTTCTTCAAGATGTTGAACAAAGAATTACCATATAATCCAGCAATTCCATTCCTAGGTATATACCCAAGAGAAACGAAAAAATGTTCACATGAAAACTTGTACTAATGTTCATACCAGCATTATTCACAATAGATCAAAAGTGGAAAAGCCTAAATGTCCATTAATTGATGAATGAATAAACAAAAGTGGTATGTCCATACAATAGAATATAATTTAGCAATAAAAAAATGAAGCACTGATACATGCTACAACATGGATAAATCTTGAAAACATTATAATAATTGGAAGAAGCCAGTCATGAAAGACCACATATTATATGATTCCACTGAAATAAAATTTCCAGAATAGGTAAATCCATAGGGACAGAAAGTAGATTTGGGATTTCCAGGATCTGGAAAAGAGGGAAATCAGAAGCCAGTGGGATGCTGAAAATGTTCTAAAATTATATTGTGGTGATAGTTGCACAATTCTGTCAATATACTAAAATCTGCTCAACTCTACACTTTTTAAAGGTGTACTGCATGATGTTTTAATATGCACATACATTGTGAAATGATTACCACAATCAAGTTAATTAACATATCCATCACTTCACACAGCTAATCTTTTTTTTTTTTCTTTTTTTTTTGATGAGAACAATTAAGATCTACTCTCAGCAGGAACTTATGGTTACCATGGAGGGAAGGGTGGAGGGGAGGGATAGTTAGGGAGTTTGGGATTGACATGTACACACTGCTATATTTAAAATGGATAACCAACAAGGACCTACTGTATAGTACAGGAAACTCCACTTAATATTATGTAACAACCTAATTGGGAAAAGAATTTGAAAAAGAACAGATACATGTATATGTATAACTGAATCACTTTGTTGTACAACTGAAACCAACACAACATTGCTAATCAAATATACTCCAATATAAAATAAAAAGTTAAAAAAAAAGATCTACTCTCAGCAAATTTCAAGTATACAGTATAGTATCATTAAGTATAGTCATTATGCTGTACATTAGATCTCCAGAACTTATTCATCTTACATAACTGAAACTTTATATTCCTTGACCAACTTTTCTCCATTTCCCACCTTCTGACCCCTGGCAAACACCATTCTATTCTCTGCTTCTATGAATTCAACTGTTTTAGATTCCACATATAAGTGAAATCATGCAGTATTTCTCCTTTGCCTGGCTTATTTCACTTAGCATAATATTCTCTAGGGTCATCCATGTTGCTGCAAATGGCAAAATTTCCTTCTTTTTAAAGGCTACATGATATTCCATTGTGTGCACATACTTTATTTTCTTTATCTTTTGTATGTCAGCAGACACTTAGGTTGACTCCACATCTTGTGTATTATGCATAATACTGCAGTGAACATGGGAGTGCAGGTTTCTCTTCCAGATACTGATTTCATTAATCTTTGGATATATACAGAGAAGTGGAGTTGTTGGATCATATGGTAATTCTATTCTTAATTTTTTTGAGAAACTTCCATATGATTTTCCAAAATGACTGTACCAATTTATATTCCTACCAAAAGTGTACAAGTGTTCTCCTCCACATTCTCACTAACACCTGTTATGTTTTATTCTTTTTTTGCAATTTTGTTTTTTGGGTTTTTTAAATTTTTTGTCTTTTTTTAAAATTAATTAATTTATTTATTGGCTGTGTTGGGTCTTTGTTGCTGAGCACAGGCTTTCTATATTTGCAGCGAGTGTGGGCTACTCTTCATTGTGGTGCACGGGCTTCTTGTTGCGGTGGCTTCCCTTGTTGCGGAACACAGACTCTAGGCTCATGGTCTTCAGTAGTTGTGGCACATGGGCTCAGTATCTGTGGTTCATGGGCTCTAGAGCACAGGCTCAGTAGTTGTGGTGCACAGGCTTAGTTGCTCCGCAGCATGTGGGAACTTCCCGGACCAGGGATTGAACCCGTGTCCCCTGCATTGGCAGGCAGATTCTTAACCACTGTGCCGCCAGGGAAGTCCCTGTTTTATTCTTTTGATAAAAGCCATTTTAACAGGCATGAGCTGATACCTCATTGTGATTTTGATTTGCCTTTCCCTGATGATTAGTGATGTTGAACACCTTCCTATACATCTGTTGGCCTTTTATATATCTTCTTTTGAGAAATGCCTATTCAGTTCCTTTGCCCATTTTTAATTGGATTATTTTTCTTCCTATTGAGTTGTTTTAGTTCCTTATATATTTTGGATATTAACTCCTTATCAGATATACAGTTTAAAAATATTTTCTCCCATTCCTTAGATTATCTCTTCACTCTATTGATTGCTTCTTTTTCTGTGCAAAAGCTTTTCAGTTTGATGCAATTCCATTTCTCTATTTTTACTTTTGTTGTCTGTGCTTTTTTGATCATATCCAAAAAAATCATCACTCAGGCTGATGTCAAGAAATTTTTCCCTGTGTTTTCTTCTAGGAGTCTTACAATTTCCAATCTAATGTTTATTAACTGTGTACTTTAAATGAGTAGATTATCAGGTATGTGAATTATATGCTGATAAAGCTGTTTTTTTAAATCCATTTTTAAAAAAGAATGAGTTGATAGCTTATAAAAGACCATACTGTATTTTAATGTACAAAGTGAGAAAAATAATTTAATCATTATGTATTCCTAAGGCTGCCATAACAAAATATCACAGACTCAGTGGCTTAAAACAACAGAAATTTATTGTCTCACAGTCTGGAGGCTAGAAATTTGAAATCAAAGTGTCAGCAGACTTGGTTCTTTCTGAAAGCTCTAAGAATCTTTTCCATGTCAATCTCATTGTTCCTGTCAGTTGCCGATAATCTTCGGCATTCTGTGGCTTGTAGATGCATCACTCCACCCTCTATCTTGATCTTCCCTCCTCATCTCTCTGTCTTTTATTCTTATAAAGACACCAGTTATATTGGATTGGGGCCCATCCTAATTATCTCCTCTTAACCTAATTACATCTGCAAAGGCCTTGTTTCTAAAAAAGGTCACATTCATAGGTACTGAGGATTAGAATTTCAACATATCTTTTGGGGGGACAAAATTCAACCTCAGACTGTAAGTTATTTCAGTTGATTCTCTTATCTAGTCCCTTGTTTTGAATAGTTTAGTGTTAGGAACAAAGTAGGTACTAAATAAATATTCATTGACTGATTAAACCATTCAATCTATATAGCTGTCTACTTTAATTTGAAAGACCTTTAGGGATAGAGTCTATAATCTTACTTGAATTTATGCCCTAATGTTTAATTAAAGGAGTACTTCCTTCTAATCAAAGGTTTTGCATTTTCATTCTTTGCCAAAATAACTGGCTAATGGATTGTTTGCTGAATTGATCCAATCAGTCATTTAAGTGGAACCCTGCTAACTGGTCAACTCAGTCAAAATGATCTTGAATTTAGTCATGTTGACTCAGCCTCTTTTAAAACAATTTAAGCTAATTTCCTCTTGCTTTGTCCTCAGGTAAAAAATGAAGAATGTTCTCATAATAACCCTTTATCCTTCTAATATCCAGGCCAAACAATCCCAAATTCTGTAATCTCTCATTCAAGTTCAGATATGGATTTTTAAGGCATTCCCAATACATAAGAAATGTGCATTTGATAATTTTTATTTTAAGAGCAACTAAATCTCCTTATTATTGCACAGTCTTATGTAGCTATGTCACTACCTTAAAAAGAAAAATACACAAAAATGTTGATTAGACTTCTTCAAATATCTGATGCTTGCTGAAAGGATTTTTACTATGGATCTTATGCTATTCTTTAATCTATATTACATACACAATTTTCTTGAAATTTCTTCTGTGGTTAAAAGGTATAATCATCTTCTATAGTTAAAAAGAACACCTTGGAACTACAAAAAGTGAAATATTTGCCTTCAGGTTTTTCCTGCTTATTATTATAAACATATACCTTCATTGAAAATTCCAGAGGTAATTGAATAAAACATACTTTAAAATTCACTTTAATTATTAATTATTTTGCAAAAGGAAATTTTATCTAACTTCTCTGTTCACATGTATTGAATTTTGATGCAACACAAGAAAATATGTCATGGATGATCCTCCTACTCTTTGTGTATTTATATTACTTCCTGGGTTTTCACTGCACCTTTACGTTTCATTTTGAGTAGATTAGACACAAAATAAATTTGAGTATTAGACATGAGGTGTATGTTGTTTGGGGGAAACTGTTTTACTAAATACATTCAGAACCATAAAACTCTTTATTGATTCAGGTTCATTTACAGAACAGGAAGTGTGAATGGAGCCAATAATTTTAAGGGCTGTAAGTGGTTTTTAAGGGTTTTATAAATGTATAGAAAAATATCTAAATGTATTTCATGTTGTTTCTGATAAACATTTTATCATTTGGAGAAATTAACCATGAGAAAGAATTATGTTTTCCTAAATAAAAAGAATTTATTTTTTGCAAGTGACATGAAGAAAAGATTTAGAACGATTTTTATTCTTTATTTCTACTTCCAGTCCTGTGGATTGGGAGTCTCTTCCAGGTCTGGATATCCTTTGATTCTGTCCCTATCTCTGCCTTCTGGATTCTGTTCCTAGCTCCAGATCTATCCTACCTTCTTCCATGGTTCTCAACTTAATTCTCTTACAGTAACAAGCCAATTATAGGCTGATTTCACTAGTGCAACTTATTGTGCTGAATACTGGAGCAATTTGCCTAGATTAAAAGAGGGGGTGGGGAAGATTAATATAGTCTACTAATCTAGTGATTGACGGTCTCATAAAGCACAATATACAACCTACTACCTTTTACTAGGAAATAGACTTGAGATTTACATTTTTTCTCCTAATATAAACAATAAGCTCATGCTGTATGTGCAGTTGTTATTAACAATGTCCATATGAATTATCCAGTTCTCTTAACAGTAATAATAATAGCCAACATGTATGAAACATTTAGTGGAATTATTGTTGTGGCAATTCACACGAGAACCAATAAGGGCCTTATAAAATCTATGTTAGATACAATTATGTCCCATCTCCTGAAATGAGAGTATTTTGAAAGCAGAGATCATGACTCACTCATTCTAATATTGTCAGTGCCTAGAAAATGTCTTCCAAAGGTAAAATTCAATAAATGTGTATTGTTGTTTTGTTTCTGATTTTAATTGTATATATTACAAATAAAGTTGAAACCCTCCCAAGAGGGTACTCTCCCCTCCCAAGAGGTAATCACTATTAAAAGTTTCCTGAAGATATTCTTATATTTTTCAATATAATAGATTTTATATCCATATACAACATGATATTGCTTTGGCAAGTAGTTAAACTTTATACAAATAATATCATATAATAGATGTTATTTTATAACATTTTTGTCCAACATTACATTTTCAAAATATATCTATGTTGGGTTGCTTTTAGCTCTAGTTAATTGATTTTAACTGTGGCATAGCAACATTATTTGACTCTACCTAAATGTTGAATTTTGTCAAATGCTTATGTATCTATTGATATAATTAAGCATTTTTTTCCTTAATCTATAAATTTGATGTGTTGTGTTATGATATTTTTTTCTGGTGGTGAATCATCCTTTCATTCCAGGAATACATTCTAAATTCTATCTTGGGGACTTCCCTGGTGGCACAATGGTTAAGAGTTCACCTGCCAATGCAGGGGACATGGGTTCGACCCCTGGTCTGGGAAGATCCCACATGCTGCAGAGCAACTAAGCCTGTATGCCACAACTACTGAGGCTGTGCTCTAGAGCCCATGAGCCACAGCTACTGAGCCTGTGTGCCACAACTACTGAAGCCCGTGCACCTAGATCCCGTGATCTGCAACAAGGGAAGCCACCGCAATGAGAAGCCCGTGCATCACAACAAAGAGTAGCTCCTGCTCACCACAACTAGAGAAAGCCTGTGCGCAGCAACGAGGACCCAACACAGTCAAAAAAAATTAATTAATTAAAATATTAAAAATAAATAAATAAATAAATAAATTCTATTTTGTCTGATATTAACATAGCTAAAATAACTTTCTATTTATTATCTTCAGAGTACTTACTCAACTATTTATTTTTTCATTTCACAATTATCAACTCTTCTGTATGTTCTGTTAATAGTAACATATTTTAGTCCAGTTTGATACTAGAGGTATTTTAATAGGAGAGTTTAATATGCTTACACTTGTTCTGATTGATATATTTGTCCATATCTCTGTTTTCTATCTTTCACTTTCCAATTACCATGTTGTGTTTGCATATTTACTCTAATATTCTTCATTTATAGATTTTTAATGCTTTCTAATGCTTTTTTAATTTCTATACCAATTTGGAAGCTATTGATTTCTTTTCATAGTAGTTACTTTAAATTATTGACATTAAAAACTTAGTTTAAAATTTTCTTAAGTGAAGAGGCAAACCAAAACTTGGAGAAAATATTTGCAAAACACATATCCAAATAAGAACTTGTATTCATAACATGCAGAAAACTTTCTAAACTCAACAATAAGGAAACAAACAACCGAACTTTTAGAATGCGTAAAAGATCTAAACAGATACTTCACCCAAGAAGATACACAGATGGCAAATAAGCAAATGAAAAGATGCTCAACATCATAAGTCATTAGGGAATTGAAAACTAAAACAATACTAAACACCCATTAGAATGGCTAAAATTTAAAAAAATAAAATAAAAAATAATTTTAAAAAGACTGATAATCCCAAATGCTGGTGAGGATGTGGAGCAACAAGAATTCTCATTCATTGCTGGTGGGACTGCAAAATGGGTACAATCATTTTGGAAGACAATTTCTTACAAAGCTGAGCATAATCTTACCTTACAATCCAGCAACTGTGCTCCTAGTTACCCAATTGAGTTAAAAATGTATGTCTACACAAAAATCTGTGCATGAATGTTTATATCAGCTTTATTTATAATCACCAAAACCTGGAAGCAACCAATATGTCTTCAATAAGTGAATGGATAAACAAACTATGGTACCTCTATACAATGTAACATTATTCAGTCATAAAAAGAAATGAGCATGCTCGCTTCAGCAGCACATACACTAAAATTGAAACGATACAGAGAAGATTAGCATGGCCCCTACGCAAGGATGACATGCAAATTCGTGGAGCATTCCATACTTTTTTTTTAATCAAAAAATCTGGGAACAATAAATATTGGAAAGGGTGTGGTAAAAAGGGAACCTCCTGCATTGTTGGTGGGAATGTAAATTGATACAACCACTATGGAAAACAGAATGGAGATTCCTCAAAAAATTAAAAATAAAACTACCATATGACCCACCAATCCCACTACTGGGCATATACCCTAAGAAAACCATAATTCAAAAAGAGACATGTACCACAATGTTCTTTGCAGCACTATTTATAATAGCCAGGACATGGAACCAACCTAAAGGTCCATCAACAGATGAATGGATAAAGAAGATGTGGCACAAATATACAATGGAATATTACTCAGCCATAAAAAGAAACAAAATTGAGTTATTTGTAGTGAGGTGGATGGACCTAGAGTCTGTCATACAGAGTGAAGTAAGTCAGAAAATAAAAATGGTACTGATGAACCTAGTTGCAGGGCAGGAATAAAGATGTAGACATAGAGAATGGACCTGAGGACACGGGGTGGGAGGGGGAAGCTGGGGTGAAGTGAGAGTAGCATTGACATATATACACTACCGAATGTAAAATAGTTAGCTAGTGGAAAGCAGCAGCATAGTAGAGGGAGATCAGCTCGGTGCTTTGCAATGACTTATAGGGGTGGGATAGAGAGGATGGGAGGGAGGCTCAAGAGGGAGGAGATATGGAGACATATGTATGCATATGGCTGATTCACTTTGGTGTACACCAGAAACTAACAGTATGGTGAAGCAATTAAGCTCCAATAAAGATCTATTTTAAAAAATAAAGAAAGAAATGAGTTATCAAGCCATGAAAAGATATGGAGGAACCTTAAATGCATATTGGTAAATGAAAGAAGCCAGTCTGAAAAGGCTATATACTGTCTGATTTCAGCTATATGACATTTTGGAACAGACAAAACTATAGAGACAATAAAAATATCATTGGCTGCCAAGGATTCCAAGGGAAGGAGATATAAAATGAGTAGCTTGAACACAGATTTTTCAGGGTGGTGATGCTATTCTGTGTAAAACTAATGGAGGATACATGTTATCATGCATTTTTCAAAACCTCTAGAACTGTACAACACAAAGAATGAAACAATGTAGTTATTGATTATAGTTAATAATAATGCTTCAATATTGGCTCATTTACTGTAACAAATGTACTGCACTAATACAAGATATTAATAATAGACCAAACTCTGTGTGGGGATAAGGGTTAAGGGGTAAGAGTGGAGCAGGTATATGGAATTCTATGTGCTATCAGTTCAATTATTCTATAAATCTGAAACTATTAAAAAAACAAAGTTTATTAATTATTTCTTAATTATCTTTGGTCATCTACATAATATGGTCTACTTTTGACAAAGGTGCCAAGTTAATTGAATGGAGAGATAATATTGTTTTCAACAAATGGTGCTAGAACATATATAAACAAAAAGGGGAGGGGAGACCTCAACCCTTACATAATAAGATATAAAATATTAACTTGAAAAGGGTCATAGACCTAAATGTATAACATAAAATTATAAAATTCTGGAAGGAAACATAGGAGAAAAATCTTCATGGTGTTAGATTAGGCAATAATTTCTTAGTATACTCAAAAAGTGAAAATCATAAAGCAAAAACTGCTAAATTGGACTTCATCAAAATACAAAATAGGGCTTCCCTGGTGGCGTAGTGGTTGAGAGTCTGCCTGCCGATGCAGGGGACGCGGGTTCGTGCCCCGGTCCGGGAGGATCCCACATGCCACGGAGTCGCTGGGCCCGTGAGCCATGGCCGCTGAACCTGCGTGTGCGGAGCCTGTGCTCCGCGACGGGAGAGGCCACAGCAGTGAGAGACCCACGTACTGCAAAAAAAAAAAAAAAAAAATACAAAATAGATTATCAGATGAATCACCTAAAGCTCTTTCTATTGGGAGGATTTTCCCTCACAACTCTCTTTTAGGGCCACTCCTGAGCAATCCGCTTTCAACTTTAACCCACATAGGAAGTCAACTCATCCATAAATTATGTTAGACCTTTCTCCTTTCTCTTCTGATAACAAGAAACCTCCTATGTAGCCATAGGTGATGGATGACATGGAAGCCTGGGCCACTTGCTTTTGAAGCTTTCCTGCAGCTTCTGGCCCCAATCTTGCCTAATCTCACTTCCACATTATTAATGAATTGCATTGGGCTTTCCCAACATTATAACATGATGGTTCTGACAGAACACATTGCACGAGGGTCAGTTCTGATCACATGGTTATTTGAGTTTCCATCCTCAGAGGCTTCCTCTCAACCAGGGCCCAGTAGCATGCCAGAGGCTGTTTTTAAAATGGAGCATAATTTTCTGCAGTGGATGACATGGTCTTACTCCAAAATCCTAGGAGTCTAGGTTATGATTTTCCTACTGGGGCTTGCCTTAAATTCCATAGCATTTTTCTACCACGTATACCATTAATATCATTGGACCTGCAAGGTTATGTGGTCCAAGTAGCAAAACTGCTTGCCCTGTGTCTAGACCTGCTGCCAAACTCTGTTCTGCTCTGGGCTCAGCTTACTAAATGGATCAGAGTAATATTCTCAGGAGTGAAATATGCCTCCTCCAGAATGCAAAGAAGCCTACTAAGCATTGTGTTTCTTTCTCACTGATGGCAAAAGTCATCCAATTCCATGGTCCATAGAGCTACTACTTCCTATAAATCTCTCAAAGCCTGAGATCTTTTCCTTGCCAGTGCATTCTGTTCCACTGGTGCCCAATCCCAAGTCATCACTGATAAAAATTTAACTCTTTCACTGCTACATCATTCTAGGGGTTATCAGTACTCCATCTACCAGCAGGGATGGAGTTCTGTCATCTGGTCAGTGAGTGACCCAGCTCTAATATCCCATTTTAGAGTCTGCTTCCTGGGACTATTTCTGGTTCCAAATTTTTCTAGGTCAGTATCCCTGGAAACAGACTGAGACAGAGATTTGCATGCTAAAGATTTTTGAGAAATGTTATAAGAAAAAAGGAAAGCAAGCATTGGGCTGAAGGAGAAGTTGAACTGAGAGACAGTTACAAGAGAGAACTCAGCAGATCCCATGAGATGTTATGGAGTTGGGATGACCCTTCAGAGTTGTCCAACTCTGAGGCAAAAAAAAGCCAGACTTTTGTATTCCTTCCTACATCAACCAGTTGTTGGATATGGGCTGCCCCCAGAAAGGGGCCTAACATTGGGTGAAGGAACAATTCAAATGATAGAGACTCAGCTTTGAGCCATGAGCATCCAATACTCTGAACAGCTGTGGAATTTTTTCTAAAAAGTCTGAAGTCACCCAATAGTTCTATTTTTCTCAGATCACAAAGCTCATAGCCTATGCTAGCTACACACTTACTGCCCCTACTTTTGTTCTAAACACACACAAAAAAATGTATTTTATTTTCCAGTTAGTATATTACTGAATTTACTAATTTGCTCAAAGTTTTTGCATGTGTTCCATCCCTTGCTGTTTAATAGTTCTTTTAGTATCTGACTGTTGCAATCTCCCTTAGTCTCTGTAAGCCTGAAATATCTTCATTTTGACCTCTGCATTAAATGGTAATTCTAGGTATAAAATTTTAAACTGGCAGCTATTTTCCTTTAGCTGATTATATGGACACACATCTGACACATACTCTTACTGGGAAGAAGTTTGCTGTCAGTCTCATCATTCTTCCTTGGCATTTGCTGCAAGGTACTCTTTTCCTTTTGGTACTGTTACTAGATGTATACAGGAGCCTGTCAGTGTATTATCCAGGCATCTAAGATGCTCTTTCATAATCATATTTTTCATATCTAACTCAGCTGCTTTCTGGGTGAATTATTCATTACTGTCTTCCAATTTACTAATTCCTCTTTGCCTGTGTCTAATGTAGAGTGTGTTTCATCAATACAGTTTTTAATTTCACTGGTTATATTATTCATTTTCAGGATTTTTAATTACTCTTTTTCGCATCCAGCCCTTTTTTGCTTCATTTCATCCTGGGTTTTATTTCATTATTTCTTCATTCTTTATGGATGTTATTCCTTCATTCATCTCACTGAACTTCCTAAATGTATTTATTTTAAAATATATATCAGTTGTTCTACTACATTAACTTTTATGAAATGAATTAATATAGAAAGTTTTTATTTTCTTGATTACTTTCTCAGTATTAGGGTTTTTCCTCCCCTGGCTTTAGGAATTATCAGTTATCTCCAGAATTTCTTTCTCAGTTTTTTCTTCCATGTCCACTTTTGTAGTGCTTTTCCCTGGTCCCCCAAGTCTCCCATAGCAAAGCCATATCCTATATTGAAGATTAAATGTTATATAACAGAGACATCAAGAATTTTACAGTTTCTGTCACAAAGTCATCTTAAGGCTTGATTCCATTTCTGGTCTCAAGGCTGTGTTTGCTTCTTCTGTCTCCCGTGGCTTCATATAAGCCATATTTCTATGCCTTTTACAACAGGGAGCCTCTTTCCCCAGTCCCTGGTTTCAATTAGTGAGCTTGGCTCTTCTCTCCCACCTCACAGGGAGGAAATCACCTCACAAGCATGAACTACCAGGTTGCATACACAGCAGCTGGCAGCCCTAGTCCCTCATCCACACCTCCACTGACCACCAAGTATTTCTATTTTGTATCTATTCCACAAAGATGTTTACTTTCTTTCATTTTATTGTTTTTAGCACAGCGAAATCTTTTTGAATGTTTGTGTTTAAAATGGTACCTATTGTTTTATATTTGGAACAGAAGGGTGCTTCAAAGTGTAAATTTACAAGGCCATCTTGTATAAAACTCGATAAACATTTATTTTCAAATATTTGTTGAATGAATAAATGAAATGCTCTTTGCATTCTCAAGAGTCCCTCTGAGCCTTTGTTTGTGCTGCTCTCTCAACCCAGAATGAACTTTGCCTCTTTTCAATCCTACTCATTGTTTAAATATTATCTCCCCTACAAAGGTTTCCCCAATGACAACATGCCCTACACAAAATTAATTATGCTCACCCTGTTTTCTCATTGCATTTATTCCAAACCTCTTTTACAGCCTATTTCAGATCATAAAACAGTTATTTTTACTTCTGCCACCTCAAGTGATTGCAAAACTGCATCTTATTTAGCTCTGAATTTTTGGACCTTACACAGTAGACTGCATTTTTATGTTTTCAAATATCTGTAAAATGAATTACTGTGAATTACAGACCAAGAGAATATACTATTTTAATCCCTAACTTTCTTTATTTCAAGATGTGAAAATATTTTACATTAATCAAAGCAGTGTTAGGACTATTTTATGTGTTACACCAGTATGTTGGGGAAAATTTGTGCTTTAAATTCTACAATGACTGATATAATCTTTAAAAGTAAAAAAGTGTAGCATAAAAAAATTTTCCTGTGCAACTTTAGCAACCTTGGCCTAGACTTGTGAGGGAGAAGGACTATGTCTTAAATGTCCTTTTATCTCTAATCCTTGGCATGGCACCTGGCACAAAGTAAACTCTCAAAGAATGTTATTGAACTAAAATGCAAAACTTTTCCCTATCGTAAGTAAATTGTCTTATTGTTATTTGTACAATGTTTATAGAGCAATATAGCAACAACTACTATTAATGGAGACCTTACTATGGGCCAAATACTATGTTAGCTATTTAAATTCATTATGCGGCTTCCCTTATGGCGCAGTGGTTGAGAGTCCGCTTGCTGATGCAGGGGACACGGGTTCGTGCCCCGGTCGGGGAAGATCACACAAGCCACGGAGCGGCTAGGCCCGTGAGCCATGGCCTCTGAGCCTGCGTGTCCAGAGCCTGTGCTCCGCAATGGGTGAGGCCACAACAGTGAGAGGCCCGCATAATGCAAAAAATAAATAAATAAATAAAATAATAAATTCAGTATGTTTAACCTTTTTAAACAATTGAAAAAGGTATTTAATAATGAATAATATTAAATAATCACATTTCACAGATAAAAATTTTAGTTCAGAGAAGTTAAATAACTTGTCTGAAGTTACATAGTGAGCTTCAGCAATACTAACATCTGAACACTGGTGGGTCTAACTTCTGGTCTTTCCTCTCAATATTATATCTCTAAAATATGTATCCTATCTTAAATTCTTATTTATTTCTCTATCTTTCCTTATTTCTTCTCAGTAACATCCTTGTGAGATTTTATGTTTACTATTTGGGCATAAAACTTAACTGTAAATACAGGTGAAGAAAGGAGAAGGAAGGCAAAACTGCTCTTCAGTTTAGGAGGCTGGCAGTTCTGTGGTTTTAGTTTTTTTCCTATATGTATGAATAATTATTTAAAATTCCCATCTAAGTAGGAATAGACAGGTACTCACACATGTGTCCCTGGAAGACAGACAAAGTACCCTGAACAGAAAATTTGATGGGGAGGAAATGGAAACTACATGTAGAATCTGCATCCGAAATGGCTCCACCCCCTCACAGCTGCAAAATCAAGTCCGTGGAGAGGTTTCTTGGAGACACAAGTCATTTAGGGTGGAGACACCAAATCATTCATCTGAGACAGAGAATGAGAGAGGGAGGGAGAGAGAGAGCTCACCATTGGCAGAGAACAGCAAATAAGCTAGAATAGACCCTTGCTAGGAATTATGACAATAAGGAGTGTCATATGCTAAGCACAATAAACTTCTTTATATTATTCCACTAAAGGACATAAGAGGATTAAGTATTCACTAGTTAACTTGCTATCTCAGTTATGGACTCTCCAACTGAGGGATTTTAATTTTTACGAATAAAGGGATGGTTTCGCAGAATAGTCCACCAGGGTGAGAAATGAGGCCACCCTTCCACACAGCCCTATTTTCCATGCTTCTGTGGAATTCAGCAAAAGCCTCAGTCTCTAGTGAAAGGTTAGCCCTTATTCTGATAAGCTCTAGACTGTCTGAGCAGTGAACATTTTAAATCAGCATAATTATACTTCACATGGCAATAAACACTTTCAGTTTAAGTGTGCATAATTTGTCTCTTTGTCTGATTCTCTTTGTCGCATTAGTTTTTTCTCCATGGTAAGCATAAAATAACAGGATTTGTGATGATTCCCTAGAGATTACTCTTTTCTCTCTCTCTCTCTCTCTCTCTCTCTCTCTCTCTCTCTCTCTCTTTTAAAAATGCTTAAGTTGCTTTGTTTATTTTTTAAAAAAAGAAAGAAAAGAAAAAAAAGTTGAAGAATTTTAGAGAAAAATCTCATCTCCAGACATTTGGTTTAGAAAAAATTTAGGCGGATTACAAATGTTAAAATTGTTCTTAGTGCAGGAAATCAGGTCTTCCAGTGTTTTTGCATATCTTCTAATTCCCTGTTCTATGGCCAGGCCTGAAGTTGGTCTGACTCAAGTTTGGTTGTCTGGCTTTGATTGGTATTCAGGCAGAGTTGTGAGTATGTAAGGCTCTAATCCCTGCAACACATGGTAATTTTTTCATTCTCACTCAGCCTCCACCTGTTCCATGGTCCAGTAGAGGACTGCAAATCCTATCAAGGGAGGGCAACGCGACTAAGCCTGCCTCCCTGGCTTCAGTCCATCACATGTGCACTCGGGCTGCAGAGCACCCAGCCAGCTGCAGCCCAACGATCATGTTATCAGATGACGGATGGCTTCATATCAGGTGTTTAAACTGACGAGCTGCCCCGTCTGGGAAATGATTCAGGAAGTCTGGCCTTGCTTGATGAATGGGGAAAGTGACAATGCCAATCACAGTGACCCCTGCAGCCTCCCTGCTGCTGCCCCAACAGCCACAGTCACATCTATCCCACTGGTTACTTTTTCAATTCTATTGTCACTCAGCTGAGGTTAGACCTACTGTCACTAAATTATACCATTAATCTAAATATTTTCCTTGCAAGAACCTTTATAAAATGAATCCAGGCCTCCAACAGACTCATAATCAGAATTAGAGGACAAGACATAGGATTCAGTCCAATAATTTTAGAGGTTGTTTCACACCACTTTGCATAGCCTGTTTTGAAGTAAAGATGGTTATTTTGAAGGGAACTGCATATTTTATCCAAAATCAAATCAGGATCCACTACAATGAGAAATGCAAGAGGGTTCAATGTGTTGTGTATAGATCTGCATATAAATGCCTGTGTAATATTAGTTCTCAATTACTGATTAGTGTCCCTTTGTGAACATTTGAAGGGGATTCTCAAAATGGCTTTTCCAAGCTATCTTTATGAGATAATTTGTGATTTGGTAATCTGGTTTTAAAAAATTAAAGTTTTTTAGAATCTACCACTTTTGCTCAGTATGTAGGGAATATGTATGCGTAAGGCTAGATTTACAGACCATAAGACAAAATGGAAATTTCAACCAGTGGAATCGATTTCCCATCACACCCTTGATGTTGTATTGTGGATACAGTCTATTTATAGATAGTATATCATATCAATTACTCATCATAGCAAATATTGAGTAATGGAGATATTCGAGCAGAATGCATGAACACTTCAGAAATCACTTTCTATGCAATATTTATTTTCATCAACAATTCTAAATGACAGTGAAAAACTCATGAGCCAAGCACCAATTGTTTTATTTTTAATTTAAAAACATATTGTTGGGCCTCCCTGGTGGCGCAGTGGTTAAGAGTCCGCCTGCCGATGCAGGGGATACGGGTTCGTGCCCCGGTCTGGGAGGATCCCATATGCCGCGGAGCGGCTGGGCCCGTGAGCCATGGCCACTGGGCCTGCGCATCCGGAGCCTGTGCTCCGCAACGGGAGAGGCCACAACAGTGAGAGGCCCGCATACAGCAAAAAGAAAAAAAAATAATAAATAAATAAATAAATAAATAAATAAATAAAAACATATTGTTGTCCAGGTCTTTGATGAAAGTACTGCTTTGTCCACCCCTGTCTTAAGGCACATTTTTTTTTTCTTTTTTGCAACCAGGGACAGTGAATAAACAAAACAAAGGGAGAGTTTAATGGGAATGACAGCACAGCAGGTACATTTACAATTTGGTATCATTTCAGTTTTCATCCAGGAAGATTGTCAACCATTCCAAGAATAAAAAATAAAATGCTATGTACTATATAGTATAACCTCTTTAAATTGGCAATTTGTTCCTGTGTGATAATTCATCCTTAAGCAAACCTCAACCGCTTGCTACCTGCTGTATTCATTAGCCTGTCCATCTTCCTATTCCCTGTAGAGTATGCGGAGCTATGATTGTTAGAAAACTGTTGTGCTACTGTGTATATTTGCTACCTAATACATGAATATATGTTTGCACGGATTTTTATGCAATTGTTTTAGAAAGATGAGCAAACATTTTTTTTGGACTGGAATAGTGTTATTAGTGTTTCTGGATGTTTTGCAACAAATCCATTTTAGATAAATAATGTATTACATACTGTGTCATATGCAGTAGAATTTTTTTATTCATCTATTGAGCATAACATGCAAAGCTCAATATAGAAACTACCAAATTTTAAGAGCAACAGCTCTCTGTATGTGGCACATTTGCAAATATGGGTATTTCAGGGTGCAAATTAAAATAGTTTGATGCACCATATCACACTTTCTCAATGAAAGGGAAACTTTCCTTGTGCTTACTATAAACACTTCATTTACACGTTTATTTGAGACTTTGTTAAATTAGATTGTGTAAACACAGGCTGTATAGCAAGTCAGATTTAATACACATGAGTTTTAAAACTGATTTGCATGCTGAACATAAAAAGTATAAAGAACTTCACCAAGATTTATTGATTCATGTCAAGGCATCATTACTTTTCAAAGTGTGAAAAATGATCATATACTTATGACCTGCCGACTGAAGCTGTTTTGTGAATTAGCAAAAGCTCTGGAGAGGGGCAGCCTAATTGCATTATCATAGAATCAGAGATGGTTGTCAATTTCCCCCATTTAGCTTTTCTCCTTTAGTTTGTTAAAATGAAGGTGCCATACGTTGGCTGAATTCACTAATACCCTGATGAATGAGGTATTTTCCCAGTAGGCTCTCTACCAGTATAAACAGTGAATTAGGAATGATAGACCATCAATCATATCGCCTTCAAACAGATCTCTGCCCTGAGGTTATTCATTACATATTAGGGCCACTTAAAAAGTTTTCACACAGGATTCACTGATGAAAAGACTTAAATTGTCCATAATCTTCGAAGTCTCCTTTGGAAGCAAGAGTATGTGAAATAGGTTACTTTTTTCATTAACTCAGTTTTCATTGTCTCTTTCATTTCAATTGTATTATTTCTTTTCTTTTTGTATTATTTCTTTTAAAAATATATGACACTATTCACCTTATATTGGTTACTGCTCTTTAACAAATATCCTAATTATAAGATTGGATTCTACAGTTTGGTGGTCATTTCTTCATTATATGATCACAAATTAAAGGTAGTTCTCAGAGAAATCCACATCAACTGAATATAAATTTCAGGCTTAAATAGATGCTCACTTACCTCTTATATTTTGGCATCTACAAGTTTAAGATGACCTGGTGATTTGTGCCGTGTTTTTTATGCAAAGGGTCAGAGCTTGCCCTCAGGCGCCCATGTACGTTTCCCCTGGGGTTTTGTCCCTTTAATGGAAATTACGCGTATGCATCCAAGGAAAAGATTCCTCCCGAAGGGATTTATCCTGCCTCAATGTGCAAACATAATTCTCATTAAAATTAATAGGAGTTGCACACATGCATCTAGAGAAGAAATTGACTCCTAGGTTCAGATCACCTCATTCTTTTTCATGCCAAGGATGACAGGGTCTGCCCTGAAGGTGGGCATGCTGCCAAACGTTGGAGAGTTCAGATAAGCAATCAGAACTTCGAACACTCACCTACATATGTGTGAGTCTCTGCAATTTTTTCTTCTTTGTAAGAGATTGTACAGGGAACCTAACTAGATTCTTATTTGCTAACCTTTTTTCCAGCGTTACAATTGTTTCCATGATTTCTTCTCTAGGGAGTTCAGGAAAACTGGGCATTGCTTATACTTGGTTCCTGGATTGAAGGTTTGGGATCATTTGTATTTATCAGAATCACTGGACCATAATATTTGTCTATTCTGTCCTTTTGTAATGCTTCAAAAACACCTCTTATTTGACTGGATAAGTGGTATTTAACTCCTGGTGTGTTTTAAGGCCTGAGAAATCAGCTTTTTATTCTAGGGAAATGCAGCTTTAATGCACACATTGCTAAACTAGTGTAAATTCAACCAAACACTTTTAGACCAACTGAATCTACATAACAGAAAAAAAAAGAAGAGCAAACTTAACATTCAATTAATTTGATCATTTCTGTTGAAAACACGTAAATCAGCCCATAAAAAAAGTATAACCCCACCCTTCAGAGATAATGTCTTATTGGATTAATTTTAAAAGTTGAATAATTTCAAAAACACGAGTATCACCACTCTGAAACATATCTGAACAAGAATTTCCAATTTTTCTCACTTATAAAGCCAGTATATTATAGGAGAAATATAAGTGCTTTTACTGATTTAGTTACATCAAGTAAACAATGTATTGAAATCTAAGGATTTTTTTATCACCTTAGGAAACAGGTTATACAAACCAATTTTGACATCAACAAAATAAACCACAAATTTGTATTAATGAGAGATATGTGTATATAATGAGCAGACTTGGCTAGAAGATATAATAGGTTCCTGTTATCACATCTCCTTAAAAGAAAAAAATTGCAGAAATTTAGCCACTCAAGTGACTGCATAAACAGGTAAATTAAACCTCTCCAATTTTCAGTTGCAATTAAACTGGCCAAATACATAGTTCACTGAATCATAAAATATTTCCAAGCAAAACCAATAAACCAAGTGCTGAGACTTACTTGTGTGTTTGGCACAGTTGCATCTGGAACCTTTTTATATCTAAGTAATGACTCTGAGGATAAGGAAAGAACCTAGAAGGCAAATACAGGGAGGATGAGGTTAACTTTTCAATAATTCAACTTCGTATTCCAAAGTAGATTTCAGGTTGTCAGTGACACTCTTATTTCCAGATTCTGTCCCTTTTACTGGATACACTTCCTTCTACCATCCTGTAACCTTTCATGGCCCCCAAAATTTCGTTATCAGCCTCTTATGTTCATTACATGCTCTCCTCTTTGGCTATATTGCACTTATGGCCAGGCTTCAGCTACCATTTTGGTACCAGAGACTTCCAAATTGATATGTCACATCTTAGCCATTTTTCTAAATTCTAAATCCTACTAAATTGACTACCTCAAACTCAATGTGGACAAAGAAGAACTTTGCTTTTCCATGAGGGTTATTTATACCTACTTGAACAATTCAGGTAAATAATGATGACAAAAGGAAACAGAAAAGTCTTGAAAATGCTATTTTCTCTTGTACCATGTTCTGCAGAACATACGCTGTAAAACTAACTCTATATACAGTGATAGAGCACATCATTCTGAAAGAACTAAATAAATTATAAATGTTGTGTAAACACAGTTATAATTACTTATTTTGAATGAATATACATCTGCTTAAAATGATTTATTTCAAATTATTTGTGCAATCTCTTTCTTCCTCCTCAAATTAAACTATCACCCGAAAAAATATTTTTTTTTGCTGCCATATATGCCCTCACTAAGGAAATGGAGTATTCCTTTGATGTATATGAATATCTTTCGGCCTTTCAGATAATGATTTCTGGATGTGTCTGAAATTGTTTCCTTTCATAGAACATATGAAAGCAAACTACATGTTTAACACTATATCTTTCAGTGTTTGTATAAACACTCTTTTAATCTCTTGCTGATAAATAAATCAGCAAGTGTGAATGCAAAAATATCTAAATACATAATTATCAAATCAGTTAAATTCAGACTTATGCCAATAAAATTATAATATTCAAATGAACAAGAAGTACCTATGGGTTTACTTTTTTCTTTTTTCTCTTTTTTACCTTATATTCTAAATTCATAAAAGTAGCATATGAATATATATCAGTCAAAAAGAAATTCATACAATATAGTAACATATAAAAACAATTAAATCCCTCTTTACTACCAAATACAACACCATAAAGGTAAACAAAATAGTATTTATCTTCCTGTTTTGACATAGCCATAAACTAGCGCCTGAGAACAATTGATAACACACATCTAAGTGTTCACTAAATATTTGCCAAATTAATTGATATCATTCCAGTTATTATTTTGTATACATTTTCATACACATTTAATATTAATGTGAACATAATGTGCCTAATATCCTGTGTTTTGTTGTTACAAATCCATTTATCTCTTCATAAGCTCCCTCCATCTATCTCATTATATATATATATATTTTAATATCTTATTGGAGTATAATTCCTTTACAATGGTGTGTTAGTTTCTGCTTTATAACAAAGTGAATCAGTTATACATATACATATATCCCCATATCTCCTCCCTCTTGCTTCTCTCTCCCACCGTCCCTATCTCACCCAGCTAGGTAGTCACAAAGCACCAAAGTGATCTTCCTGTGCCATGCGGCTGCTTCCCACTAGCTATTTATTTTACATTTCGTAGTGTATGTATGTCCATGCCACTCTCTCACTTCATCGCAGGTTACCCTTCCCACTCCCCATCTCCTCAAGCCCATTCTCTATGTCTGCATATTTATTCCTGTCTTGCCCTTAGGTTCTGCAGAACCTTTTTTTTTTTTTTTTTTACATTCCATATATATGTGTTAGCATACAGTATTTGTTTTTCTCTTTCTGACTTACTTCACTCTGTATAACAGACTCTAGGTCCATCCACCTCACTACAAATAGCTCAATTTCTTTTCTCCTTATGGCTGAGTAATATTCCATTGTATATATGTGCCACGTCTTCTTTATCCATTCATCTGTTGATGGACACCTAGGTTACTTCCATGTCCTGGCTATTGTAAAGAGTGCTGCAGTGAACATTGTGGTAGATGACTGTTTTTGAATTATGCTTTTATCAGGATATATGCCTAGTAGTGGGATTTCTGGGTTGAATGGTAGTTCTATTTTTAGTTTGTTTTTTTTTTTTTTTTTTTTTGCGGCACACGGGCCTCTCACTGTTGTGGCCTCTCTCGTTGCAGAGAACAGGCTCCAGATGCGCAGGCTCAGTGGCCATGGCTCACGGGCCCAGCCTCTCTGCGGCATGTGGGATCCTCCCGGATCGGGGCACGAACCTGTGTCCCCTGCATCGGCAGGTGGACTCTCAACCACTGCGCCACCAGGGAAGCTCTATTTTTAGTCTTTTTTTTTTTTTTAATTTTTTTTTTAATTTTACAAATTTAATCAGTTATACATATACATATGTTCCCATATCCCCTCCCTTTTGCGTCTCCCTCCCACCCTCCCTATCCCACCCCTCCAGGCAGTCACAAAGCACCGAGCTGATCTCCCTGTGCTATGCGGCTGCTTCCCACTAGCTATCTACCTTACGTTTGGTAGTGTATATATGTCCATGCCGCTCTTTCACTTTGTCACAGCTTACCCTTCCCCCTCCCCATATCCTCAAGTCCATGCTCTAGTAGGTCTGTGTCTTTATTCCTGTCTTACTCCTATGTTCTTGATGACATTTTTTTTCTTAAATTCAATATATATGTGTCAGCATACAGTATTTGTCTTTCTCTTTCTGACTTACTTCACTCTGTATGACAGACTCTAGGTCCATCCACCTCATTACAAATAGCTCAATTTCATTTCTTTTTATGGCTGAGTAATATTCCATTGTATATATGTGCCACATCTTCTTTATCCATTCATCCGATGATGGACACTTAGGTTGTTTCCATCTCCGGGCTATTGTGAATAGAGCTGCAATGAACATTTTGGTACATGTCTCTTTTTGAATTATGGTTTTCTCAGGGTATATGCCCAGTAGTGGGATTGCTGGGTCATATGGTAGTTCTATTTGTAGTTTTTTAAGGAACCTCCATACCGTTCTCCATAGTGGCTGTACCAATTCACATTCCCACCAGCAGTGCAAGAGTGTTCCCTTTTTTCCACACCCTCTCCAGCATTTATTGTTTGTAGATTTTTTGATGATGGCCATTCTGACTGGTGTGAGATGATAACTCATTGTAGTTTTGATTTGCATTTCTCTAATGAGTAAAGATGTTGAGCATCCTTTCATGTGTTTGTTGGCTGTCTGTATATCTTCTGTGGAGAAATGTCTATTTAGGTCTTCTGCCCATTTTTGGATTGGGTTGTTTGTTTTTTTGCTATTGAGCTGCATGAGCTGCTTATAAATTTTGGAGATTAATCCTTTGTCACTTGCTTCATTTGCAAATATTTTCTCCCATTCTGAGGGTTGTCTTTTGGTCTTGTTTATGGTTTCCTTTGCTGTGCAAAAGCTTTTAAGTTTCATTAGGTCCCATGTGTTTATTTTTGTCTTTATTTCCATTTCTCTAGGAGGTGGGTCAAAAAGGATCTTGCTGTGATTTATGTCATAGAGTGTTCTGCCTATGTTTTCCTCTAGGAGTTTGATAGTGTCTGGCCTTACATTTAGGTCTTTAATCCATTTTGAGCTTATTTTTGTGTATGGTGTTAGGGAGTGATCTAATCTCATACTTTTACATGTCCCTGTCCAGTTTTCCCAGCACCACTTATTGAAGAGACTGTCCTTTCTCCACTGTACATTCCTGCCTCCTTTATCAAAGATAAGGTGACCATATGTCCGTGGGTTTATCTCTGGGCTTTCTATCCTGTTCCATTGATCTATCTTTCTGTTTTTGTGCCAGTACCATACTGTCTTGATTACTGTAGCCTTGTAGTATAGTCTGAAGTCAGGGAGCCTGATTCCTCCAGCTCCATTTTTCGTTCTCAAGATTGCTTTGGCTATTCGGGGTCTTTTGTGTTTCCATACAAATTGTGAAATTTTTTGTTCTAGTTCTGTGAAAAATGCCATTGGTAGTTTGATAGGGATTGCATTGAATCTGTAGATTGCTTTGGGTAGTAGAGTCATTTTCACAATATTGATTCTTCCAATCCAAGAACATGGTACATCTCTCCATCTATTTGTATCATCTTTAATTTCTTTCATCAGTGTCTTATAATTTTCTGCATACAGGTCTTTTGTCTCCTTAGGTAGGTTTATTCCTAGATATTTTATTCTTTTTGTTGCAATGGTAAATGGGAGTGTTTCCTTGATTTCACTTTCAGATTTTTCATCATTAGTATATAGGAATGCCAGAGATTTCTGTGCATTAATTTTGTATCCTGCAACTTTACCAAATTCATTGATTAGCTCTAGTAGTTTTCTGGTAGCATCTTTAGGATTCTCTATGTATAGTATCATGTCATCTGCAAACAGTGACAGCTTTACTTCTTCTTTTCCCATTTGTATTCCTTTTATTTCCTTTTCTTCTCTGATTGCTGTGGCTAAAACTTCCAAAACTATGTTGAATAAGAGTGGTGAGAGTGGGCAACCTTGTCTTGTTCCTGATCTTAGTGGAAATGGTTTCAATTTTTCACCATTGAGGACGATGCTGGCTGTGGGTTTGTCATATATGGCCTTTATTATGTTGAGGAAAGTTCCCTCTATGCCTACTTTCTGCAGGGTTTTTATCATAAATGGGTGTTGAATTTTGTCAAAAGCTTTCTCTGCATCTATTGAGATGATCATATGGTTTTTCTCCTTCAGTTTGTTAATATGGTGTATCACGTTGATTGATTTGCGTATATTGAAGAATCCTTGCATTCCTGGAATAAACCCCACTTGATCATGGTGTATGATCCTTTTAATGTGCTGTTGGATTCTGTTTGCTAGTATTTTGTTGAGGATTTTTGCATCTATGTTCATCAGTGATATTGGCCTGTAGTTTTCTTTCTTTGTGACATCCTTGTCTGGTTTTGGTATCAAGGTGATGGTGGCCTCGTAGAATGAGCTTGGGAGTGTTCCTCCCTCTGCTATATCCTGGAAGAGTTTGAGAAGGATAGGTGTTAGCTCTTCTCTAAATGCTTGATAGAATTCGCCTGTGAAGCCATCTGGTCCTGGGCTTTTGTTTGTTGGAAGATTTTTGATCACAGTTTCAATTTCAGTGCTTGTGATTGGTCTGTTCATATTTTCTATTTCTTCCTGATTCAGTCTTGGCAGGTTGTGAATTTCTAAGAATTTGTCCATTTCTTCCAGATTGTCCATTTTATTGGCATAGAGTTGCTTATAGTAATCTCTCATGATCTTTTGTATTTCTGCCGTGTCAGTTGTTACTTCTCCTTTTTCATTTCTAATTCTATTGATTTGAGTCTTCTCCCTTCTTTTCTTGATGAGTCTGGCTAATGGTTTATCAATTTTGTTTATCTTCTCAAAGAACCAGCTTTTAGTTTTATTCATCTTTGCTATCGTTTCCTTCATTTCTTTTTCATTTATTTCTGATCTGATTTTTATGATTTCTTTCCTTCTGCTAACTTTGGGATGTTTTTGTTCTTCTTTCTCTAATTGCTTTAGGTGCCAGGTTAGGTTGTTTATTCAAGATGTTTCCTGTTTCTTAAGGTGGGATTGTATTGCCATAAACTTCCCTCTTAGAACTGCTTTTGCTGCATCCCATAGGTTTTGGGTCGTTGTGTCTCCATTGTCATTTGTTTCTAGGTATTTTTTAATTTCCTCTTTGATTTCTTCAGTGATCACTTCGTTATTAAGTAGTGTATTGTTTAGCCTACATGTGTTTGTATGTTTTACAGGTCTTTTCCTGTAATTGATATCTAGTCTCATAGCATTGTGGTCAGAAAAGATACTTGATACAATTTCAATTTTCTTAAATTTACCAAGGCTTGATTTGTGACCCAAGATATGATCTATCCTGGAGAATGTTCCATGAGCACTTGAGAAAAATGTGTATTCTGTTGTTTTTGGATGAAATGTCCTATAAATATCAATTAAGTCCATCTTGTTTAATGTATCATTTAAAGCTTGTGTTTCCTTATTTATTTTCATTTTGGATGACATGTCCATTGGTGAAAGTGGGGTGTTAAAGTCCCCTACTATGATTGTGTTACTGTCGATTTCTCCTTTTATGGCTGTTAATATTTCCCTTATGTATTGAGGTGCTCCTATGTTTGGTGCATAAATATTTACAATTGTTATATCTTCTTCTTGGATTGATCCCTTGATCATTATGTAGTGTCCTTCTTTGTCTCTTCTAGTAGTCTTTATTTTAAAGTCTATTTTGTCTGATATGAGAATTGCTACTCCAGCTTTCTTTTGGTTTCCATTTGCATGGAATATCTTTTTCCATCCCCTTACTTTCAGTCTGTATGTGTCTCTAGGTCTGAAGTGGGTCTCTTGTAGACAGCATATATATGGGTCTTGTTTTTGTATCCATTCAGCCAGTCTGTGCCTTTTGGTGGGAGCATTTAGTCCATTTACATTTAAGGTAATTATTGATTTGTATGTTCCTATTCCCATTTTCTTAATTGTTTTGGGTTCGTTATTGTAGTTCTTTTCCTTCTGTTGTGTTTCTTGCCTAGAGAAGTTCCTTTAGCATTTGTTGTAAAGCTGGTTTGGTGGTGCTGAACTCTCTCAGCTTTTGCTTGTCTGTAAACGTTTTAATTTCTCCATCAAATCTGAATGAGATCCTTGCTGGGTAGAGTAATCTTGGTTGCAGGTTTTTCTCCTTCATCACTTTAATTATGTCCTGCCACTCCCTTCGGGCTTGGAGAGTTTCTGCTGAGAGATCAGCTGTTATCCTGATGGGGATTCCCTTGTGTGTTATTTGTTGTTTTTGCCTTGCTGCTTTTAATATGATTTCTCTGTGTTTAATTTTTGATAGTTTGATTAATATGTGTCTTGGTGTATTTCTCCTTGGATTTATTCTGTATGGGACTCTCTGTGCCTCCTGGACTTGATTAACTATTTCCTTTCCCATATTAGGGAAGTTTTCAACTATAATCTCTTCAAATATTTTCTCAGTCCCTTTCTTTTTCTCTTCTTCTTCTGGAACCCCTATAATTCGAATGTTGGTGCGTTTAATGTTGTCCCAGAGGTCTCTGAGACTGTCCTCTGTTCTTTTCATTCTTTTTTCTTTACTTTGCCCTTCAGCAGTTATTTCCACTATTTTATCTTCCACCTCCTCACTTATCCGTTCTTCTGCCTCAGTTATTCTGCTATTGATCCCATCTAGAGTATTTTTTATTTCATGTATTGTGTTTTTAATCGATGCTTGATTCATCTTTAGTTTTTCTAGGTCCTTGTTAACTGTTTCTTGCATTTTGTCTATTCTATTTCCAAGATTTTTGATCATCTTTACCATCATTATTCTGAATTCTTTTTCAGGTAGACTGCCTATTACCTCTTCATTTGTTAGGTCTGGTGGGTTTTTATCTTGCTCCTTCTCCTGCTGTGTGTTTTTCTGTCTTCTCATTTTGCTTATGTTACTGTGTTTGGGGTCTCCTTTTTGCAGGCTGCAGGTTCGTAGTTCCCGTTGTTTTTGGTGTCTGTCCCCAGTGGCTAAGGTTGGTTTAGTGGGTTGTGTAGGCTTCTTGGTGGAGGGGACTAGTGCTTGTGTTCTGGTGGATGAGGCTGGATCTTGTCTTTCTGGTGGGCAGGTCCACGTCTGGTGGTGTGTTTTGGGGTGTCTGCGGACTTTTTATGATTTTAGGCCACCTCTCTGCTAATGGGTGGCGTTTTGTTCCTGTCTTGCTAGTTGTTTGGCTTAGGGTGACCAGCACTATAGCTTGCTGGTCGTTGAGTGAAGCTGGGTGCTGCTGTTGAGATGGAGATCTCTGGAAGATTTTCGCCGTTTGATATTGTGTGGAGCTGGGAGGTCTCTTGTGGACCAGTGTCCTGAAGTTGGCTCTCTCACCTCAGAGGCACAGCACTGACTCCTGGCTCCTCAATTTGGGATGATTTGTTATCTATTCCTGTATTCCACAGATGCAGGGTACATCAAGTTGATTGTGGAGCTTTAATCCGCTGCTTCTGAGGCTGCTGGGAGAGGTTTCCCTTTCTCTTCTTTGTTCTCACAGCTCCTCGGTCTCAGCTTTGGATTTGGCCCCGTCTCTGCGTGTAGGTCGCCGGAGGGCGTCTGTTCTTTGCTCAGACAGGACAGGGTTAAAGGAGCAGCCTCTTCGGGGACTCTGGCTCACTCAGGCCGGGCGGGAGGGAGGGGCACGGAGTGCGGGGCGAGCCTGCAGCGGCAGAGGTCGGCGTGACGTTGCAGCAGCCCGAGGCGCACCGTGCGTTCTCCCAGGGAAGCCGCCCCTGGATCCCGGGACCCCGGCAGTGGCGGGCTGCACAGGCTCCCGGAAGGGCGGTGTGGACAGTGACCTGCGCTCGCACACAGGCTTCTTGGCGGCGGCAGCAGCAGCCCCAGCGTCCCACGCCCGTCTCTGGGCTCCGCGCTTTCAGCCGCGACTCGCGTCCGTCTCTGGAGCTCCTTTACGTGGCGCTCTTAATCCCCTCTCCTGGAGCACCAGGAAACCAAGAGGGAAGAAAAAGTCTCCTGCCTCTTCGGCAGCTCCAGAGTTTTCCTGGATTCCCTCCCGGCTAGCTGTGGCACATTAGCCCCCTTCAGGCTGTGTTCTCGCCGCCAGCCCCAGTCCTCTCCCTGCGCTCTGACCAAAGCCCGAGCCTCAGCTCCAGCGCCGCCCGCCCCGGCGGGGGAGCAGACAATCCTCTCGGGCTGGTGAGTGCTGCTCGGCACCGCTCCTCTGTGCGGGAATCTCTCCGCTTTGCCCTACCCAGGTATGTGGGGAGTTTCTTGCCTTTTGGGAGGTCTGGGGTCTTCTGCCAGCGTTCAGTAGGTGTTCTGTAGGAGTTGTTCCACGTGTAGCTGTATTTCTGGTGTATCCGTGGGGAGGAAGGTGATCTCCGCGTCTTACTCTTCCGCCATCTTACCCGGAAGTCCTATTTTTAGTCTTTTAAGGAACCTCCACACTGTTCTCCATAGTTGCTGTCTCAATTTACATACCCACCAAGAGTGCAAGAGGGTTCCCTTATTTCCACACCCTCTCCAGCGGTTATTGTTTGTAAATTTTTTGATGATGGCCATTCTGACTGGTGTGAGGTGAGAGCTCATTGGAGCTTTGATCAGCACTTCTCTAACGATTAGTGATGTTGAGCATCCTTTAATGTGTTGTTGGCAATCTGTATATCTTATTTGGAGAAATATCTATTTACGTCTTCTTCCCATTTTTGGATTGGGTTGTTTGGTTTTTTTGAGATTAAGCTGCATGATCTGCTTGTAAATTTTGGAGATTAATCCTTTGTCAGTTCCTTCATTTGCAAATATTTTCTCCAATTCTGAGGGCTGTGTTTTCATCTTGTTTATGGTTTCTTTGCTGTGCAAAAGCTTTCAAGTTACATTAGGTCCCATTTGTTTATTTTTGTTTTTATTTCCATTTCTCTAGGAAGTGGGTCAAAAGGATCTTTCTGTGGTTTAGGTCATACAGTGTCTTGCCTATGCTTTCCTCTAAGAGTTTTATAGTGTCTAACCTTACATTTAGGTCTTTAATCCATTTTGAGTTTATTTTTGTGTATGGTGTTAGGGAGGGTTCTCATTTCATTCTTTTACATGTAGCTGTCCAGTTTTCCAACACCACTTATAGAAGAGTCTTTCTCTTCTCCATTGTATATTCTTGCCTTCATTATCAAAAATAAGGTGACCATATGTGCATTGGGTTATCTCTGGGCTTTCTATCCTGTTCCATTGATCTATATTTCTGTTTTGGGGCCAGTACCATACTCTCTTGATTACTGTAGGTTTGCAGTATAGTCTGAAGTCCAGGAGCATGATTCCTCCAACTCAATTTTTCCTTCTCAAGATTGCTTTCACTATTCAGGGTCTTTTGTGTTTCCATACAAATTGTGAATTTTTTTGTTCTAGTTCTGTGAAAAATGCCAGTGGTAGTTTGATAGGGATTACATTGAATCTGTGGATTGCTTTGGGTAGTATAGTCATTTTCACAATGCTGATTCTTCCAAATCAAGAACATGGTATATCTCTCCATCTGTTTGTATCGTCTTTAATTTCTTTCATCAGTGTCTTATACTTTTCTGCATACAGGTTTTTGTCTCCTTAGGTAGATTTATTCCTAGGTATTTTCTTCTTTTTGTTGCAATGGTAAATGGGAGTGTTTCCTTAATTTCTCTTTCAGATTTTTCATCATTAGTGTATAGGAATGCAAGAGATTTCTGTGCATTAATTTTGTATCCTGCTACTTTACCAAATTCATTGATTAGCTCTAGTAGTTTTCTGGTAGCATCTTTAGGATTCTCTATGTACAGTATCATGTCATCTGCAAACAGTGACAGTTTTACTTCTTCTTTTCTGATTTGGATTCCTTTTATTTCTTTTTCTTCTTTGATTGCTGTGGCTCAAACTTCCAAAACTAAGTTGAATAATAGTAGTGATAGTGGAAAACTTTGTCTTGTTCCTGATCTTAATGGAAATGGTTTCAGTTTTTCAGCATTAGGAACGATGTTGGCTGTGGGTTTTTCATATATGACCTTTATTATGTTGTGGTAAGTTCCCTCTATGCCTACTTTCTGGAGGGTTTTTATCATAAATTGGTGTTGAATTTTGTCAAAATATTTTTCTGCATCTATTGAGATGATCATATGTTTTTTCTCCTTCAATTTGTTAATATGGTGTATCACATGGATTTATTTGCATATACTGAAGAATCCTTGCATTCCTGGGACAAACCCCACTTGATCATGGTGTATGATCCTTTTAATGTGCTGTTGGATTCTGTTTGTTAGTATTTTATTGAGGATTTTTGCATTTATGTTCATTAGTGATGTTGGCCTGTAGTATTCTTTCTTTGTGACATCCTTGTCTGGATTTGGTATCAGGGTGATGGTGACCTTGTAGAATGATTGGGGAGTATTTCTCCCTCTGTTATATTTTGGAAGAGTTTTAGAAGAATAGGTGTTAGCTTTTCTCTAAATACCTGATAGAATTCACCTGTGAAGCCATCTGGTCCTGGGCTTTTGTTTCTTGGAAGATTTTTAATCACAGTCAGTCTCAATTTCAGTGCTTGTGATTGGTTTATTTATATTATCTATTTCTTCCTGGTTCAGTCTTAGAAGGTTGTGCTTTTCTAAGAATTTGTCCATTTCTTCCAAGTTGTCCAGTTTATTGACATATAGTTGCTTGTAGGAACCTCTCATGATCCTTTGTATTTCTGCAGTGTCAGTTGTTACTTCTCCTTTTTCATTTCTAATTCTATTAATTTGAGTCTTCTCCCATTTTTTCTTGATTAGTCTGGCTAATGGATTATCAATTTTGTTTATTTTCTCAAAGAACCAACTTTTAGTTTTATTGATCTTTGTTATGGTTTCCTTCATTTCTTTTAATTTCTGATCTGATCTTTATGATTTCTTTCCTTCTGCTATCTTTGGGTTTTTTTGTTGTTGTTCTTCTTCTTTCTCTAATTGCTTTAGGTGTAAGGCTAAGTTGTTTACTTGAGATGTTTCTCGTTTCTTGAGGTAAGATTTTATTGCTATAAACTTCCCTCTTAGAACTGCTTTTGCGGCATCCCATAGGTTTTGGGTCATCATGTTTTCATTCTCATTTGTTTCTAACTATTTTTTGATTTCCTATTTGATTTTTCAGTTATCTCTTGGTTATTGAGTAGTGTACTGTTTTGCCTCCATGTATTTGTATTTTTTACAGATTTTTTTCCTGTTATTGATATCTAGTCTCTTAGCATTGTGGTCAGAAAAGGTACTTGATATGATTTCAGTTTTCCTAAATTTACCAAGGCTTGATTTGTGACCCAGGATATGATCTATCCTGGAGAATGTTTCATGAGCAGTTGAGAATAGTGTGTATTCTGTTGTTTTTGGATGGAATGTCCTATAAATATCAATTAAGTCCATCTTGTTTAATATATCACTTAAAGCTAGTGTTTCCTTATTTATTTGCATTTTGGATGATCTGTCCATTGGTGTAAGTGGCGTGTTAACGTCCCCTACTATGATTGTGTTACTGTCGATTTCCCCTTTTATGGCTGTCAGCAGTTTTCTTATGTATTGAAGTGCTCCTATGTTGGATGGATAGATATTTACAATGGTTATATCTTCTTCTTGGATTTATCCCTTGATCATTATGTAGTGTCCTTCTTTGCCTCTTCTAATAGTCTTCATTTTAAAGTCTATTTTTTCTGATATGAGAATTGCTACTCCAGCTTTCTTTTTATTTTTTATTTTTTTATTTTTTATTTATTTTTTTTGCGTTACTTGGGCCTCTCACTGTTGTGACCTCTCCTGTTGCGGAGCACAGGCTCCGGACACACAGGCTCAGAGGCCATGCTCAAGGGCGCAGATGCTCCACAGCATGTGGGATCCTCCCGGACCAGGGCACGAACCCACATCCCCTGCATTGGCAGGCGGACTCTCAACCACTGTGCCACCAGGTAAGCCCTACTCCAGCTTTCTTTTGATTTCCATTTGCATTGAATATCTTTTTCCAACCCCTCACTTTCATTCTGTATGTGTCCCTAGGTCTGAAGTGGGTCTCTTGTAGACAGCATACATTTGGGTCTTGCTTTTTTATCCATTCATCCAGTCTATGTCTCTTGGTGAGAGCATTTAATCCATTTATATTTAAGGTAATTATCAATATATATGTTCCTATTACCATTTTCTTAATTGTTTTGTGTTTGCTGTTATAGGTCTTTTCCTTCTCTTGTGTTTCCTGCTTAGAGAATTTCCTTTAGCATTTGTTGTAAAGCTGGTTTGGTGATGCTGAATTCTCTTAGATTTTGCTTGTCTGTAAAGCTTTTAATTTCTCTGTCGAATCTTAATGTGATCCTTGCTGGGTAGAGTAATCTTCTTGTAGGTTTTTCCCTTTCATCACTTTAAATATGTCCTGTCACTCCCTTCTGGCTTGCAGAGTTTCTGCTAAAAGATCAGCTGTTAACCTTATGGGGATTCCTTTATATGTTATTTGTTGCCTTCCCTTGCTGCTTTTAACATTTTTCTTTGTATTTAATGTTGATAGTTTGGTTAATATATGTCTTGAAGTATTTCTCCTTGGATTTATCCTGTATGGGATTCTCTGAGCTTCCTGCACTTGATTTACTATTTCCTTCCTTATATTAATGAAGTTTTCCACTCTAATCTCTTCAGATATTTTCTCAGTCCCTTTCTTTTTCTCTTCTTTTTTGGGACCCCTAGAATTTGAATGTTGGTGTGTTTAACATTGTTCCAGAGGTGTATGAGACTGTCCTCAATTCTTTCATTCTTTTTTCTTTATTCTGCTCTGCAGTAGTTATTTCCACTATTTTATCTTCCAGGACACTTATCTGTTCTTTTTTTTTTTTTTTGACCCTTTCTGATACTTTTTAAAAAAATTTTTTTATTTTTTTAATTTTTTGCTTTATAAAAAATTTAGTCAGTTATACATATACATATGTTTCCATATCCCCTCCCTTTTGCGTCTCCCTCCCACCCTCCCTATCCTACCCCTGCAGGCGGTCACAAAGCACCGAGCTGATCTCCCTGTGCTATGCGGCTGCTTCCCACTAGCTATCTACCTTACGTTTGGTAGTGTATATATGTCCATGCCGCTCTTTCACTTTGTCACAGCTTACCCTTCCCCCTCCCCATATCCTCAAGTCCATTCTCTAGTAGGTCTGTGTCTTTATTCCTGTCTTACCCCTATGTTCTTCATGACATTTTTTTTCTTAAATTCCATATATATGTGTTAGCATACAGTATTTGTCTTTCTCTTTCTGACTTACTTCACTCTGTATGACAGACTCTAGGTCTATCCACCTCATTACAAATAGCTCAATTTCATTTCTTTTTATGGCAGAGTAATATTCCATTGTATATATGTGCCACATCTTCTTTATCCATTCATCTGATGATGGACACTTGGGTTGTTTCCATCTCCGGGCTATTGTAAATAGGGCTGCTATGAACATTTTGGTACATGTCTCTTTTTGAATTATGGTTTTCTCAGGGTATATGCCTAGTAGTGGGATTGCTGGGTCATATAGTAGTTCTATTTTTAGTTTTTTAGGGAACCTCCATACCGTTCTCCATAGTGGCTGTACCAATTCACATTCCCACCAGCAGTGCAAGAGTGTTCCCTTTTCTCCACACCCTCTCCAGCATTTATTGTTTCTAGATTTCTTGATGATGGCCATTCTGACTGGTGTGAGATGATATCTCATTGTAGTTTTGATTTGCATTTCTCTGATGAGTAAAGATGTTGAGCATTCTTTCATGTGTTTGTTGGCAGTCTGTATATCTTCTGTGGAGAAATGTCTATTTAGGTCTTCTGCCCATTTTTGGATTGGGTTGTTTGTTTTTTTGCTATTGATCTGCATGAGCTGCTTATAAATTTTGGAGATTAATCCTTTGTCAGTTGCTTCATTGGCAAATATTGTCTCCCATTCTGAGGGTTGTCTTTTGGTCTTGTTTATGGTTTCCTTTGCTGTGCAAAAGCTTTTAAGTTTCATTAGGTCCCATGTGTTTATTTTTGTCTTTATTTCCATTTCTCTAGGAGGTGGGTCAAAAAGGATCTTGCGGGCTTCCCTGTTGGCACAGTGGTTGAGAGTCCACCTGCCGATGCAGGGGACATGGGTTCGTGCCCCGATCCCGGAAGATCCCACATGCCGCGGAGCGGCTGGGCCGGCGAGCCATGGCCGCAGAGCCTGTGTGTCCGGAGCCTGTGCTCCACAACGGGAGAGGCCACAGCAGTGAGAGGCCCGCGTACAGCATAAAAAAAAAAAAAAAAAAAGGATCTTGCTGTGATTTATGTCATAGAGTGTTCTGCCTATGTTTTCCTCTAAGAGTTTGATAGTGTCTGGCCTTACATTCAGGTCTTTAATCCATTTTGAGCTTATTTTTGTGTATGGTGTTAGGGAGTGATCTAATCTCATACTTTTACATGTCCCTGTCCAGTTTTCCCAGCACCACTTATTGAAGAGACTGTCCTTTCTCCACTGTACATTCCTGCCTCCTTTATCAAAGATAAGGTGACCATATGTCCGTGGGTTTAACTCTGGGCTTTCTATCCTGTTCCATTGATCTATCTTTCTGTTTTTGTGCCAGTACCATACTGTCTTGATTACTGTAGCTTTGTAGTATAGTCTGAAGTCAGGGAGCCTGATTCCTCCAGCTCCATTTTTCGTTCTCAAGATTGCTTTGGCTATTCGGGGTCTTTTGTGTTTCCATACAAATTGTGAAATTTTTTGTTCTAGTTCTGTGAAAAATGCCAGTGGTAGTTTGATAGGGATTGCATTGAATCTGTAGATTGCTTTGGGTAGTAGAGTCATTTTCACAATGTTGATTCTTCCAATCCAAGAACATGGTACATCTCTCCATCTATTTGTATCATCTTTAATTTCTTTCATCAGTGTCTTATAATTTTCTGCATACAGGTCTTTTGTCTCCTTAGGTAGGTTTATTCCTAGATATTTTATTCTTTTTGTTGCAATGGTAAATGGGAGTGTTTCCTTGATTTCACTTTCAGATTTTTCATCATTAGTATATAGGAATGCCAGAGATTTCTGTGCATTAATTTTGTATCCTGCAACTTTACCAAATTCATTAATTAACTCTAGTAGTTTTCTGGTAGCATCTTTAGGATTCTCTATGTATAGTATCATGTCATCTGCAAACAGTGACAGCTTTACTTCTTCTTTTCCCATTTGGATTCCTTTTATTTCCTTTTCTTCTCTGATTGCTGTGGCTAAAATTTCCAAAACTAGGTTGAATAAGAGTGGTGAGAGTGGGCAGCCTTGTCTTCTTCCTGATCTTAGTGGAAATGGTTTCAGTGTTTCACCATTGAGGACGATGCTGGCTGTGGGTTTGTCATATATGGCCTTTATTATGTTGAGGAAAGTTCCCTCTATGCCTACTTTCTGCAGGGTTTTTATCATAAATGGGTGTTGAATTTTGTCGAAAGCTTACTCTGCATCTATTGAGATGATCATATGGTTTTTCTCCTTCAATTTGTTAATATGGTGTATCACGTTGATTGATTTGCGTATATTGAAGAATCCTTGCATTCCTGGAATAAACCCCACTTGATCATGGTGTATGATCCTTTTAATGTGCTGTTGGATTCTGTTTGCTAGTATTTTGTTGAGGATTTTTGCATCTATGTTCATCAGTGATATTGGCCTGTAGTTTTCTTTCTTTGTGACATCCTTGTCTGGTTTTGATATCAAGGTGATGGTGGCCTCGTAGAATGAGTTTCGGAGTGTTCCTCCCTCTGCTATATTTTGGAAGAGTTTGAGAATGATAGGTGTTAGCTCTTCTCTAAATGCTTGATAGAATTCGCCTGTGAAGCCATCTGGTCCTGGGCTTTTGTTTGTTGGAAGATTTTTGATCACAGTTTCAATTTCAGTGCTTGTGATTGGTCTGTTCATATTTTCTATTTCTTCCCGATTCGGTCTTGGCAGGTTGTGCATTTCTAAGTATTTGTCCATTTCTTCCAGGTTGTCCATTTTATTGGCATAGAGTTGCTTATAGTAATCTCTCATGATCTTTTGTATTTCTGCCGTGTCAGTTGTTACTTCTCCTTTTTCATTTCTAATTCTATTGATTTGAGTCTTCTCCCTTCTTTTCTTGATGAGTCTGGCTAATGGTTTATCAATTTTGTTTATCTTCTCAAAGAACCAGCTTTTAGTTTTATTCATCTTTGCTATCGTTTCCTTCATTTCTTTTTCATTTATTTCTGATCTGATTTTTATGATTTCTTTCCTTCTGCCACCTTTGGGATGTTTTTGTTCTTCTTTCTCTAATTGCTTTAGGTGCAAGGTTAGGTTGTTTATTCGAGATGTTTCCTGTTTCTTAAGGTGGGATTGTATTGCTATAAACTTCCCTCTTAGAACTGCTTTTGCTGCATCCCATAGGTTTTGGGTCATCGTGTCTCCATTGTCATTTGTTTCTAGGTATTTTTTAATTTCCTCTTTGATTTCTTCAGTGATCACTTCGTTATTAAGTAGTGTATTGTTTAGCCTCCATGTGTTTGTATTTTTTACAGCTCTTTTCCTGTAATTGATATCTAGTCTCATAGCATTGTGGTTGGAAAAGATACTTGATACAATTTCAATTTTCTTAAATTTACCAAGGCTTGATTTGTGACCCAAGATATGATCTATCCTGGAGAATGTTCCATGAGCACTTGAGAAAAATGTGTATTCTGTTGTTTTTGGATGGAATGTCCTATAAATATCAATTAAGTCCATCTTGTTTAATGTATCATTTAAAGCTTGTGTTTCCTTATTTATTTTCATTTTGGATGATCTGTCCATTGGTGAAAGTGGGGTGTTAAAGTCTCCTACTATGAGTGTGTTACTGTCGATTTCTCCTTTTATGGCTGTTAGTATTTGCCTTATGTATTGAGGTGCTCCTATGTTGGGTGCATAAATATTTACAATTGTTATATCTTCTTCTTGGATCGATCCCTTGATCATTATGTAGTGTCCTTCTTTGTCTCTTCTAGTAGTCTTTATTTTAAAGTCTTTTTTGTCTGATATGAGAATTGCTACTCCAGCTTTCTTTTGGTTTCCATTTGCATGGAATATCTTTTTCCATCCCCTTACTTTCAGTCTGTATGTGTCTCTAGGTCTGAAGTGGGTCTCTTGTAGACAGCATATATATGGGTCTTGTTTTTGTATCCATTCAGCCACTCTGTGTCTTTTGGTGGGAGCATTTAGTCCATTTTCATTTAAGGTAATTATCGATATGTATGTTCCTATTCCCATTTTCTTAATTGTTTTGGGTTCGTTATTGTAGGTCTTTTCCATCTGTTGTGTTTCTTGCCTAGAGAATTTCCTTTAGTATTTGTTGTAAAGCTGGTTTGGTGGTGCTGAACTCTCTCAGCTTTTGCTTGTCTGTAAACGTTTTAATTTTTCCATCAAATCTGAATGAGATCTTTGCTGGGTAGAGTAATCTTGGTTGCAGGTTTTTCTCCTTCATCACTTTAATTATGTCCTGCCACTCCCTTCTGGCTTGTAGAGTTTCTGCTGAGAGATCAGCTGTTATCCTGATGGGGATTCCCTTGTGTGTTATTTGTTTTTTTTTGCCTTGCTGCTTTTAATATGATTTCTTTGTGTTTAATTTTTGACAGTTTGATTAACATGTGTCTTGGCGTATTTCTCCTTGGATTTATTCTGTATGGGACTCTCTGTGCCTCCTGGACTTGATTAACTATTTCCTTTCCCATATTAGGGAAGTTTTCAACTATAATCTCTTCAAATATTTTCTCAGTCCCTTTCTTTTTCTCTTCTTCTTCTGGAACCCCTATAATTCGAATGTTGGTGCGTTTAATGTTGTCCCAGAGGTCTCTGAGACTGTCCTCTGTTCTTTTCATTCTTTTTTCTTTACTTTGCCCTTCAGCAGTTATTTCCACTATTTTATCTTCCACCTCCTCACTTATCCGTTCTTCTGCCTCAGTTATTCTGCTATTGATCCCATCTAGAGTATTTTTTATTTCATGTATTGTGTTTTTAATCGATGCTTGATTCATCTTTAGTTCTTCTAGGTCCTTGTTAACTGTTTCTTGCATTTTGTCTATTCTATTTCCAAGATTTTGGATCTGGGAAATAGAATCTTGGATCATCTTTACCATCATTATTCTGAATTCTTTTTCAGGTAGACTGCCTATTACCTCTTCATTTGTTAGGTCTGGTGGGTTTTTATCTTTCTCCTTCTCCTGCTGTGTGTTTTTCTGTCTTCTCATTTTGCTTATGTTACTGTGTTTGGTGTCTCCTTGTTGCAGGCTGCAGGTTCGTAGTTCCCGTTGTTTTTGGTGTCTGTCCCCAGTGGCTAAGGTTGGTTTAGTGGGTTGTGTAGGCTTCCTGGTGGAGGGGACTAGTGCCTGTTTTCTGGTGGATGAGGCTGGATCTTGTCTTTCTGGTGGGCAGGTCCACGTCTGGTGGTGTGTTTTGGGGTGTCTGCGGACTTTTTATGATTTTAGGCCACCTCTCTGCTAATGGGTGGCGTTGTGTTCCTGTCTTGCTAGTTGTTTGGCTTAGGGTGACCAGCACTGTAGCTTGCTGGTCGTTGAGTGAAGCTGGCTGCTGGTGTTGAGATGGAGATCTCTGGAAGATTTTTGCCGTTTGATATTATGTGGAGCTGGGAGGTCTCTTGTGGACCAGTGTCCTGAAGTTGGCTCTCCCACCTCAGAGGCACAGCACTGACTCCGGGCTCCTCAATTTGGGATGATGTGTTGTCTATTCATGTATTCCACAGATGCAGGGTATATCAAGTTGATTGTGGAGCTTTAATCCGCTGCTTCTGAGGCTGCTGGGAGAGGTTTCCCTTTCTCTTCTTTGTTCTCACAGCTCCTGGGTCTCAGCTTTGGATTTGGCCCCGCCTCTGCGTGTAGGTCGCCGGAGGGCGTCTGTTCTTCGCTCAGACAGGACAGGGTTAAAGGAGCAGCCTCTTCGGGGACTCTGGCTTACTCAGGCCGGGCGGGAGGGAGGGGCACGGAGTGCGGGGCGAGCCTGCAGCGGCAGTGGTCGGTGTGACGTTGCACTAGCCTGAGGCGCGCCGTGCGTTCTCCCATGGAAGCCGCCCCTGAATCCCGGGACCCCGGCAGTGGCGGGCTGCACAGGATCCCGGAAGGGCGGTGTGGGCAGTGACCTGCGCTCGCACACAGGCTTCTTGGCGGTGGCAGCAGCAGCCCCAGCGTCCCACGCCCGTCACTGGGCTCCGCGCTTTTAGTCGCGACTCGCGCCCATCTGTGGGGCCCCTTTAAGCAGCGCTCTTAATCCCCTCTCCTCGCGCACCAGGAAACCAAGAGGGAAGAATAAGTCTCTTGCCTCTTCGGCAGCTCCAGAGTTTTCCCAGACTCCCTCCCGGCTAGCTGTGGCACATTAGCCCCCTTCAGGCTGAGTTCTCGCTGCCAACCCCAGTCCTCTCCCTGCGCTCTGACCGAAGCCCGAGCCTCCGCTTCCAGCGCTGCGCGCCCCGGCGGGCGAGCGGACAAGCCTCTCGGGCTGGTGAGTGCCGCTCGGCACCGATCCTCTGTGTGGGGATCTCTCCGCTTTGCCCTACCCAGGTATGTGGGGAGTTTCTTGCCTTTTGGGAGGTCTGGGGTCTTCTGCCAGCGTTCAGTAGGTGTTCTGTAGGAGTTGTTCCACGTGTATTTCTGGTGTATCCGTGGGGAGGAAAGTGATCTCCGCGTCTTACTCTTCCGCCATCTTACCCGGGAGTTCCACTTATCTGTTCTTCTGCCTCAGTTCTTCTGCTATTGATTCCTTCTAGAGAATTTTTTATTTCATTTATTTTGTTGTTCATCATTGTTGGTTTGCCCTTCAGTTCTTCTAGGTCCTTGTTAAATGTTTCTTGTATTCTCTCCATTCTACTTCCAAGATTTTGGATATCTTTACTCTTATTACTCTGAATTATTTTTCAGGCAGACTTCCTATTTCCTCTTCATTTGTATGGTCTGGTGGGTTTTTACCTTGCTCCTTCATCTGCTGTGTGTTTCTCTGTCTTCTCATTTTGCTTAACTTACAAAATGTTTTGGGTCCCATTTCACAAGCTGCAGGCTCGCAGTTCCCATTGTTTTTGGTGTCTGCCTGCAGTGGCTAAGGTTGGTTCAGTGGGCTGTGTAGGCTTCCTGGTGGAAGGGACTGGTGCCTGTGTTCTGGTGGATGAGGCTAGATCTTGTCTTTCTGGTGGCAAGACCACATCCAGTGGTGTTTTTTGGGGTGTCTGTGATCTTTTATGATTTTAGGCAGCCTCTCTGCTAATGGGTGGTGTTGTGTTCCTATCTTGCTAGTTGTTTGACATAGGGTGTCCAGCACTGTAGCTTGCTGGTCGTTACATGGAGCTGGGACTTAGCATTGAGATGGAGATCTCTGGGAGAGCTTTTGCCATTTGATATTACATGGAGCTGGAGGACTCTGGTGGCCCAATGTCCTGAACTCGGCTCTCCCTGCTTAGAGACACAGGCCTGACATCCAGCTTGAGCACAAAGACCCTGTCCACCACACGGCTGATAGCACAGGTACTCTCCTCAATAGTCTGTAATAACCCACCTGGGTGTATGACTGTTGTTTCCTTTTCTTCACATCCCAGAGCTCTTTGCTGAAAAATGGTGACCAGGTTCAGCTTAGAGACAGCAACACCTGGTGCGTGGCCCAGAGGGCAGATGCGGTTTTGGCTGGCAGGGTCTGTCTTGAGCGCAGTGGCAGTGAGGCTTTGGGTGGTGTCAGGGTCATTCCGCCCTATTCTCAGGTTTTGGGACAATCTGTGACCCTGGCGGCAAGGGAAGCTGAGGGAGGAGTTCAGGGTCCATGCAGACCCACGCCTATCCTATTATTTTTAACAATTACATCATTTTCCATTTTCTTCCTTCCATGGAAGAGTCATAATTTATTTAACTGTTCTCCTTTATATTTTGCACAGTTTTTTAGTACTTTAACCAATGCTAATACACATGGTGTTATTTTTGCAGAATAGATTTCTTGGGATGGAATTGCTGGACCAAGAGTGTATAAGCATTTAAAGTTGTTCCAATCTGTACTCTTACAAATAGCACATAAAACTATCAGTTATACTAAAGCTTTGACAACATTTAAATCTATCAATATGATGGATGAAAAAGTATACTTACAAAATTGTTGCTTTAATTTACATTTCCTTGGTTTCCACAGAGCTTGACTTCTTTTATGATTATGATACATGTGTATTATTTGTTTCTATATAAATTCTCAGTTAACCAATTTTGGTTATATTTTTCTTATTGATTCATTAGTGTTCTTTATATATTATGGATATTAACCTTTGCCTGTTATATATGTTAGAAAAATATTTTCTCCTGATTTGTTGTTCACCTTTTATAAGAGATTTTAAATTGAGTTTACTTACATATGAGAATATTTTCCTTTTTGTCTCCAGGGTTTTTTATTTTGCAGAGTTGCACTTTTTACTGAACAGTTCTTAAAAATGTTACTTTTAGAGGGTTATGTTGTTTGTTTTTTAACCTTTGCTTTTTCTTTTATTTACCCAATATGTTGGCATTCTTTATTCTATAATTATGGATACTATATTACACATATTTAACAATTTGTGTTCTAGAAATACATTCTACCTGATCATAGTGTGTTACTGTTTTAATATACTGCCAAATTTGATTTTATTTTATATTTTTGCATCTATAATGATAAGTGTTATTGATCTTTTGTTGTTCTAACTTTATCAAGACTTTATATCAGGATCATGTACTATACATAGACTGTGTTAACCAATTCTTCATAATTTTCTATGCTCTTTTAAGTACTTAGAATTTAAATAATAACATACTTCCTGGAAGTGATGGTTAGGCAGAATTTACAAAGACCTGTTATTCATTTAAGTATTAGATATTTGATTAACTATTTAATTTATTCTATAGTTGTTCACCCAGTCATATTATCTAATAACTCTTATTGGTCATGGTCATATATATTTTTCCTAGGAAAATGTTCATTTCATTTTCTTTTCCAAATTTATTAATGCAAATGTAAACATTCTATTATCTAATATTTTTTAAAAATATGTCTTTAGTTATGTTCCTTTCTTCATTCTAATGTCTTGTGTTTTCTCTCTCACACACTCTCATCTTATAAGTGACTTACAAAAAGTTTATTTATTGTATCGATCTTAAAAAAATATTGGATTTTGTTGCTCAAATCTAATATTTATTTTGTTTTTTATTTCATTAATTTCTGCTTTTGACCACCAGGGAAGCCCCTTGACCTCATTTCTGTCTTTTACTTGCCTAAATATATTTTGTTGCATTTTATCTAGTTTCTTGAATTAAATGCTTAACATTTATTTTAAACCTATTTTTTTAAATAAACATATTTAAGGCATTTTCCCCAAATAATCCTTATGGTATAGCTTATAGTTTTTGATATGAAACTATCATTATCATTCATTTAGAAATAGTCCAAAATTTCCATTTTTTTCTCTTTAACTTAGAAATCAGGTGTATACATATATATACTAATCCTACATCATCCTCATAAGGTAGATACTGGTATTATATTCATTTAGCTAAAGAAGAAACTGAGACAGATGGAGGTTAAGTGATTTGCTCAAGGCTACATAGCCAATACATGTTAAAGCCTGGACTTGAACCCAGAGAGAACATACAAAACCTGTGCTTTAACCACTGTAAATCACAGGGTCTTATAAACTGTCAGTCTTTGTTAAAATAAAAGATTGGTCTCCTTTAAAAAAAAAAGAAGAAAGAAAGAAATCAGGTGTATAAAATAACAAGCAAAAATAAATTAAAAATGGAAAATTGGGGGAAGAAGCAGAGAACTGGGAGAAGGAAATGTCAGAGAAAGCACCTAGGGTGATGTTAGTATTTCTACCATGAGGTAGCACTGTTTTTAGGTGACAGCTCCAACTAAATTTTGACTCAATATAAGAAACATCTTTGTAAAATTCAGGGTTGTCCAAAAAATGAAATGAACTGCCTTTTAAGAAAGTGAGTTTCTATTACAGGAGGGGTTCAAGCACAAGAATGGGTGATCATGCAACAAATATATTGCAAAAGGGATTCAAACATGGAGTAGAGGGAATTCCCTAGCAGTCCAGTGGTTTTAGGAGTCTAAACTTTCACTGCTGAGGGCCCGGGTTGAATCTCTGCTCGGGAAACTAAGATTCCCACAAGCTGCACAGAGTGGCCAAAAAACAAACAGAACAAAACAAACAAAAAACATGGAGTAGATAATTACTTTTAAGATCTTTCTCACTCTGTTTGCATTCTATCATGTAATTTACTCTATTATAAAATGTGACAAATGGTGCCAAAAACTTTTTAATTCAAGTAAACCTCCCACTGAAATAAACTCCATAGGAAATTGAGAATGCTTTATTGAAATGTAATTGTGTTAAAATTAATAGTTTGCTTAAAACCACATTCTTAATCTGCAGGAGTTGTAGAATAAACAGAGCGGAGACCAATTTTCTCTATAGTTTATTAATAAGTCAAAAGAAATTCTTTTTCAAAAATAGAGAAACATCATAAACCTTTTCCTTCTCCTAGTTCCTGGGTCTTTAGCATAGAGTTTCCCCTTATAAGATAGTTTCTGATTTGGCGTTAATGGCTGGGATGTTTGTGATGCTGATGGAATCTAAAAATGTAGATGCTGCTTCAAAACACAATAAATAAATTATAATCTACTCAGCCATAGCTCAGGTAAGAATTATCCATATCTGCCTTTACTTCTGTTTGCAGACCCTTATTCAAACTAGGGTAACTTGCTACCCATCCTTTGTATGACTCACTAGCTTCTAGTCTCAGGAAGTGAACGGCCCTCCTGGGAGACAGACTTCCCTGCATACAAGTAGGATATGTATAAAAAGATTTGATGACTAAGATACTAATTACCTTTGTTTTAAAACGCAGCTCCTTTTCTCATCTGTGCTGGTATCTTCCATCTTTCTGAAGTCTTACTCTCTGACTTACCACAACTTCCTATGCTAGCATACCTCCAGAATCTTTACCTCAAGCTCTGAACCTAGGGAGCCTGTACAGACTCAACTCTTTTAATTTCCAGACTCTTCTTGGCTCTCCACGTCCTGTCTGTTTGTCCCTTCTCTATTGGCCAGCACACTTATAATTTCTACTTAATACAATAAACATTATTTATTGGGCTAGATGGTGTATGGACTGATGTTAGTGTTCCCTCAAAATTCATATGTTGAGTCCCTAACCCCCAAGGTGATGATATTTGAAGATGGAACCTTGGGGGGTAATTAAGGTTAGATTAGGTCATGAGGTTGGAAACTTCTTGATGGGACTAATGGTCTTGTATGAAAAAGGAACTGTCTTTCTCCCTCTCCCTCTCCCTCTCCCTCTCCCTCTCCCTCTCCTCTCCCTCTCCCTCTCCCTCTCCTTCTCCCTCTCTATCTCCACATTTGCACTCATCAAGTCAAGGGCCATGTGATGTTATAGTGAGGAAATGGCCATCTACTAGCCAAGAAGAGTCCTCACCAGGAAAACAAATTGGCAACTTGATCTTGGATTTCTCAGACTCCAGAATGATGAGAAATAAATTTCTGTTTCTTAAGCCCCCAGACTATGATATTTTGTTTTAACAGCCCAAGACAATTAAGACATCAGATGTGCCAATTATATAAACTATTCTTGTTTAGATCTTATGTTGCAGTACCTTGTTTGGCCATTGGTTTGTCTCTATTTTAGATGAAGATTTTCATGCCTATGACCTCTATGATACTAAAGGTAATTCATTAGTCAATGATGTAATGAACATATTTCTAAAGAAAATGATTATGACACTACCTCTACCATGAATGCAATCACAGAATCTAGAACCTGAAGTGACATTTGAGGGCAAAATGAAATTGTTCATTTCATCCTGGTTCACATTGGGTTGACCAAACTATTATGAAGATCTATAATTCCAGAATTAAGGGACAAAATTGAAAGTCCAGTGTAAGAAATTCCAATGGAAACACCATGTCCCTGGTTTGTAAGTGACTGTTATGTAAGTTTCCAGGTTTATCACTCTGGAATAAAGGAGATCTCAGAATACAGGTATCTTTTTTCACACATTGTTGTAGCCCCAGCACTCAGCACAGTTTCTGATACATAAGTTTGTTTCAAAATAGGTTTGTTTAAGTAAGGTGCTTATATTTTCTCTGGTTCTTTGAATATAACTATATTATACCACCAGCATTTCTAGCATTCTGTAAATTTCTTCATCTATTTATTCAATAAATACTTATTTAGCACCTATTCTGTTGCCAGACCTTGCCCTATGCAGTGAGAATGCAGTAAACAAAATAAAATCTTTGCTGTCATAGAGCTCACATTTAATTGGGGAAATAATCAACCATCAAACAAACATTAGAAAGTATAATATGGTGTCAAGCATTAATAAATACTATGAAGATAACTAAAGCTGAGGGTATCGAAAATGACAAATAGGTTCTATTTTAGATAGGAAAGTGATATTTGAGCAAGGATCTAAAGAAAAAAGAAAGTGAGTCCTCTGAATAGTTGAGTAAAGAGTATTCCACCAGAAAGAATGATAAATGCAAGATCTTAAAGACATGAGTATTATGTGTTTGAAGAGTAGCAGTTGAAACAAAATGAGCAATAAGAATGGGACAAGTCAGGTCAGAATTGTGGATAGATGTCAGATCACATGGACCTTCTAGGTTATTGTTAGGACTTGAATTTTTTTTTAATTGAAGTACAGTTGACTTAAATAATATATTATTTTCAAGTGTTCAACACAGTGATTTCATATTTTGATACATTATATATCATGTGAAGTTATTATAACATATTGGCTAAATTCCCTGTGCTGTACATTACTTCCTTGTAACTTATTTATTTATACCCAATAGTTTGTTTCTCTTAATCCCTGTCACTTATTTTGCACCTCCTCCCGCTCCCTCCCCTCAGGTAACCACTAGTTTATTCTCTGTATCCATGACTTCACTTCTGTTTTGTTATATTCATTGGTTTATTTTTTAGATTCCACATCTAAATAAAACCATACAGTATTTATCTTTGTCTGACTTATTTCACTAAGCATAATACCCTCCAGGTCCATCCATATTATCGCAAATAGCAAAATGTTGTACAAGCGTTCATTTTTCTCCACATCCTCACCAACACTTTTCATTCTTTTTTTATGACTGAGTAATATTCCACTGTGTGTGTGTGTGCGTGTGTATATATATGTGTGTGTGTGTGTGTGTGTGTGTGTGTGTGTGTGTATACCACATTTTCTTTACCCATTCATCTGTTAATGAACACTTAGGTTGCTACCATATCTTGACTATTATAAATAAAGCAGCAATAAACATTAGGGTGCATATATCTTCAAATTAGCATCTTCATTTTCTTTGGATAAATACATAGGAGTGGAATTGCTGGATCATATGGTAGTTCTATTTTTAATATTTTAGAAATCGCCATATAGTTTTTCATAGTGGCTGTACCAATTTACATTCCCACCAAAGTGCACAACAATTCTCTTTTCTCCACAGCCTCATCAACACTTGTTATTTCTTGTCTTTTTGACCATAGCCATTTGGACAGGCCTGAGGTGATATCTCATGGTGGCTTTGATTTGCATTTCCCTAATGATCAGTGAGTGATGTTGAGTGTCTTTTCATGTGCCTGTTGGCCATCTGTATGTCTTCTATGAAAAAATGCCTATTCAGTTCCTCTGCTCATTTTTTAATCAGTTTGCCCTTTTTGAGTTATATGAGTTCTTTACATATTTTGGATATAAAACACTTATCAGACATATCACTTGCAAAAACCTTCTCCCATTCAGTAGGTTGCCTTTTCGTTTTGTTGACATTTCCTTTGCTGTGCAAACTTTTAAGTGAGATTATGTCCCATTTGTTTATTTTTACTTTTGTTTCCTTTGCCTGAGGAAACAGATTTATAAAAATATTTCCTAAGTTCAATGTCAAAGACCATACTGTCTATGTAATCTAGGAATTTTATGTTATCTTCATAGTATTTATTAGTGCTTGACACTATATTATACTTTAATTTTTCTTCTTTTTCTAATTCTTCTTGATGGAAAATTAGGTTGTTTGAGATTTTTCTCATTTCTTGAGGTAGGTCTAAGGTTGTTTGAGATTTTTCTCATTTCTTGAGGTAGGTCTAAGGTTGTTTGAGATTTTTCTTGTTTCTTGAGGTAGGTCTTTGTTGCTATAAACTTTCCTCTTAGAACTGCCTTGGTGCATCCCATAGATTTTGGAAAGTTGTGTTTCTATTTTTATTTGTCTCAAGGTATTTTCTGATTTCCTCTTTGATTTCTTCATTGACTCATTTGTTTTTTAGTAGCATGTTGTTTAACCTCCATGTCTTTGTCTTCTTTCCATTTTTCTTCCTATAATTGATTTCTTGTTTCATACATGTGGGGTCAGAAAAAATTCTTGATATAATTTCAATATTCTTAAATTTATTGATACATTTTGTGGCCTAGCATCTGATCTATCCTGGAGAAACTGTCAAGTGGACTTGAAAAGAATGTGTATGCTACTGTTTTGTGACAGAATGTCCTATAGATATCTATTTAGTTCATCTGGTCTAATGTGGCATTTAAGGCTGTAGTGTCCTTATTTTCTGTCTGTATGTTCTACCCATTGATGTAAGTGGGGTGTTAAAACCCCCTACTATATTATTACATTATTGTCAATTTCTCCCTTTATCTGTGTTAATATTTATTTTATATATTTAGGTGCATATATATTTTATATATTTAGGTGCATAAAATATATTTTATATATTTAGGTGCTCCTATATTAAGTGCATATATGTTTACAAATATTATATCCTCTTCTTGTCTTGACCCCTTTATCACTATACAATGCCTTTCTTTGTCTTTTATTATAGACTTTGTTTTAAAGTCTATTTTTTCTGATATGAATATTGCTACCCGAGCTGTCTTTTTGTTTCCATTTATATAGAATATCTTTTCTCATCCTTACACTTTCAGTCTGTGTGTGTCTTTAGCTCAAAGTGAGTCTCTTGTAGGCAGCATATAGATGGATCTTATTTTATTTATACAATCAACCACCCTATGTCTTTTGATTGAAGCATTTAGTTCATTTATATTTAAGTGATTATTGATAGGTATGTACCCATTGCCATTTTGTTACTTGTTTTCTGGTTGTTTCTGTAGTTCTTCTCTGTTTCTTCTTTTAGCCTCTTTTCTTGTGGTTTGATGATTTTCTTTAGTGTCAAATTTAGGTTCTTTTCTGGTTTTGTTTTTTTTTTTTTTTTTTTTTGCAGTACGCGGGCCTCTCACTGTTGTGGCCTCTCCCGTTGTGGAGCACAGGCTCCGGATGCGCAGGCTCAGCGGCTATGGCTCACGGGCCCAGCCACTCCATGGCATATGGGATCCTCCCGGACCGGTGCACGAACCTGTATCCCCTGCATCGGCAGGTGGACTCTCAACCACTGCGCCACCAGGGAGGCCCTCTTTTCTGTTTTTTGTGTATCTATAGTAGGTTTTTGATTTGTGGTTACCATGAGATTCATATATATCAACCTATAATTATGTCTACTTGTCTTAAACTGGTGGTCCTCTAAGATCGAACACATTCTAGCAGCTCTGCATTTTTTACTCTACCCCCAACATTTTATGTTTTTGATGTTATATTTCACATCTTTATATCTATCCCTTAACTATTTATTGTAGATATGGTTGATTTTACAATTTTTGTCTTTTAACCTTCCTGCTAGCTTTTCAAGTCATTGATCCACTGTCGTTTCTATACATTTGCATTTACCAATGAAAATTTTCCCTTCATATATTAATATTTTCTTGTTTCTTATTATATCTTTTCTTTTTCATGTAAAGAAGACCCTTTAATATTAATGTAAAGCCAGTTTAGTGGTGATGAACTCTTTTAGTTTTTGCTTGTCTGGGAAACATTTTATCTCTCCTTCAATTTTGAATAACTTTTCTGGATAAAATATCCTAAGTTGTAGGGTTTTTTCTTTCAGCACATTAAATATTTTGTGGCATTTCCTTCTGGCCTGCAAAGATTCTGCTGAAAAATCAGTTGATAGCCTTATGTGAGTTTCTCTGTATGTGACTCCTTGTCTTTCTCTTTAAATTCTCTCTTTACCTTTCACTTTTGCCATTTTAATTATGATATGTCTTGATGTAAGTCTCCTTGAGTTCATTTGTTTGGGATTCTCTGTGCTTCCTGGACCTGATATCTGTTTCCTTCTTCAGTTAGGGAAGTTTTCAGCCATAATTTCATTAAATACTTTTTCTGCCACTTTCTCTCCCTCTTCTCCTTCTGGGACCCCTATACTATGAATGTTAGTAAGTTTGATATTGTCCCAATGTCCCTTAATCTATCCTCATTTAAAAACATATATTTTTTTAGTGTTCTGATTGGGTGATTTCCACTACTCTATCTTCCAGATTATGTGTTCTTATGTGTTCATCTGTATCACCTAATCTGCTGTTAATTCCTTCTAGTGTCTTTTTTATTTCAGTTACTGTATTTGTCAGCTCTGACTGTTCCTTTTTATATTTTCTAGTTCTTTGTTAAAGTTTTCACTCCTCTATTTTTTCCTTGAGTTCAGTGAGCATTTTTATTACTATTTCTTTGAACTTTTATTGGGTAAATTATCACCATGTCATTAGGGATTTTTTTCTGGGGTTTTATCTTATTCTTTCATTTGGAACCTATTCATCTGTCTTCTCATTTCCTTTAACCTTCTGCTTGTTTCTATGAAACGAGGTGAAAGTTACATTTTCTGGTCTTGAAGGCTTGTCCTTGTGTGGGAATGACCTTATGCAGTCTGCTTGTGCCCATTGGCTTTGGTGGGAGAACTGTATCTGAAGTGATCACAAGTGGCATCTTCTTCCAAGGTGCACTGGTGGCTGCTGCCTTTGTGGGAAGTAGGGCCAGAGTCAGAGGGGCTACAGCCAAAGCCAAGCACAAGCCAGGGCTTCTCCTGGGCTCGCTGTTGGTTGCTGCCCTGTCAGGGGGTAAGATCAGGGTCCAAGGGCCTGGGGCAATACTTCTGAGATGTTTTCACTTCTCCATGATGTGCACGAGCACATGTGTGGCAAGAATTGTGGTCCCTGCCTTGTTTATGGGCATAGGCAGGCACAAAGGGCTAGAGCTACAACTTTAAGCCTGCTCCAGTTTCCCAGGCACACATAATCGTGGTCTCTACCTTAGCAGGGTGCAGTGCCAGAGCAGGAGGGCTGGAGCAGGAACCCACTGCAGGCTAGGGGATCTCACTGGGGCAATGCTGGCAGCCAGTCAGAGCACCAGTCAGTTTTCAATCTGCTGCCTCTGCATTGGAACTGGGAGCAAGCAAGTCTGTGAGCACAGTCTTCAAGAGGGGAGTCTTGGTTTATTTTGACTCTCCAGTAAACCCCACTGGTTTTCAAGCCAGTCTAGGGGGTTCATCTTTCCAGTGCTAGACCCCAGGGCTGGGGTGCCTAATATGGGGTTTGAACCTTCACTCCTTAGGGAGGATCCCCAAGCCTGTGATATTCCTCTCCTCTTCCAGGTCACCCACCAGGGGTTTGGATCCAACTAGATCTATCCTCCTCCCCTCCTACCAGACTCCATGTTGTTCTTTCTTTATATCCTTGGTTGAAGAAAAGCAGTTCTTCTAGTCTTCAGGTTGTTCACAGTGAGAGTTGCTCTATATGTAATTGTAGTTCGTAAGGGAGGTGATCTCAGGGTCTCCTTACTCCAACAACTTAATCCCACTCTCAAAACATGGATGTTACTCAAAACTGAGGAAAGATTTTTGAATCAGGGAGTGAAGTGTGATTTACAATTTTAATAGATCACTCTGCTTGCTATGAGAATAGACTGGGTTGGGGGATGTAAGTAGTGGGTGGATAGAAGGGGAATAACACCAGTTGGGAAGCTATTGCTGTAATCTATAAGAGACATTGATAGCTTGGACCAAGGAATTTGGTGGAGGTGGTGATCAAAGATTAAATTCAAAAAATATTTTGCAGACAGGCCCAAAAATTTTGCTGGAATAAGAATATATGAAAAAATGAGAGGAACGAAGGATAAGTCTCAGGTTTGTGACTAACTATAGTGAGGAACATGGCAGATGAGCAGACTTCAAGGGAAATACCATGAATTCAGTTTTAGACATACCATCTAAGTGGAAAAGTTAGGTATTTGATAAATGGATCTGGTATACAAGAGTGGTCTAAAAGGGGTTATTTGTTATGGTATATTAGTGGTGACCCAAAAGTTAGGTCCAGAAAATATTTCAAGAATTATTTGTTCCAAAGTCCAAGAAGTTCAGGTAAAATGCAGACTGAGAATTGACCACTAAATTTGGCAAAATGCAGAAATCACTAGTGATCTAGGAAAGAGCTCTTTAATTAGAGTGATATGGACAAAAGCCTGATGAAAGCAAGCTCAAGAAAGAGCTCAGGCAGACAAGGACACTGGCAGCAGAAGTTATGGGAAGTACTCCTTGGCATGAGCCTTAACAGAGTCAGCCATTAGCCCCACCAAAGATTGCAGGGAAGCTCCAGTGTTGGGTCACCTCAGGCCAAACAACCAACTCAGCCTCACCCATCAGCAGACAAGTAGATTAAAGTTTTACTGAGCTCTGCTCACCAGAGCAAAAGCCAGCTCTACCCACCATCAGTCCCTCCCGTCAGAAAACTTGAACAAGCCTCTTAGATAGTCTCATCCACCAGAGGGCAGACAGCAAAAGCAAGAAGAATTATAATCCTGCAGCCTGTGGAACAAAAACCACATTCACAGAAAGATAGACAAGATGAAAGGGAAGAGGGCTATGTACCAGATGAAGGAACAAGATAAAACCGCAGAAAAACAACTAAATGAAGTGGAGATAGGCAACCTTCCAGAAAAAGAATTCAGAAGGATACTGGACCTCAAAAAAAAAAAAAAAAAGGAGGCAACGATCAAGAAGATGCAAGAAATAAATGTTCAACAAAGACCTAGAAGAATTAAAGAACAAACAAACAGAGGTGAACAATACAATGACTGAAATGAAAAATACACTAGAAGGACCCAATAGCAGAATAAATGAGGCAGAAGAAGGGATAAGTGACATGGAAGACAGAATGGTGGAATTCACTGATGCAGAACAGAATAAAGAAAGAAGAAGGAAAACACATGAAAGACTAAGAGACCTCTGGGACAACATTAAACACAATAATATTTGCACTATAGGGGTTCCAGAAGGAGAAGACAGAGAGAAAGGACGTGAGAAAATATTTGAACAGATTATAGTCTAAAACTTCCCTAACATGGGAAAGGAAATAGACATGAAAGTCCAGGAAGCACAGAGTTCCATATAGGATAAACCCAAGGAGAAACACACTGAGACACATAGTAATCAAATTGACAAAAATTAAAGACAAAGAAATATTGAAAGCAGCAAGGGCAAAATGACAAATAATATACAAGGGAACTCACATAAGGTTAACAGCTGATTTCTCAGCAGATACTGTACCAGCCAGAAGGGAGTGGCATGATATATTTAAAGTGAAGAAAGAGAAGAATCTACAGCCAAGATTACTCTACCCAGCAAGGATCTCATTCAGATTCAACAGAGAAAGCTTTCAAAAGCTTTCCAGACAAGCAAAAGCTAATACAATTCAGCAGCACAAAACCAGCACTAAAACAAATGGTGAAGGAACTTCTCTAAGTGGGAAACACAAGAGAAGAAAAGGACCTACAAAAACAAACCCAAAACAATTAAGAAAATGGTAATACAAACATACATATTGATAATTACCTTAAATGTTAATGGATTAAATGCTCCAAACAAAAGACACAGGCTCACTGAATGGATACAAAAAAACAAGACCCATATATATGCTGTCTAAAAGAGACCCTCTTCAGACCTAGGGACACATACAGACTGAAAGTCAGAGTATGAGAAAAGATATTCCATGCAAATGGAAATCAAAACAAAGCTGGAGTAGCTATACTCATATCAGATAAAATAGACTTTAGAATAAAGAATGTTATAAGAGACAAGGAAGGACACTACATAATGATGAAGGGGTCAATCCTAGAAGACGATATAACAATGATAAATATATATGCCCCCAACATAGGAACACCTCAATACATAAGGCAACTGCTAACAGCTATAAAAGTGGAAATCGACAGTAACACAATAATAGTGAGGGACGTTAATACCTAACTTACACCAATTGACAGATCATCCAAACAGAAAATTAATAAGGAAACACAAGCTTTAAATGACACAAAAGACCAGATAGATTTACTTGATATTTATAGAACATTCCATCCAAAAACAACAGATTACAGGTTTTTCTCAAGTGTGCACAGAACATTCTCCAGAATAGATCACATCTTGGCTCACAAATCAAGCCTCAGTAAATTTAAGAAAATTGAAATCATATCAAGCAACTCTTCTGACCACAATGCTATGAGATTAGAAATCAGTTACAGGGGAAAAAAAGTAAAAAACACAAACACATGGAGGCTAAACAATACATTACTAAATAACCAAGAGATCACTGAAGAAATCAAAGAGGAAATCAGAAAATACATAGACACAAATGGCAATGGAAACACAACAATCAAAAACCTGTGGGATGCAGCAAAAGCATTTCTAAGATGGAAGTTTATAGCTACACAAGCCTACCTCAAAACAAGAAAAAACTCAAATAAACAATCTAACCTTATACCTAAAGGAACTAGAGAAAGAAGAACAAACAAAACAAAAAGTTAGCAGAAGGAAAGAAATCATAAAGATCAGAGCAGAAATAAATGAAATAGAAACAAAGAAAACAATAGCAAAGATCAATAAAACTAAAAGCTGGTGCTTTGAGAAGATAAACAAAATTGATAAACCGTTAGCCAGACTCATTGACAAAAAGAGGGAGAGGATTCAAATCAATAAAATTAGAAATGAAAATGGAGAAGTTACAACAGACACCACAGAAATACAAAGCATCCTAAGAGACTATTACAAGCAACTCTATGCCAATAAACTGGACAACCTGGAAGGAATGGACAAATTCTTAGAAAGTTATAACCTTCCAAGACTGAACCAGGAAGAAATAGAAAATATGAACAGACCAATCACAAGCACTGAAATTGAAACTGTGATCAAAAATCTTCCAACAAACAAAAGCCCAGGACCAGATGGCTTCACAGGTGAATTCTATCAAACATTTAGAGAAGAGCTAACACCCATCCTTCTCAAACTCTTCCAAAAAATTGCACAGGAAGGGACACTCCCAAACTCATTCTATGTGGTCACCATCACTCTGATACCAAAACCAGACAAAGGTACTGAAAATAAAGAAAATTACAAGCCAATATCACTGATGAATATAGATACAAAAATCCTAAACAAAATACTAGCAAACAGAATCCAACAGCACATTAAAAGGATCATACACCATGACCAAGTAGGATTTATCCCAGGGATGCAAGGATTCTTCAGTATACACAAATCAATCAATGTGATACACCATATTAACCAACTGAAGAATAGAAACCATATGATCATCTCAATAGATGCAGAAAAAGCTTTTGACAAAATTCAACACCCATGTATGATAAAAACTCTCCAGAAAGTGGGCATAGAGGGAAACTACCTCAACATCATAAAGGCCATATATGACAAACCCACAGCAAACATCATTCTCAATGGTGAAAAACTGAAAGCATTTCCTCTAAGATCAGGAACAAGACAAGGATATCCACTCTCACCACTATTATTCAACATAGTTTTGGAAGTCCTAACCACGGCAATAGGGAAGAAAAGGAAATAAAAGGAATACAAATTGGAAAAGAAGAAGTAAAGCTGTCACTGTTTGCAGATGACATGATACTATACATAGAGAATCCTAAAAATGCCACCAGAAAACTAGTAGAGCTAATCAATGAATTTGGTAAAGTTGCAGGATACAAAATTAATGAACAAAAATCTCTTGCATCCTATATACTAATGATGAAATATCTGAAAGAGAAATTAAGGAAACACTCCCATTTACATTGCAACAAAAAGAATAAAATACCTAGGAATAAACCTGTATGCAGAAAAGTATAAGACACCGATGAAACAAATTAAAGATGATACCAACAGATGGAGAGATATACAAAGTTCTTGGATTGGAAGAATCAATATTGTGAGAATGACTATACTACCCAAAGCGATCTACAGGTGCAATGCAATCCTTATCAAATTACCAATTTTTTTTTAGAGAACTAGCACAAAAAATCTTAAAATTTCTATGGAGACACAAAAGACCCCGAATAGGCAAAGCAGCCTTGAGGGAAAAAAGCGGAGTTGGAGGAGTCAGACTCCCTGACTTCAGACTATACCACAAAGCTACAGTGATCAAGACAATATGGTACTGGCACAAAAACAGAAACATAGATCAATGGAACAAGATAGAAAGCCCAGAGATACACCCACAACCTACAGTCAACTAGTCTATGCCAAAAGAGGCAAGGATATACAATGGAGAAAAGACAATCTCTTCAATAAGTGGTGTTGGGAAAACTGGAGAGCTACATGTAAAAGAATGAAATTAGAACACTCCTTAACACCATACACAAAAATAAATTTTCAATGGATTAATGACCTAAATGTAAGGCCAGATACTATAAAACTCTTGGAGTAAAACATAGGCAGAACGCTCTTTGACATAAATCACAGCAAGATCTTTTTTGATACACCTCCTAGAGTAATGGAAATAAAAACAAAAAGAAACAAATGGGACCTAATGAAACTTCAAAGCTTTTGCACAGCAAAGAAAACCATAAACAAAACAAAAAGACAGCCCTCAGAATAGGAGAAAGCATTTGCTAATGAATCAACGGACAAAGGATTGATCTCCAAAATATATAAACAGCTCATGCAGCTCAATATTAAAAAAGCAAACAACCCAATCCAAAAATGGGCAGAAGACCTAAACAGACATTTCTCCAAAGAAGCCATACCAATGGCCAAGAAGCACATGAAAAGCTGCTCAACATCACTAATTATTAGAGAAATGCAAGTCAAAGCTACAATGAGGTATCATGTCACACCAGTCAGAATGGGCGTCATCAGAAAATCTACAAAAAACAAATGCTGGAGAGGGTGTGGAGAAAAGGGAGCCCTCTTGCACTGTTGGTGGGAATGTAAATTGATACAGCTTCTATGGAGAGCAGTATGGAGGTTCCTTAAAAAACTAAAAATAGAACTACCATATGACCCAACCATCCCATTAATGGACATATACCCAGAGAAAACCATAATTCAAAAAGACACATGCACCCCAATGTTCATTGCCGCACTATTTACAATAGCCAGGTCATGGAAGCAACCTAAATTGCCCATCAACAAATAAATGGATAAAGCAGATGTACATATATACAATGGAATATCACTCAGCCATAAAAAGGAACGAAACTGGGTCATTTGTAGAGACGTGGATAGATCTAGAGACGGTCATACAGAGTGAAGAAAGTCAGAAAGAAAAAAACAAATATTGTATATTAATGCATATATGTGGAACGTAGAAAAATGGTACAGATGAACCAGTTTTCAGTGCAGAAATTGAGACACAGATGTAGAGAACAAACGTATGGACGCTAAGGAAGGAAAGCGGCAGAGGGCAGGGGTGATGGTGTGATGAATTAAGAGATTGGGATTGACATGTATACAATGATGTGCATAAAATGGATGACTAATAAGAACCTGCTGTATAAAAAAATAAATAAAATAAAATTCAAAAACAAAAAGAGCTTAATTTGAAAAACCAAAAAATTCCAATTGCTTCATAGACCCAGAATGCGGGACTCAATTCAAGCCTCGGCTTGAGCACCCCATTCAAGTGCAGGTATATGGGACCTCCCAGGTGTCTTGTCTTGTCCATGTAACTTCCCATATACTCTCCAGCCTTAGGGACCCCACAATTTTATGGTGAAAAGACAGCCTAATATATAATAAAATATTAAACTGGTTGAGAACATTGTAAAAAAAAAAAAAAAAGAATCCGCTTGCCAATTCAGGGGACATGGGTTTGATCCCTGGTCCGGGAAGATCCCACATGCCACAAAGCAACTAAGTCCTGCGTCAGAGCTACTGAGCCTGTGCTCTAGAGCCCGCAAGCCACAACTACTGAAGCCTGCATACCTAGAGCCCGTGCTCCACAACAAGGGAAGCCACCACAATGAGAAGCCCGCGTACTGCAAAGAAGTGTAGACCCCACTTGCTGCAACTAAAGAAAGCCCATGTGCAGCAACAAAGACCCTACACAGCCAAAAATAAATAAATAAATAAATAAATAAATTTATAAATTTATAAATAAATAAATAAAAATAAACTATAAGAATAAAATGAAAAAGAAAATGTGGAATAGTACATGTAGTATAATATTTGTGTAGATTTTTAAAATCCTACAAAATCTCTATTGGCCTATATACAAAAACACTATCAGACATGGTTATAAATGTGTGTGTAAAAACATACAAAGTTAACAGGAAAGAAAAGTATCCAATCATACAAATTGTTGCTTCTGTTGAAGATAAAGAGGGGGCGAATAGTGTGGGCGATGGTTAAAGAGGACTTGGCTTTATATATAAATTCTCATTTCTTAAAAAAAAGACTGGAAACCGATATGGTTAATAGCTGTTGATTCTGGGTAGTGGGCATGAGTGTTTTATTGTTCTGTGGACTTTTATTTATTTTTCTATTTCTCAAAGTAAAATTTATAATGTTTTTAAAATGAGAGAGCTATATAACCAGAACCGATGACTGGAATTCTGCTGAATGAGAAGCAAACAAACGAAAGGTCTCTGGTATATGCAGACTTGGGCAAAAGTTGTGCATCAGTAGAGGAGATATGAGCAAGCCAGGCTGCGTTCTCCTGTTGTGTCTACTCAACATTCAGATGTGTTATAAAGCTCTTTTCTGCCTCAGGATCTTTGCACATGTCAAAATTCATGCCCTCCACTGCATGCCCCTGAAGACACACCCCCACCCCCACATCCAGCTAACTCTCACTCATCTTCCAGGTCCCGACTTAAATGCCACTTCCTGCCTAAATGCAAACTGTTTCAAACTCTATTCAGAATCTAAGCTTACTACGTTATTTGTGTATGACATTAAATCTCCATTCTCAGAATAAATACCATACCACCTGGGGAAAAAAAATACCACTTCCTGGAAAAGTGTCCCTGACCCTAACACCACCCACCAAGTTAGTAACTACAATTCACTTATGTTTATTTGTTCATGTCCTTTCTCCCTCACTAGAGTCTACACTCCAAGAGGGAGATTTTCCAGTTTCTCAAATCAAAACCCTTTCAGTCACACTTGCCTTCTTTCTTTCCATCACCTCCCATATTCAATTGTCAGAAATTCTGTTGACTCTATCTCAAAAGATACACAGAATCTGCCCCTTTCTCACCACTTTTATCACTACTAAGGTATTCCAAGCCACCAGCTCTGTCCCCTGATGGCTACCCCCCTACTTCCACTCCTGACTCCTACAAGAAGCCAGAGGAATCCTTTGGAAACAAAAGTCAGAAATGCCACTTCTCCACTTCCCAACACTCAAAGAATGAAAAAAGGGTGCTTACATTGGCCCACCGTCCCAGTGGGAATTGGCCTGCTAACTCTCAGTTCTCATCCCTCAACCTGCCCTTACCCTCCCTTCTTTCTCACCAACCTCCAGCGTCCACCATGCCAGCCCTGTCCTCGCATTTAACCATGTCACTTGAACTCCCTACTACTTGCAGCCACTCTCCTTACAGATACTCACAGGGCTCGCCCTCATTTCATTCAGCTTTCTACCCGAATTCTGTTTCCAGACACCATCCCCACAGTCCCTTCATCCTGCTTTGTCTTCAAAGTTCTTATCACTACATGACATATTTTATAATTGGTTGTTAATCGGTCAGTTATTGGTCTTTAATAATGAGTGCATCAACTCTATGGGGTCAAAAAATTTTTGCTCCTTGCTATATTCCCAGTGCCTAGAATACAACCTGGCATATAGTATAAACTTAGAAAAGAGTTGTTGAAATACCTTTTTAAATGAATAAGGAAAAATACCTTGTCTATTTTAGTAGAACTTACACTCGTGAGAAGAATGCTTGGAACAAAACAAACTCTCAATAAATGTGTTTTTGAATGAATGATGCTAATGTCAATGTAGAATAAGAGTGAGAAAGAGAGCTTTTCCCTTCATTGGGATTAGCTGCCAATGATGGTGAATTATTTTGATAGTGAAAAATATAAGAAGACTACCAGAAAGGGACAAAAGGTGTTCAGTGGCATTAGAGAAAAAATATGAAAGAATGAAATTATCTAGGGAGAGGAGAAGTGTGCAGAAAATTTAGGAAGGGAACAAACAATTATTGTTACAGTACTCAGAGTATTCCAGACACAGCAGTAGACTCATAAAGATGTATATTATTCTTAATTCTCATAGCTCTTTGTGAGACAGATGTGACAGGACCTATTTACAGAGAAAGAAACAGACTCAGACAAGTTAATTAAAATAAGTTTACAAATCTAACAGCTGGAGCCTATCTGACCAGTGAGCTGTTCAAAACCAGCTTTGGAAACTGTTCTCTGTGTACAAGCTTCATTTGTTTTAAAAGCATTTTTATCCCCCACAATATTTTGCACTAGATAAGCATGCACTAAATATTTGTTGAATGAATGAAAGATCCCGTCACAGAAAATATTCTAAAGGTAGATAGAGACCCAAAAGGAAAAATGTGTAGATTTATAGTGAATTCTTTTAAAGAATTCTGTTCTTTCAAAACGAAAATATACTTGGTAGGAAAATAAGAAAATAGCACTTGCCAAAAGATTAATTGAGAATGTGGCCTAATCATCTTCCAGAGCATTAAGCCAACCTAAACAGAAAGGTATTTTCAGCTTTGAAGAGTTGTTCTTATGCATGCAGAATTATAAATGGCCTAATTTTCCCTATATCTGCATAATTAACAGAATAATTATTGATCAGCACAAAGCACACAGTCTCTTGAGACATGATTTGTGTGAGCACTTAGCTTTTTGAAAGCTTAAATCACTGTAGTCAGTATTAAAAAATGAATTGATAGTAAATGTAGTATAATTAATCCACCTATTCTATTTGCACATGAACATCTTTTCATGCTAAATGACTCATTCATTTAGGAGAGAATACAAATGTATTACAATGACAGAATAAAAAATAAGTTAGAACTTTTATTTTCCCTGCAATATTCCTTGTTTTTAATTTACACCAATTTCTCATATATTGTGCAAGTTTAAAATATTTCTCAACATTTATCTGCAAATTGCAGGTGCAAAGAACAGTCTATTCAGAGGATTCGGGTAATAGTCTGAATCCCCTAGAAAGCACATGTACTAATGCTGGACTCTTTGTCCTCTTGGTTCGCCAGCAAGCTCTGCTCTGTATCACTTGACTGTCACCTGTAGGCTGCACATCCAGGTCTCTTGTCAGCAGGTTTCTTACTGGGTTTGGAAAATAGGCAATGCTGGTGGGAGGGTGGAAGGAAGAAGGAATACAGGATATGTCTCCCTGTCCCTCTCTACCCAGGAGGTCTCAGGACTGTAGCAGAACTTGCCACTTCTTTGTGCCTTGAGCACACTACAGACAATCCTGCCTGGTGATTTTGGCCCCTGAGCTCTAATAACACTATCTCTCTTTGTGCTCCAGCCAAGGCATAATAGTGACTTCTTGCTGTTGCTGATCTCTCGGTTGCCTCACTATCACCTGTTATCTTCACAGTTCTTCATTTCCTGTGTAATGAAATCTAATTAAAAATCCTCTGTTCTGAATATTTAAAACAGCTAGTGTTTCTCTGATTATCCCTAATTGATACAATATCCTTGAGATGAGGGACCTAGTTTGCTTTTTTACTTCGATATCCTAGTACCTAGGAAAGTAACAGGTACATATGAAGCAATCAATGAAAATATGCTAAATGAATGAGTGGAAAATACATCCTTAACTCAGTAGTTTTCAAACATTATCAAGCATCAAACTACCTAGAAGGCTTTTTATAACATGGATTGCTACCCTTTTACATCCCCTTTCCCCAAGCTTCTGATTCAGTAGGGTTAGGATGAGGCCAAAAAATTTTCATTTCTAATAAGTTCTTAGGTGATGTTGATGTTGCAAGTCCAGGGACCACACTTTGAGAACCACCGCTTTAGTTCATGAAGTACCCTGCACATAATCTAACCTGAATATACAGGCTGGAGGCAACATCTATATCAAAGAGCACTAACATTTCATATTAGTGATCTGACATTCATTTTCAATTACTTTAACCATACTAACTTTTTAATATGGAAGCAAGGAGTTCTAGTGTCTTTCTACCCTCTTACCAGGAGTGGGATTTACTAGTCAATGAAGCCCTTTTAAAATATCTTGTTTTAAAAAATTTCATAATTTGTATAGAAACACAAAAGACCCTGAATAGCCAAAGCAATCCTGAGAAAGAAAAAGGGAGATGGAGGAATCAGGCTCCCTGACTTAAGACTATACTACAAAGCTACAGTAATCAAGACAGTATGCTACTGGCACAAAAACAGAAATATAGATCAATGGAACAGGACAGAAAGCCCAGAGGTAAACCCATGCACGTATGGTCACCTTATCTTTGATAAAGGAAGTAAGAATATGCAATGGAGAAAAGATAGTCCCTTCAATAATTGGTGCTGGGAAAATTGGACAACTACATAAAATAATGAAATTAGAACAGTCCCTAACACCATACACAAAAATAAACACAAATTGGATTAAAGACCTAAATGTAAGGCCAGACACTATAAAATTCTTAGAGGTAAACATAAGCAGAACACTCTATAACAAAAATCACAGCTAGATCATTTTTGACCCACCTCCTAGAGAAATAGAAATAAAAACAAAAATAAACAAATGGGACCTAATGAAACTTAAAAGCTTTTGCACAGCAAAGGAAACCATAAACAAGACAAAAGGCAACCCTCAGAATGAGAGAAAATATTTGCAAATGAAGCAACTGACAAAAGATTAATCTTCAAAATATACAATCAGCCCATGCAGCTCAATTTCAAAAAGCAAATAATCCAATCCAAAAATGAGCAGAAGACCTAAATAGACACTTCTCCAAAGAAGATATACAGATTGCCAACAAACACATGAAAGGATGTTCAACATCACTAATCATTAGAGAAATACAAATCAAAACTACAATGAGGTATCACCTCACACCAGTCAGAATGGCCATCATCAAAATATCTACAAACAATAAATGCTGGAGAGGGTGTGGAGAAAAGGGTATCCTCTTGCACTGTTGGTAGGAATGTAAATTGATACAGTCACTATGGAGAACAGTATGGAGGTTACTTAAAAAGCTAAAAATAGAACTACATATGACCCAGTAATCCCACTACTGGGCATATACCCTGAGAAAACCATAATTCAAAGAGAGTCATGTACCGAAATGTTCATTGCAGTTCTATTTACAATAGCCCAGAGATGAAAGCAACCTAATCATCCATCGACAGATGAATGGATAAAGAAGATGTGGTACATATATTCAATAGAACATTACTCAGTCATAAAAAGAAATGAAATTGAGTTATTTGTAGTGAGGTGGATGGACCTAGAATCTGTCATACAGAGTGAAGTAAATCAGAAAGAGAAAAACAAATACCATATGCTAACACATATATATGGAATCTAAAAAAAAAGAAAAAAAAAAGGTTCTGAAGAACCTAGGGGCAGGACAGGAATAAAGACATAGACATAGTGAATGGACTTGAGGACACAGGGAGGGGAAGGGTAAGCTGGGACAAAGTGAGGGAGTGGCATTGATATACATACACTACCAAATGTAAAATAGATAGCTAGTGAGAAGCAGCCACATAGCACAGGGAGATCAGCTCGGTGCTTTGTGACCACCTAGAGGGGTGGAATAGGGAGGGTGGGAGGGAGACAGAAGAGGAAGGAGATATGGGGATATATGTGTATGTATAGCTGATTCACTTTGTTATATAGCAGTTACACTTTGTTATATAACACAACATCGTAAAGCAATTATACTCCAATAAAGATGTTAAAATAAATGCTCAATAAATTAAGAAGAATGGATGAACACAGTGAGAAGTTTAACAAAGAGGAAATATAACAAAGAATCAAACAGAGCTGAAGAATACAATAACTGAAATTAAAAATACACTAGAAGGAATCAATATTAGATTAGATCAAACAGAGGAAGAGATCAGCAAACCAGAAGACACAGCAGTAGGTGAATAGAAAAAAGAATTTTTAAAAATGTCAATACTTCAAAAGACCTCTGAGAAAACATCAACCATACTAACATTCACATTATAGGGATCTCAGAAGGACAAGAGAGAGAAAGGGGCAGACAATATATTAGAAGAAATAATAGCTTACAACTTCCCTAACATGGGAAAGGAAATAGACATCCAGATCCAGGAAACAGGGACTTCCAAACAAGGTAAACATAAAGAGGTCCACACCAAGATAAATTATAATTAAAATTAAAGATAAAGAGGGAATCTTAAAAGCAGCAAGAAAAAAGCAACTAGTTACATACAAAGCAACTCCTATAAGACAATGAATTCACTTTACAGTGGAAATTTTGCAGGCTAGAAAAGAGTGGCATGGTATATTCAAAGTGGTGAAAGGATAAAATCTACAAATAAGAATAATGTACCCTAGACATGGGGGAGAAGCTGGAGCTGAGGCTGGAATCGCTCGTGGGGGCCGAGCCCGCCATCTGCCCGTGGCCGCTGCCGGTCTACGTCCGCCTCCACTGTCACAGTCCTGCACGTTGTTCTAAGAGCAGTGGAACATGAATCAGCCTCTGCCGGGTGGATGAAAGACTCTTGGTGCTGCAGCCAGGAGTCAGTGCTGTGCCTCTGAAGAGGGAGAGCCAACTTCAGGACACGGGTCCAAAACAGACCTCCCAGCTCCACATAATATCAAGCAGTGAAAATCTCCCAGAGATCCCCATCTCAACACCAGCACCCAGCTTCAGTCAATGACCAGCAAGCTACAGTGCTGGTCACCCTATGCCAAGCAACTAGCAAGGCAGGAACACAACACCACCCATTAGCAGAGAGGCTACCTAAAAACATAATAAGGCCATAGGCACCCCAAAAACACACCACCAGACGTGGACCTGTCCACCAGAAAGACAAGATCGAGCCTCAACCACCAGAACACAGGCATTAGTCCACCCCACCAGGGAGCCTACACAACCTACTAAAACAACCTTAGCCACTGGGGACAGACACCAAAAACAACGGGAACTAAGAATCTGCAGCCTGCAAAAAAGAGACCCCAAACACAGTAACATAAGCAAAATGAGAAGACAGAAAAACACACAGCAGGTGAAGGAGCAAGATAAAAACCTACCAGACCTAACAAATGAAGAGGTAATAGGCAGTCTGCCTAAAAAAGAATCCAGAATAATGATAGTAAAGCTGATCCAAGATTCTATTTCCAAGATCCATAATATTGGAAATAGAATAGACAAAATGCAAGAAACAGTTAACAAGGAACTAGTAGAACTAAATATGAATCAAGGATCGATTAAAAACACAATAAATGAAATGAAAAATACTCTAGATGGGATCAATAGCAGAATAACTGAGGCAGAAGAAAGGATAAGTGAGGTGGAAGATAAAATAGTGGAAATAACTGACGCAGAGCAAAATAAAGAAAAAAGAATGAAAAGAACAGAGGACAGTCTCAGAGACCTCTGGGACAACATTAAACGCACCAACATTCGAATTATAGGGGTTCCAGAAGAAGAAGAGAAAAAGAAAGGGACTGAGAAAATATTTGAAGAGATTATAGTTGAAAACTTCCCTAATATGGGAAAGGAAATAGTTAATCAAGTCCAGGAGGCACAGAGAGTCCCATACAGAATAAATCCAAGGAGAAATACGCCAAGACACATGTTAATCAAACTGTCAAAAATTAAACACAAAGAAATCATATTAAAAGCAGCAAGGCAAAAAAAAACAAATAACACACAAGGGAATCCCCATCAGGTTAACAGCTGATCTCTCAGCAGAAACTCTACAAGCCAGAAGGGAGTGGCAGGACATAATTAAAGTGATGAAGGAGAAAAACCTGCAACCAAGATTACTCTACCCAGCAAGGATCTCATTCAGATTTGATGGAGAAATTAAAACGTTTACAGACAAGCAAAAGCTGAGAGAGTTCAGCACCACCAAACCAGCTTTACAACAAATGCTAAAGGAACTTCTCTAGGCAAGAAACACAACAGAAGGAAAAGAACTACAATAACGAACCCAAAACAATTAAGAAAATGGGAATAGGAACATACATATCAATAATTACCTTAAATGTAAATGGACTAAATGCTCCCACCAAAAGACACAGACTGGCTGAATGGATACAAAAACAAGACCCATGTATATGCTGTCTACAAGAGACCCACTTCAGACCTAGAGACACATACAGATTGAAAGTAAGGGGAAGGAAAAAGATATTCCATGCAAATGGAAATCAAAAGAAACCTGGAGTAGCAATTCTTATATCAGAGAAAATAGACTTTAAAATAAAGACTATTAGAAGAGACAAAGAAGGACACTACATAACGATAAAGGGATCGATCCAAGAAGAAGATATAACAATTGTAAATATTTATGCACCCAACATAGGAGCACCTCAATACATAAGGCAAATACTAACAGCCCTAAAAGGGGAAATTGACAGTAACACAATCATAATAGGGGACTTTAACACCCCACTTTCACCAATGGACAGATCATCCAAAATGAAAATAAATAAGGAAACACAAGCTTTAAATGATACATTAAACAAGATGGACTTAATTGATATTTATAGGACATTCCATCCAAAAACAACAGAATACACATTTTTCTCAAGTGCTCATGGAACATTCTCCAGGATAGATCATATCTTGGGTCACAAATCAAGCCTTGGTAAATTTAAGAAAATTGAAATTGTATCAAGTATCTTTTCCAACCACAATGCTATGAGACTAGACATCAATTACAGGAAAAGATCTGTAAAAAATACATACACATGGAGGCTAAACAATACACTATTCAATAACGAAGTGATCACTGAAGAAATCAAAGAGGAAATTAAAAAATAACTAGAAACCAATGACAATGGAGACACGATGACCCAAAACCTATGGGAGGCAGCAAAAGCAGTTCTAAGGGGGAAGTTTATAGCAATACAATCCCACCTTAAGAAACAGGAAACATTTCGCGTAAGCAACCTGACCCTGCACCTAAAGCAATTAGAGAAAGAAGAACAAAAAAAACCCAAAGTTAGCAGAAGGAAAGAAATCATAAAGATCAGATCAGAAATAAATGAAAAAGAAATGAAGGAAACCATAGCAAAGATCAACCAAAGTAAAAGCTGGTTCTTTGAGAAGAGAAACAAAATTGTCAAACAATTAGCCAGACTCTTCAAGAAAAAAAGGGAGAAACTCGAATCAATAGAATTAGAAATGAAAAAGGAGAAGTAACAACTGACACTGCAGAAATACAAAAGATCATGAGAGATTACTATAAGCAACTCTATGCCAATAAAATGGACAACCTGGAAGAAATGGACAAATTCTTAGAAATGCACAACCTGCCAAGACTGAATCAGGAAGAAATAGAAAATATGAACAGACCAATCACAAGCACTGAAATTGAAACTGTGATTAAAAATCTTCCATCAAACAAAAGCCCAAGACCAGATGGCTTCACAGGCGAATTCTATCAAACATTTAGAGAAGAGCTAACACCCATCCTTCTCAAACTCTTCCAAACAATATCAGAGGAAGAAATACTCCCAAACTCATTCTACGAGGCCACCATCACCTTGATACCAAAACCAGACAAGGATGTCACAAAGAAAGAAAACTACAGGCCAATATCACTGATGAACATAGATGCAAAAATCCTCAACAAAGTACTAGCAAACAGAATCCAACAGCACATTAAAAGGATCATACACCATGATCAAGTGGGGTTTATTCCAGGAATGCAAGGATTCTTCAATATATGCAAATCAATCAATGTGATACACCATATTAACAAGTTGAAGGAGAAAAACCATATGATCATCTCAATAGATACAGAGAAAGCTTTCGACAAAATTCAACACCGATTTATGAAAAAGCCCTGTAGAAAGTAGGCATAGAGGGAACTTTCCTCAACATAATAAAGGCCATATATGACAAACCCATAGCCAACATTGTCCTCAATGGTGAAAAACTGAAAGCATTTCCACTGAGATCAGGAACAAGACAAGGCTGCCCACTCTCACCACTTATATTCAACCTAGTTTTGGAAGTTTTAGCCACAGCAATCAGAGAAGAAAAGGAAATAAATGGAATCCAAATTGGAAAAGAAGAAGTAAAGCTGTCACTGTTTGCAGATGACATGATACTATACATAGAGAATCCTAAAGATGCTACCGAAAAACTACTAGAGCTAATCAATGAATTTGGTAAAGTAGCAGGATACAAAATTAATGTACAGAAATCTCTGGCATTCCTGTACACTAATGATGAAAAATCAGAAAATGAAATCAAGAAAACACTCCCATTTACCATTGCAACAAAATGAATAAAATATCTAGGAATAAACCTACCTTAGGAGACAAAAGACCTGTATGCAGAAAATTATAAGACACTGATGAAAGAAATTAAAGATGATACAGTTAGATGGAGAGATATACCATGCTCCTGGATTGGAAGAATCAATATTGTGAAAATGACTCTACTACCCAAAACAATCTACAGATTCAATGCAATCCGTATCTAACTACCACTGGCATTTTTCACAGAACTAGAACAAAAAATTTCAAAATTTGTTTGGAAAAACAAAAGACCCCGAATAGCCAAAGCAATCTTGAGAACGAAAAACGGAGCTGGAGGAATCAGGCTCCCTGACTTCAGACTATACTACAAAGCTACAGTAATTAAGACAGTGTGGTACTGGCATAAAAACAGAAAGATAGATCAGTGGATCAAGATAGAAAGCCCAGAGGTAAACGCACGCACATATGGCCAACGTATCTTTGATAAAGGAGGCAGGAATGTACAGTGGAGAAAGGACAGCCTCTTCAATAAGTGATGCTGGGAAAACTGGACAGGGACATGTAAAAGTTTGAGATTAGATCATTCCCTAACACCATACACAAAAATAAGCTCAAAATGGATTAAAGACCTAAATGTAAGGCCAGAAACTATCAAACTCTTAGAGGAAAACATAGGTAAAACACTCTATGACATAAATCACAGCAAGATCCTTTTGGACCCACCTCCTAGAGAAATGGAAATAAAAACAAAGATAAACAAATGGGACCTAATGAAACTTAAAAGCTTTTGCACAGCAAAGGAAACCATAAACAAGACCAAAAGACAACCCTCAGAATGGGAGAAAATATTTGCAAATGAAGCAATGGACAAAGGATTAATCTCCAAAATTTATAAGCAGCTCATGCAGCTCAATAGCAAAAAAGCAAACAACCCAATCCAAAAATGGGCAGAAGGCTTAAATAGGCATTTCTCCAAAGAAGATATACAGACTGCCAACAAACACATGAAAGAATGCTCAACATCATTAATCATTAGAGAAATGCAAATCAAAACTACAATGAGATATCATCTCACACCAGTCAGAATGGCCATCATCAAGAACTCTAGAAACAATAAATGCTGGAGAGGGTGTGGAGAAAAGGGAACACTCTTTCACTGCTGGTGGGAATGTGAATTGGTACAGCCACTATGGAGAACAGTATGGAGGTTCCTTAGAAAACTAAAAATAGAATTACCATATGACCCAGCAATCCCACTGCTAGGCATATACCCTAGAAAACCATAATTCAAAAAGCGACGTGTACCAAAATGTTCATTGCAGCTCTATTCACATTAGCCCGGAGCTGGAAACAACCTAAGTGTCCATCATCGGATGAATGGATAAAGAAGATGTGGCACATATATACAATGGAATATTACTCAGCCATAAAAAGAAACGAAACATAGCTATTTGTAATGAGGTGGATAGACCTAGAGTCTGTCATACAGAGTGAAGTAAGTCAGAAAGAGAAAGACAAATACCGTATGCTAACACATATATATGGAATTTTTTAAAAAAATGTCATGAAGAACCTAGGGGTAAAACGGGAATAAAGACACAGACCTACTTGAGAATGGACTTGAGGATATGGGGAGGGGGAAGTATAAGCTGTGACAAAGCGAAAGAGAGGCATGGACATATATACACTACCAAACGTAAGGTAGATAGATAGTGGGAAGCAGCCGCAGAGCACAGGGAGATCAGCTCGGTGCTTTGTGACCGCCTGGAGGGGTGGGATAGGGAGGGTGGGAGGGAGGGAGAGGCATGAGGGAAGGGATGTGGGAACAGATGTATATGTATGACTGATTCACTTTGTTATAAAGCAGAAACTAATAAAAAATATATATATATATATAAAAGAATAATGTACCCAGAAAGCCTATCATTCAGATTTGAAGTAGAGATAATGATTTTACAGACAAACAAAAGCTAAAACAGTTCAGCATCACTAAACCAGTTTTACAAGAAATGTTAAAAAGATTTCTCTAAACAGAAAAAACTACAACTAGAAATATGAAAACTACAAAAGGAAAAATCTCACTGGTAATGGCAAAAGTATAGTGAAGGTATAGTATATCAACCATTTATTAAGCTAGCAGGAAGGTTAAAAGACAAAAGTAGTAAAATCATCTATGGCCACAAATAGTTAGGGATGCATGAAACAAAAATATGTAAAATATGATGTCAAAAATAGTAAGTATGTTTGTGGGGGAGCAAGAATGCAGAGTGGTTATAATGTGTTCAAATTTAAGAGATCATCAATTTAAAATAATCCTATATGTATATTGTTACCTGATGTTAACCACAAACCAAAAAGGTATATTAGATACACACACAAAAAGGAGAAAGGAATCCAAATATAACACTAAAGATGGGCATCAAATCACAGAGGAAGAGAGCAAAAGAAGAAAGGAACAGAAAAAGAACTATGAAAACAATCATAAAGCAGTGAGCAAAATGCCAATAAGTAGGCACCTATCAATAATTACTTTAAATGTAAATGGACTAAATGCTCCCATCAAAAGACATAGAAATACTTAATGTATAAAAAAACAAGACCCATATCTGTGCTGCCTACACTAGAATCACTTCAGATCTAAAGACACACATAACTGAAAGTGAGAGGATGGAAAATGGTACCCTATGCAAATAAAAACAAAAAGAAAGCTGGAGTAACAATACCTATATCAGACAAAATAGACTTTAAGACAAAGGCTAATACAAGAGACAAAGAAGAACATTATGTAATGAAAAAGGTATCAATACAACAATGAGATATAATAATTGTAACTATATATACCCAACATAGGAGCACCTGAATACATAAAGCAGATATTAACAAACACAAAGGGAGAAAATGACAGTAGCACAATAGTAGCAAAGGACTTTAATACCCCACTTACATCAATGGACAGATCATCCAGATAGAAAATGAATAAAGAAACACTGGCCTTATACAACACATTATACCATATGAACTTAATAGATATATATATATAGAGAGAGAGAGAACATTCCATCCAAAAGCAGCAGAATCTAAATTCTTTGTAAGTGCACATGAAACATTCTCCAATATAGATCACATGCTAGGCAAGAAATCAAGTTTCAATAAATTTAAGAAGATTGAAATCATATCAAGGATCTTTTCTCAACACAACAGTATGAGACTAGAAGTAAACTATAAGAAAAAAACTGCAAGAAACAGAAACACATGGAGCCTAAACAACATGCTACTAAACAACCACTGAATCACTGAAGAAAGGGGAAATTTAAAAATTTAAAAACCTGGTGAAAAATGAAAATGGAACACACTGATCCCAAATCTATAGTTCCTAACAAAACAAGCCTATCTCAGGAAAAATTTCAAATAAACAATCTAAACTTAAACCTAAATGAACTGGTAAAAGAACAAGCAAAACCCAAAGTTAGTAGAAGGAAAGAGATAATAAAGATCAGAGGAGAAGTAAACAAAATAGAGACTTTAAAAACAATAGAAAGGATCAATGACACTGGCTCTTTGAAAAGATAACCAAAATTGACAAACCTTTAGCCAGACTCATTAAGAAAAAGAGAGAAACAGCACAAATAAATTAAATCATAAATAGGACTTTTCCACTATGTGAGGACACAGCAAGAAGATAGCTGTCTATGAACCAGGGAGAGGGCCCCCAACAAAAAATAAATCTGCCAGTGCCAAGATCATCTTGGACTTTCCAGCCTGCAGAACTGTGAAAAATAAAGGTTTGTTTAATAATAATAATAATAATAATAATTTTAAAATCAGAAATAAAAGAAAAAGGGTTACAAGAGATATCACAGAAATACATCAAGAGAGATTTTTAGAGATACATGCTAATAAAATAGACAACCTAGAAGAAACAGATAAATTCCTAGAAATGTACAATATCCCAGGAAGAATCAGGAAGAAATAGGAAAAATAAACATAACAATTACCAGTAATGAAATTGAATCAATAATTTTAAATTCGCAAGAAACAAAAGTCCAAGAGCAGGGGATTTCATAGGTGAATTCCACCAAACATTTAGAAAAGAGTTAACACCTATATTTCTTAAAGTATTCCAAAAGTATTGAAGAGGAAAGAATGCTTCCAAAATCATTTTACAAGGCCATTATCGTCGTGATACAAAAACTAGACAAAGACACCACAAAAAAAAATTACAGACCGATGTCACTGATGAATACACATGTTAAAATTCTCAAGAAAATAATAGCAAACTGAATTCTACAATACATTAAGAGGATCATATATCACAACCAAGTGGGATTACACCGGGGATGCAAGAATGATTCAATATCCACAAATCGGTTAATACAACATTCACAGTAACAAATAAAAGAATCAAAATCATATTATCTCTTAATAGACACATAAAAAACATTTGACAAAAGTTCAACATCCACTTGTGATAAAAAATGCTCAACAAAGTGATTATAGACGTAACATACCTAAACACAATAAAGGTCATATATGACAAACTTATAGACAATCATATTCAATGGTGAAAAGCTGAACGCTTTTCCTCTAAGATCAGGAACAAGAAAAGAATACCCACCCTTGCCACTTTTCAACATAGTGTTGAAACTCCTAGCCACAGCAATCAGACAAGAAAAAGAAATAAATGGGATCCAAATTGGAAAGGAAGAAGTAAAACCCTCACTGTTTGCAAATGATATTATAATATATATAGAAAACTCTAAAGATGCCATGAAAAAATTATTAAAACTAATAAATGAACTTAGTACAGTTGTGGGATATAAGATTAATATACAGAAAATCTGCTGTGTTTCTATACATTAACAACAAACAATTAGAAAGGGAATTTAAGAGAACAGTCACATTTACAAATGCATCAAATAGAATAAACACCTAGGAATAAATCTGACCAGGGAGGTAAAAGACCTGTACTCAGAAAATTATAAGACATTGAGGAAAGAAATTGAAGATGACACAAATAAATGAAAAGATATACCATGCTCATGGATTGGAATAATTAATACTGTTAAAATGAACATACTACCCAAGGCAGTCTATAGAGTCAATGCGATCCTGATCAAAATACCAATGGCAGGGCTTCCCTGGTGGCACAGTGACTGAGAGTCTGCCTGCTGATGCAGGGGACACGGGTTCGTGCCCCAGTCCAGGGAGGTCCCACATGCCGTGGAGTGGCTAGGCCCGTGAGCCATGGCCACTGGGCCTGCATGTCCAGAGCCTGTGCTCTGCAACGGGAGAGGCCACAGCAGTGAGAGGCCCGCGTAATGCAAAAAAAAAAAAAAAAAAAAAAATACCAATGGCAAATTTCACAGAATTAAAACAAGTAATTTTAAAATTTGTATGCAAAATTTGAACAAGTAATTCTAAAATCAAAGCCACCATCAAATATTACCTCATACTTGTCAGAATGGCTATTATCAAAAAGACAACAAATAACAAGTATTGGTGAGGATGTTAAGAAAAGGGAACCTGGAGAAATGAAGCCTAACTCTGGACAGGGTGACTGGTGGGAGATGAGGAGGTTGATGAGGTGGTAGATGGTTAGGAGACAAAGGATCTGCATGAACTGGAGCCTGGGGGACACTGTGGGTGCTTGGCAAGACTCCAGCACCAATAACCTTCCTTTAATTTCAAAGGGTGGATTCGAACAGTTGCTAATCAAGGGAGGAGCAGCCAAGAAAACACCTGAGACAAGATTGAAGGGACCAGAGAAGCTCATCAATATTAGGAGACCTGAGACGGGATTAAAGGAATGCAAGCCCTTCTCACATCCGAATCTTGTCAGAGACCCCACCTTTGAACCATTGTTATAAAACGCCTCATCAAATTCTCCTGGGTCAATTGCAGTTTGGAGCAAAGTGCTCAGGCACATGACCTGCCGAGCTGAGGTGTTGGGTGCAGCCATTCCACACTAGGAACTCTGGTCTAAAGGCCAGGATCTAATTCAAGTGAAACTAGAAAATCACAAAGGAAAAGAAAAAAAGATATACAGGTGTTCCATAAGACATGGCCCTGCCCTCCAGAAAGACAAGATCCAGCCCCACCCACAAGAGCACAGGCACCAGTCCCCTCGTCCAGGAAGCCTTACACAAGCCACTGAACCAACCACACCCACTGGTGGCAGATATCAAAAATAATGGGAACTACGAACCTACAGCCTGCAGAAAGCAGACACCAAACACAGTAAGTTAAACAAAATGAGAAGACAGAGAAACAGGCATCAGATGAAGGAGCAAGGTAAAAACCCACCAGACCATACAAGTGAAAAGGAAATACACAGTCTACCTGAAAAAGAATTCAGAAAATGATAGTAAAGATATCCAGAATCTCAGAAATAGAATGGAGAAAATATAAGAAACATTTAACAAGGACCTAGAAGAAAAAAAGAGCAAACAAACAATGATGAACAACACAATAAATAAAGTTAAAAATATTCTAGAAGGAATCGATAACAGAATAAATGAGGCAGAACAATGGATAAGTGACCTGGAAGATAAAATAGTGGAAATAACTGCCACAGAGCAGAATAAAGAAAAAACAATGAAAAGAATTGAGGACAATCTCAGAGACCTCTGGGACAAAATTAAACACACCAACATTCGAATTATAGGGGTCCCAGAAGAAGAAGAGAAAAAGAAAGGGTCTGAGAAAATATTTGAAGAGATTATAGGTGAAATTTTCCCTAACATGGGAATGGAAATAGTAAATCAAGTGCAGGAAGCGCAGAGAGTCCCAGAGGATAAATCCAACGAGAAACATGCAAAGACACATATTACTCAAACTATCAAAAATTAAATACAAACAAAAAATATTACAAGCAGCAAGGGAAAAGCAACAAATAACATACAAGGGAATCCCCATAAGGTTAACAGCTGATCTTTCAAAAGAAATTCTGCAAGCCAGAAGGGAGTGGCAGGACATATTTAAAGTGATGAAAGGGGAAAGCCCACAACCAAGATTACTCTACCCAGCAAGGATCTATTTCACATTCGATGGAGAAACTAAAACCTTTACAGACAAGCAAAAGCTAAGAGAATTCAGCACCACCAAACCAGCTTTATAAAAAATGCTAAAGGAACTTCTCTAGGCAGGGAACACAAGACAAGAAAAAGACCTACAAAAGCAAATCCAAAACAATTAAGAAAATGGTAATGGGAACATACATATTGCTAATTACATTAAATGTAAATGGATTAAATGCCCAAACTAAAAGACACTGACTGGCTGAATGGACACAAAAACAAGACCCTTATAGATATGCTGTATACAAGAGACCCACTTCAGACCTAGGGACACGTACAGATGGAAAGTGAGGGGATGGAAAAAGATATTCCATGCAAATGGAAATCCAAAGACAGCTGGAGTAGCAATACTCATATCAGAAAAAATAGACTTTAAAATAAAGACTATTACAAGAGACAAAGAAAGACACTACACAGGACACTACATAATGATCAAGGGATCAATCCCAGGAAAACATATAACAATTGTAAATATTTATGCACCCAACATAGGAGCACCACAATACATAAGACAAATGCTAACAGCCTTAAAAGGGGAAATTGATAGAAACACAGTAATAGTAGGGGACTTTAACACCCCACTTACACCAATGGACAGATCATCCAAAATGATATAAATAAGGAAACACAAGTTTTAAATGACACATTACACAAGATGGACTTACTTGATATTTAAAGAACATTCCATCCAAAAACAACAGAATACACTTTCTTCTCAAGTGCTCATGGAATATTCTCCAGGATAGATCATACCTTAGGTCACAAATCAAGCATTGGTAAATTTAAGAAAATTGAAATAATATCAAGTATCATTTTGGCCACAATGCTATGAGACTAGATATCAATTACAGGAAAAAAAAACAGTAATAGAAATACAAACACATGTAGGCTAACCAATATGCTACTTAATAACAAATAGATCACTGAAGAAATCAAAGAGGAAATCAAAAAATACATAGAAACAAATGACAATGTAAACATGATGACCCAAAACCTATGAGATGCAGCAAAAGCAGTTCTAAGAGGGATGCAGCAAAAGCAGTTCTAAGAGGGAAGTATGTAGCAATACAATCTTACCTTAAGAAACAAGAAAAATCTCAAATAAACAACATAACCTTACACCTAAAGCAATTAGAGAAAGAAGGACAAAAAAAAAAAAAACCCCAAAGTTAGCAGAAGGAAAGAACTCATAAAGATGAGATTAGAAATAAATGAAAAAGAAATGAAGGAAACAACAGCAAAGATCCATAAAAAATAAAAGCCGGTTCTTTGAGAGGATAAAGACATTGATAAACCATTAATCAGACTTATCAAGAAAAAAAGGGAGAAGACTCAATCAACAGAATTAAAAATGAAAAAGGAGAAGTAACAATTGACACTGCAGAAATACAAAGGATCATGAGAGACTACTACAAACAGCTATATACCAATAAAATGGCCAACCTGGAAGAAATGGACAAATTCTTACAAAAGCACAACCTTCTGAGACTGTACCAGGAAGAAATAGAAAATATAAACAGACCAATCACAAGCACTGAAATTGAAACTGTGATTCAAAATCTTCCAAGAAACAAAAGACCAGGACCAGATGGCTTCACAGGTGAATTCTATCAAACATTTAGAGAAGAGCTAACACTTATCCTTCTCAAACTCTTCCAAAATCTAGCAGAGGGAGAAACACTCCCAAACTCATTCTAGAAGACCACCATCACCTTGATACCAAAACCCGACAAAGATGCCACAAAAAAAGAAAATTACAGGCCAATATCACTGATGAACATAAGTGCAAAAATCCTCAACAAAATACTAGCAAACAGAATCCAACAGCACATTAAAAGGATCATACACCATAATTAAGTTTATCCTGGGAATGCAAGGATTCTTCACTATACACAAATCAATCAATGTGATACACCATATTAACAAATTGAAGGAGAAAAACCATATGATCATCTCAATAGATGCAGAAAAAGCTTTTGCCAAAATTCAACACCCATATATGATAAAAGCTCTCTGGAGAGTGGGCATAGAGGGAACCTACCTCAACATCATAAAGGCCATATATGACAAACCCACAGCCAACAATGTTCTCAGTTGTGAAAAACTGAAACCATTTACTCTAAGATCAGGAGCAAGACAAGGTTGCCCACTCTCACCATTATTATTCAACATAGTCTTGGAAGTTTTAGCCACAGTAATCAGAGAAGAAAAAAAATAAAGGGAATCCAAATCGGAAAAGAAGAAGTAAAACTGTCACTGTTTGCAGGTGACATGATGCTGTACATAGAGAATCCTAATGATGCTACCAGAAAACTACTAGAGCTAATCAATGAATTTAGTAAAGTAGCAGGATACAAAATTAATGCACAGAAATCTCTTGCATTCCGATACACTAATGTTGAAAAATCTGAAAGAAAAATTAAGGAAACACTCCCATTTACCATTGCAACAAAAAGAATAAAACACTTAGGAATAAACCTACCTAAGGAGACAAAAGACTTCTATGCAGAAAACTATAAGACACTGATGAAAGAAATCAAAGAAGACACAAACAGATGGTGAGATATACCATGTTCTTGGATTGGAAGAATCAACACTGTGAAATGACTATACTACCCAAAGCAATCTACAGAATCAATGCAATCCCTATCAAAATACCAATGGCATTTTTCACAGAACTAGAACAAAAAGTTTTATGATTTGTATGGAAACACAAAACACCCCGAATTGTCAAAGCAATCCTGTGAAAGAAAAACGGAGCTGGTGGAATCAGGCTTCCTGACTTCAGACAATACTACAAAGCTACAGTAATCAGGACAGTATGTTTCTGGTACAAAAACAGAAATATAGATCCTTGGAACAGGATACAAAGCCCAGAGAAAAACCGACACACATATGGTCACCATATCTTTGATAAAGGAAGCAAGAATATACAATGGAGAAAAGACGGCCTCTTCAATAAGTGGTGCTGGGTAAAGTACATGTAAAAGACATGTAGTTACATGGGACAGGTACATGTAAAAGAATGAAATTAGAACACTTCCTAACACCACACACAAAAATAAACTCAAAATGGATTAAAGAACTAAATGTAAGGCCAGACACTATAAAACTCTTAGAGTAAAACATAGGCAGAAAACTCTTTGACATAAATCACAGCAAGATGCTTTTTGACCCACCTCCTAGAGAAATGGAAATAAAAACAAAAAGAAACAAATGGGACCTAATGACACTTAAAAGCTTTTGCACAGCAAAGGAAACCATAAACAAGACGAAAAGACAACCCTCAGAATGGGAGAAAATATTTGCAAACAAAGCAACTGACAGAGGATTAATCTCCAAAATATACAAGGAGTCCATGTACCTCAAGGACAATAAAACAAACAACCCAATCCAAAAGTGGGCAGAAGACCTAAATAGACATTTCTCCAAAGAAGATATACAGATTGCCAACAAACACATGAAACATCACTAATCATTAGAGAAATGTATATCAAAACCACAATGAGGTATCACCTCACACCAATCAGAAGGCCATCATAATAAAATATACAAACAGGGCTTCCCTGGTGGTGCAGTGGTTGAGAGTCCGCCTGCCGATGCAGGGCATATGGGTTCGTGCCCCAGTCCCGGAGGATCCCACATGCCGTGGAGCAGCTGAGCCTGTGAGCCATGGCCGCTGGACCTGCACGTCTGGAGCCTGCGCTCCACAACTGGAGAGTCCACAACAGTGAGAGGCCCACGTACCGAAAAAAAAAAAAAAAAATATATATATATATATATATATATATATATATATATATATATATATATATATATATACAAACAATAAGTGCTGGAGAGAGCGTAGAGGAAAGGGTACCCTCTTGCACTGTTGGTGGGAATGTAAATTGCTACAGCCACTATGGACAACAGTATGGAGGTTCCTTAAAAAGCTAAAAATAAAACTACCATATGACCCAGCAATACCTCTACTGGGCATATACCCTGAGGAAACCATAATTCAAAAACAGAGAAGTACCACAATGTTCATTGCAGCTCTATTTACAATAGCCAGGACATGGAAGCAACCTAAGTGTCCATCAACAGGTGAATGGATAAATAAGATATGGCACATATATTCAATGGAATATTGCTCAGTCATAAAAAGAAAAGAAATTGAGTTACTTGTAGTGAGATGGATGGGCCTAGAGTCTATCATACAGAGTGAAGTAAGTCAGAAAGAGAAAAACAAATACCATGTGCTAACACATATATATGGAATCGAAGAAAAAGAAGTGGTTGCGGTGAACCTAGGGGTAGGACAGGATTAAAGATGCAACCTTACAGAATGGACTTGAGTATACGGATGGGGAGGGGGGAGCATAAGCTGGGACGAAGTGAGAGAGTGCCACTGACATGTATACACTACCAAATATAAAATAGATAACTAGTGGAAAACAGCTGCATAGCACAGGGAGATCAGCTCGGTGCTTTGTGACCACCTAGAGGGGTGGGATGGGGAGGGTGGGAAGGAGGCTCAAGAAGGAGGGGATATGGGGATATATGTATACATATAGCTGATTCACTTTGTTATACAGCAGAAACTAACACAACATTGCAAAGCAATTATACTCCAATAAGATGTTAGGGAAAAAAAAGGCATCTTCCTGGATTAGGACACAGTTTTTCGAGGCTGAAGTCCGGTGTGTCCCCCTTTACCTGGCAAAGTAATAAAGCTATGCTTTTCTACTTCACCCGAAAAATAATAAATAAAAAAAAGGAAGAAAAAGGAACCCTCATGTGCTGTTGATGGGAATGTGAATTGGTACAGTCACCATGGAAAACAGTAAGTTTTTTTCTTAAAAAATTTAAGATAGAATTACTATAAGGTCAAGAAATTCTACTTCAGGTTATTTCTCCAAAGAAAATGAAAACAGTAATTCAAAAAGTTATATCCACCCCAATGTTCATTGCAGCATTGTTTACAATAGCCAAGATACGGAAGCAACCTAAATTCCCATCGACATGAATGGATAAAGAAGTGGTTTATATATATATACAATGAAAATTTACTCGCCCATAAAAAGGAAGGAATCTTATCATTTGCACCAACATGGTTGGACCTCGATGGTAAGTGAAATAAGTTAGATGGAGAAAGACAAATACGGTATGATTTCACTCAATTGTGCGATCTATAAAACAAAACAAACCAACAAACATAACAAAAGAAACAGACTCACAGATACAGAGAAAAAATTGTGGTCGCCAGGGGGAGGTGAGAATGGGTGAAATAAGTGAGTGAGATTAAAAGGGACAAACTTCCAGTTATAAAATAAATAATTCACAGGGAGATAATATACAATATAGGGAATATTGTCAATATTGTAGTGACTTTGTATGGTGACAGAAACTAACTAACATTATTGTGGTGATCATTGTGTAATTTATAAAAATATGAAATTGCTATATTATACAACTGAATCTAATATATTACTGGAAGTCAGTTATATTTCAATTAAAAAGACATACAAATAAAACTCCAAGAAAAAAAGTGTGGGGAAAAATGGAATAAGATTGGCAAAAAAAGAAAAGAAAAAAAAGAAATTCAACAGTTCTCATTTAAAGCAAATATTACCAATGACTGTCCATCACACATTGGTATAAGTTAATTTGATTACTCAAAGTTCTTTGCCATAAGATTTGAGACAAATCCCAAATTAAAAATGATGGAGCACAGTGTATATTAAATGGGATCCACCAGTTTTTATGAATCCCTGTGATTCCCAGTATTTGACATATACTATGCTCTCAGGATAACTGTAGACTCTATGATGGCATTGTCCACCTCTGTGTTGCTCTGTAGTATATCCCCTAACACCCAATGAATAGAAAACAAGTGAATTAATTAATTACTTAATCATTAGAAACTAGTTTGGTTTTTGTCATAGCTCATTTTTGAGAGAAATTTTTTTTCTCATCAATTCTCATAGCTCACATATTTTCCTCTGCCCACAATACTCCCACTTATTTTCAGGAAACTCCTGATCGCTAGCAAGAAAGAAATTCATTGACAAGGCTTTAACAGGCACTGTGATGACAGAAAGCTATTAGACGGGGCTGTGTCTCCAAGGCCTTGTAAAAGAGCACAATTGTATCATTCCTAGACTTGATTAAGATAAAATCTAGGAGTCATCTTTAATCTCTCTTCCACAACCTCCACAATCCATTAGTAAATCTTGTGAGTTCTATCTTTAAAATTTACGTTATTTATGGTATTTCTCACTACCAACACTGTGCTTACCCTAGCTTAAGGCACCACCTTCTTTGATCCAGACTACAGTGACACTATCCCTGCTTGCACTTTTTTTCCCTTGCAGTTTTTTCTCCACATAGTAGCCAAGGTGACTGAAAATTAAAAAATAAAAAATCAGATCATATCACCTAGAACCCCCCCAATGGCTTACTAATATTTTTAAAACAAAATCCATATCCTTACTCTAAATGGTCATTCACTCACCTCCTCACAGACCCCTCCTCTCCTTTACCTGGTTTCAAGTTCTAGAACACAACAAGAGCTTCCCATCTCAGTCCCTTTCCCCTGGTCATTTTCTCAACCTGTAATCATTTTTATCAACTTTTTTTTTTTTGCTTCTATTTTTTCACATCATTCAGGTCTCTGCTCAAAGTTTGCCTATACAAAAGGTTTTCTCCATCACTCTTCCTAAAATGATGTTCCCCTCCCTCCTCCAAGTCACTTTGTCTTTTTCATATAGATAGACTCTATCTAAAATTACATATTTATTTATTGGTGTACTGGTTTATGATTTGTGTCCACAGTAGAATGCAATTCCATGAGGACACAGCCTTTGTCACACTTTTTTTCTAGTTTTACTGAAATATAATTGAGATATAATTGTATATTTATACAGCACTGTATAAATATAAGGTGTACAGTATAATGATTTGCTTTACATACGTTGGGAAATGATTACCACAATAAATTTAGTTAACATACACTGTCTCATATAGACACAAAATATATATATATACCAGAAAAGGAAAATAGTGGTTTTTTTCCTTGTGATGAGCATTCTTAGGATCTATTCTCTTAACGATTTTCAAATATACCACAATACAGCAGTGTTAGCTATAGTCATCTTTTTGCACATTACATCCCTAGTACTTATTGCTCTTAAAACTGGAAGTTTGGGGCTTCCCTGGTGGAGGAGTGGTTGAGAGTCCGCCTGCCGATGCAGGGGACACGGGTTCGTGCCCCGGTCCGGGAAGATCCCACATGCCGCGGAGCAGCTAGGTCCGCAAGCCATGGCTGTTGAGCCTGCGTGTCCGGAGCCTGTGCTCCACAACAGGAGAGGCCACAACAGTGAGAGGCCCACGTATCGAAAAAAAAAAAAAAAAAAAAAAAAAGAAAACTGGAAGTTTGTACCTTTTGACCACCTTCCTCCAATTTCCCCCTTCTCCCACCCCATGCCTCTGGTAACCACAAATCTGAGTTACCTTTGCCTCTCTTGTTCACTGTTGTGTCCCAGTGCCCTGAATAGCACCTACCAAAGGGCAAGTTCCCTATAAGCATCTGTTGAATAAATAAAATATCAAACACAAACTGGGCCTAAATTCAACTTGAAAGTAGAAGAAATTCGCCTTGCCAGTCGCACTTTTTCAGCCCTAAATTCCTGTTAGTGGATTCGTACTCACCCCGACGTACACACACATGCTCAAACTAGTGTGCTGCTGTTTTCCTTGCATTTCCACAGTGAAAGAATGTAGTTCTATCATGTGTTCACAGTGTGATATAAATGACTGGAAATAACTTTAAGAATTATGGCTTTCCAGCTTACTCATACTTTATCAATGATCTTAAACTAAGAAGAGTAAACACTTAAAATTTAGCATTTAATTAATATAGCATTATTTGTCATTGCAAAATATTGAAAACAGTTTAAATGCCCATATATAGTAGATTGGCTGAATAAACTATTGCTCATACACACTACAAAGTATCATGCAACTATTAAAATAGGAGAGAGTGAGAAAGACCTGCGTGAACGGACTAGGAGTGATTTCTAGGATATATTATTTAAAAATGTGCAAAAGAGTATATAAGAATATGCTACATTTTGTTTAAGGAAGAAAAGAGAATTTTTTAAAAACTAACTTTATTTTTGCAAACAAACAAACAAATAAATCAGAAACTAATGAAACTGACTTTTTACAAGTAGTTGGGAATGGGGTGAAAGAGATAGCAAAGGGTACTCTGAGTATCTGTTCTGTATAGGTTTGACTTTTGGAACCATTTTAATGTTTTACATATTAAAATTTTTAAACTAAATCAACAAGAAAGGGGACAATGTCAAATTATGCACAAACAGAACAAAGGAACCTAACTACATTCCAAAGAAATAACATAACTACTTTGAAGAAGAAAAAAAAAAAAAGTGAAACCAAAAAAGACAGAAAAGTACTAGATTAGTCTAAAAAATCTTGTTACACTGAAATGTGAGGAAGTGCTCCAAAGAAAGATGGGGCATGTCAAAGGGACATGAGAGTCAATTTTAAGGGGCTCCCACCAACCTAAACTGGGACAATTTTAGATCAAAATAAATAATGACAATAATAGATTGTAACCTATCAAATAAAGTGAGAATTCATTAGTTCATATTGATCATGAATAAATGGGAAGGGAAGCAAAAGGTCTTCCTTACAAGAGAATGCCAAATAATAAATGAAGAAGGAATAAGAGAATTTTAAAAATCATAATTTTGCAACTGTCATAGTTTATTCAGGCAAGAATCATCAATGTGTTGTAAAACAATTAGATGAAAGTTTGAAGAGGAACAAGATATTTATATTGTTTTAAAGTATCTCTCTGTAGATTACTTATTAGTCACAAAGTGAAAAATGATAACTTCAGAGTACAGAAACCTGGCAGACAACACCTTAACCAAAAGATCAAAGCATCATCAGTAATGGGACAAATTGCCATTCTATGCCTTCTGATATGGTGTACTGAGAAGGTCAAAATATCATATACGAGGTATTTCTCCAAAAGTACATAATCTGAATCTCATAATGAGTATGTATAAGTCAAATCCAACCTAAAATACATTCCATATTGATGACTGGCCTATTCTCTTACAAAAGATCACAGAAGACAGGGAAAAGGTGAGAAGCTGTCAGGATGGTTTAGGGTGTCCAGTTTTAAGGAGAAAGAGATGCAACTAAATGTAATTCAGATTGTTGTGTTAGATGCTGAACTGGAGAAAAGAAAGTATTAAGAGAACATCTGGGGAACAGTTGGCAAAATTTAAATATGGAGTGCATGCAACAGGCACAGGTTTGATCCCTGGTCAGGGAACTAAGATCCCACATGCCATGCGACAAGGCCAAAAAAAAAAAAGAAAATTTTGAACATGTGTTAAAAAAAGTATGGAGTGCAATTTAAATAATACTATTGTATCAATGTTAAATTTCCTGAGGTTGACCACAATTCTGTGGTTATATAACAGAATATCCCTTCACTTCACAGCTGTTAGATTGACCATCATCAAAAAGACAAGAGATAACAAATGCTGGCCAGGATGTGGAGGAAAGGGAACACTTGTGCACTGTTGGTGGGATTGTAAATTGGTACAGCTACTATGGAAAACAGTATAGAGGATCCTCAAAAAATTAAAAATAGAACTACCACATGATCCAGCAATTCAACTTCTGGGAATACATCCAAAGGAAAAACACTAACTCAAAAAGATATCTGCACCCCCATGTTCACAGCAGCATTATTTACAATACCCAAGACATGGAAAAAGACCTCAGTGTCCATTGATGGATGACTGGATAAAGAAGACATGATATATAATGGAATATTATTTGGTCATAAAAAACAAGGAAATCTTGCCATCTGCGACAACGTGCATGGACCTTGAAGTCATTATACCAAGTGAAATAAGTCAGACAGAGAAAGATAAATACTGTATGATCTCACTTATATGTAGAATCTTAAAAAAGAAAAAAACTCATGGAAAATGAGATCATATTTGTTGTTACCAGAGGCAGAGAGTGTGAGGAAGAGGAATTGGAGGAAGGTTGTCAATAGGTACAAACTTCCAGTTATAAAATGAGTAAGTGCAAGGGACATAATGTACAACATGATAGCTATAGTTATCAGTGCTATATGATATATGTGAAAGTTGTTAAGACCGTAAATTCTAAGAGTTCTCATCACAAGAAGAATATTTTTTCCTTTTTTCATTTCTTATTTCTTTTTATTGTATCTATATGAGAAGATGGATGTTAGTTGAACATAATGTGGTAATTATTTCACAATATATATAAATCAAACCATAATGCTGTACACCTTAAATTTATACAGTGATGTATATCAATTATTTTTCAATAAAACTGGAAAAAATCTTTAAAAAGATAGAAACTGTTTTCTGAGGGCCTTCTAGTTAAATCATTTAGGGTCATGAAGTAAGCAAGTACCTCAAATGGTCCTGGTTAAAAAAAAAATAGATAGATGGTGGATAGATAGATCAAATGTGGCAAAATGTCAATAACTGCTGAATCTGAGTGAAGTGTATGCAAAAGTCTTTTTTAAATACTATTCTTGCAACTCTTATATGAGATGAAATTTATTTCAAATAAAGTTAAATATTTCAAAATAGATACGTTTTAAAAATCAGCATTTCAAATGTTATATGGTGAGGTAGAACTCGGATGTATTTGATGGCTATTGGCAGAGTGCAATATATATTGATAGAGTACTAATTAACTCTTTTATGCTTTCATTCCATATTATATTGCAGAGAGACAGACAATAAACTAAAAATAAATAAATAAATATAAAAATGACTAAAATTACCAGTTTAATGGAGAAAAATAATGAAGGGATGAGAGAAAGTTAAGGGTGGTTATATTTTAAACAGGGTAGTCAGAGTAGACCTCGCTTCTAAGGTCTTTTATAAAGATCTGAAGAAGTTGAGGAAATAGGGGAGGTACTTGTGCCAGAAGAGAACATTACAGGAAGAGAAAAATCAGTGAAATTCTGGTAAATGTTTAACAGTGCCTCCGTGGAATGAAGCAATCTGATTTTTAAAGATTTCCAATTTCCTTGGTGTAAATACTCCCACCTTGGCTGATTTCCAGCTACCACTGGTTTAACAACTGCCTAGCACATTTCCCTACAATTTGACAAGTGACTCACAAGCCAATAGCAGCTTACCCCAAAACACCATTGAGAAAGTAAATAGCAGGTGTAGAAGCCTTGGGGCAGGAGATCGTGCTATATGCATCCTTGCTTGAAGCCAATGCAAGTGGATCAGGAGTGAACCAAGGGCAGCATTAGGGGTAGGTTTAGAAACGAAACAAGAGACTTGAATGTGTAGAGCCCTTTAGGCCTGGTGAGGACTTTCATTCAAAGTAAGCTGAGGATTTTGATCAGGGAAGTGACATGGCTGACATTTACTTTGACAAGATCACTGGGGCTGCTATCAAAGAAACAGACAGTAGGCAAGGGGGAGTGGAAACAGAGAAACAGAAGTCTATTAAATTAACAGAGGAGAAAGATGCTAGTCTCTAGGACAAGGGTCCTAACATTGGAAGTAGCAAGGAGTCAGGAAAATTAGGATATATTTTGAAGTTAGAGTTCACAGAATCTGTTGGTGGATTGGATGGGGCGTATGAGGGAAAGAGAGGGGTCAAAGATGACTGCTAGGTTTTTTAACTGATTTGCCAAAAGGATGGAGTTGGCATTTATAGAGAAAAGAAAGACTGTGAGAGGTACGAGTTTGAGGGAGTTCAATTTTACACACCTTAAATTTGAGATCCAAATGAAGTCCAGGAAACAACATCAGAATAGATACAGAGTAGCAGTAGGTTAGGAGTCAGCACAAATCCAGAGGCGGTTCTCACTGGTTCTGAGCCCATCAAACCCACTGATACCATTGACTTCTCTATTCCCTTTCTTCCTATTCTATGAAGTTCTGCAAATTCCCGTAGGTGGTTTATAAATGGAAACTAATGCAACCAACTTGTTCTAAACACACATACAAAGATAGAAAGTCTAAAATTGATGTGACCCCTTACACAAACTAATTTTCTAAGGAAATCAGAAAGAAAATATTTGAGCTATTACATTGTTTGCCATCCAAAACTGAGCAATATGGAGGGTATAGATGTCAGCTAAAAATCGACTACCACCACAACTAGAAAATTATTTTTCTTTCACTGGTACCCTAAACATTGTTTTGAAAAGTTTCGGTTGTAAATAGCATTGTGTTTTCATTCTCTTTTTGAAAATCAGTGAATACGGTGAAAGTACAGGTGGCAAAATATGTACATATTAGGGTCAAGTACATAGACATTTTATAAAGGAATTGATGAATATATGTTTTAAAACAATTTTTTTTCCTCCATTGGAAGTTTAAAAAAAAAAAAAAAAAAAAGCTACTTCCCCAGCTAGAAGGCTTGAGAGATGATCAGCTGTGACTAGAGAGGAAAGAACGCCAAGTTTCCAGTGTGCGCATGCACGTTTCTTTTGCTCATAATTAATAGCCCCGTGCTTGCTAAGTTTTTGGAAAGCAGCTCAAAGCCTACCCAGGTAATGCCTTCTGACAACGTTTTAAAGATCAGTTATGTCATATGGCTGCCTTTTAGAAAAAAAAGTCATAATGCATAGCTGTGCCATATGGCATCTCTGAAGAATCAGCCGGCTTGGACAGACATTCATTGGATAAGGTCCCACAGCACTTGGGAAAGAATGTAGTTCTGTTGCCAAAATGTGGCCTTTGTTAATCTCCTAACTATTATTGTGCAGAAACTAATTCATCTGTATTAATTATAAACAAATTTTAATTACTTCAGTAAAAGCCCATTATACTGATATCTGATGCCAAACAAGCTGTATTAACTCTTTGTAAGTCTCCAAAGCAAACACTAGGTGTTGGAATGTAGGTGTTTTATATGAGGCGGGAATTTCTCTAGCCAAGTGTAAAAATGCTGTTCTGACATTTAGTTTTCCAGTTCTTTTAAGAGATCCCATGATGCTTTTGCTTTTCGCAGGTGATATCAAAAGGCAGCTGATGCATATAAATTGTGAAAGGCAAATTATTCTTAATGAGAGTATTTAACTGCCCTTTGTATTCTTTTGCTTAAGATTTAAAAGTGGGTTTTTTGTTTGTTTTTTTTTTGTGTTTAAGGGCTCTCCTCACTGTAAAAAAATGATTTGCCGTGACAGAAAACAACCTGAGAAAATGTGACCTCTTCTGATAAAACATTCATCAACCAGTCATCTGTGATAGCCCTCTGGACAATTTGAGACCAAATGTATACTGTGTGTCAAAGTATAATATCCTTAAGAAACATGAAAAATCAAATCACTAGTGTGTTTTATGGCAGCAGCTTGGCCAAGAAAGCTGGCTGGTCTTTCCCGCACAGAAACGATCTGGTTTGCAGATAACACATGGTGGTTACAGTGTGCACAGCAGCTGGGGTTGGACAGGAGCCAGCTACCGGGCTCATCTGTTTGCAGCAGTGTTGGAATCATCTTTGAATTCAGTTTCACTAATGTGTAGTTTTATTTTATTAGGCCAACCATCAAAAGTTTCTCTTCCTCTTGGAAATCATTCCTTTTGGAATTCATATCACTCCTTGGACCTAAAAACTTAAACAGTTTTAAACAAATAGAACCACATCCTGCCTTCTTTCTCCATTAGACTTTGAAGTTTCTCATGTAAACCTCCCATTATTTTCCCTCTTTTTATACAACAGAATAATTTATTTTTGTAATCATAATGGGTAAATTCTAGAAAGCACTCTTGTCTGTAAATTTTCATTGGTGGACACAGGGCAAATAGCTTCAAACTATGTCACAAACGTAATATGGTTGTAGAGCTGGCTGAGGATATAGAAATGGATGAACATTTAAGTGAAACCAGTTATCTCAAGAGTTGGGATTTGTGTATGTGTCTGCAAATTAGATATATTACATAATTGAAAGTTTGTCAAGATTTTTCTTCTATCCAAAGACCATAATTATAAATATCTGTCATATCCGTGTGAAATTTTTATGTCACCTATAGTTTAAGGTCATAGAATTTTGAATTTTTGATCTGAAAAACACCATAGAAGGTTTTTTGTGCTATCTCCCTCATGTTGCAGACGAGGAAACTAAGGCACAGAGTAAAATGGTCCAAGGTCACAAAGCTAGATCATGGCCAAGTGGGAACATATTTTTCCATCTCCCCATCACATATTATTTCTGTTATACTATACTATCTCATTTCAGTTGTTATTGATCAACAGAGAATAAATTTACTTTAAGCAATAAAAACAAAGTAAAATAATGACCATAAACTGCAGAGATTCAACAGATGTAAGTTAGTTACCTAATTTTCAGCCACTATGGAGATTGATTTCATCCATTTGGCCACATTAGCCACACCAGGCTACATAATACCTGGTTGGGAGGGCGTGAATGAAGTTTGGGAGTGAAAGGAGAAGGGCAAGGTTTTATGTGTCCTGGGGCATAGGACTCTCCAATAACTTTATCATTAGGTCAGAATTATTTTGTTTCTCCTTAAGTTTGAATAAAAAGAAAATTTCAAGCTAAAATATATACTTGGAAGTTATTAACCCCAACACCATCATTATCATAATTATTAAAATAGAAAATTCTTGGATTAAGATGTATAAATAAAAGTCAATTAAATTCCAGAGAATATGTGTGCTCTGGCTACAGATCTTGTTCCAGGTCATGGCACCCACTGAGTCCTGGCTGGAGGATAAGCAGGACCTTACACCTGAGGATTTTGTCACCTATCCATCAATAATTGGGGTAGCTTAGCCAGGGGATTCGTTTACTCAAAGCAAATGTCCAACTACCCCACTTCCTTGGGTCAGATAATCAAAAACTAGGCCCACTTGTAGAAATCATAAAAATAATTTTAAGCACGCATTTCTAAATAGCATCTTTTAATCGAAGTCTCAAAGGGATTTATAAATATCATCTCTCCTAATCTTTTTAGTACCTCTGCCTAATTAAAAACAGAGATGATAAAGGCAAAATACTGATCATCGTATTCTGAATACGAAAGCAATGAAATTACATTACTTCTGAACCACACATAGCCTGTGAGTTTCTGTACCTGAGATGTCTGGCTGACTTACTCAAAATGTCACATGCTATCTCTTTAAAAGTTTCTTCCTCTTTTTCCAAACCTCAGGGAGGGTTTCTGTCCGCTTTGTGGGACATAGTATTGAAGAGCAATGACCAGAGGTGGGGATGAGGGTGAGAATGAGGTAGGCAGGGAAGGGCGAGGGCAGGATATAAAATATATAATATTTACATATAATGTATTTTATATATTATATACTATTTTAATATATTGTATTAATATTATCATAATATTATAAATATATTATTATATATAGATTTTATATGTATTTATAGATAGATAGATGATAGATAGATAATCCTTCTCTTTCTTTCTTTTCCAGTTTGTATCTGAGTTGATCTACTCAGGAGGCACTTTTGACTCCAAGAAACCAAGAGGAGCCATTGCAGTCTCTAAGGAGTAAAAGAAAAGAGTCAGCAATATATTATGGCACTAATTTAAATGACTTACTTCTCTTTTGTAGAACTGACTTTGGTTTCAGGCTTAAGGGGTGAGTGTTAACTGATCTAATTCATGGGGAGGCAGCTCCCCAAGGGACTAGCAATAAAGTCTCTAAGGTCCTAATCATGACTGTAAGCAGCTAAAGATGCAGAGAGTATGTCAACTTCGCCACTATTAACATTTTGGGTTAAATAATTCTTTGTTAGGGGGGCTGTCCTGTGGATTGTAGGATGTTTAGCAGCATCCCTGGCTTCTACTCACTAAATAGAGCGAGACCACCACTCTCTGTCTTGACCCTCCCCATTGCTTTCAGTGACAATCCCTTGTTCTCTCACTCCACTTTGCTTCACAATAAAGAGTCAGTGGGTAGTCACCATCATTTCTCAGAGTTTACTAGCCACTTGACATGCATAATTTTTTTTTTAATGATTGATCCATCCACTGGGCCTTTTTCACAGAAGAGGCTGTTGCCTGTGGATGAGGGTAGGGAAGAGAAAGGAAAAGGGAAAAGAACATGTTAAAAGATTATCCTATGCTAACAGTAAAATAGTTCATATTCCAAATAGAAAATCAAGGACATGATATGAATGAAGACAGAGAATCTCAGATCTGGAAACGACTGAGAGGGCATGTGCACAGAGATGGCAGACTGCCTCTCAACTGGAAGGTAAACAGCAGACATGCAGGAGCAAAGACCAAAGATAGAACACCTGCCAAAAGCAGGCCCCTCAAATTTCATTCAGTCTCCACTGAAAAATATCCTTTCCATCCCATAGGAAACGTGTTCATTTCAATCAACTGACATCTGAATTGTGTAAACCAAGTTAATAGAAAAATGTGACTTATGCCTTGAGAATAAATTTTGTCTCATTTCACATGCTCTACACAATATCCCCTTCCCCCACTTACCATATCCCTCCTCTTGGGTCTGTCCCACATGGTGTCTTACAATTGGGCCTTGGAAAGTTGAGAGTTACAGCCAAAAGCCGCAAGAAAATGCCATGAAACTGGCAGTGTTCATTGTGGAAGGCGCCAGAGCATCTGCTTTCGAGCAGGGCTATGAAACCAAGCCATGGGGGAAGAAAGGCTATTAGGCCACAAGCAGCCAAGGGGGAAAAGCCACAGGAACCCAGATTAAAAGTCTGAAAAGATTTGGAACCCTCAGTAAACGATCAGTGGAAAAGGATAATTTCTCCGGGGTTGGCATATGGAACCACTTGGGGGTACTGGTAGTCAACCTAATAAAATCCTACACAGAGCTTGGGGTAAGGATGGCTAGAAACAGGTAAAGCAAGGGGCCTGAAACACCTGTCCAGGAGCAATAGCAAGAGTGAACAGAGGTGGCCAGAGTCAGCAGAGTGGACAGATGTGTTATAAATGTGGAGATTGTATGAAATCGATCCTGCATAAATTGTCCCAGATGCCAGTTTTTATAAGATAGAGCTTTTTCTTCATGCCAAACCATTTCCTGAAATGTCCTCGGGATCCTGCAGTAGGTCATTCTCAAAGGTCTGCTCTGCCTCTGTTTCTTCTGAACGAGCTTCCTCTTTGTACTCAACGTTTTCCCCCCAAATCATAAAGTACTTTCAATACAACTACTCAGTAATCCTAAAAGCATTTTTTCCTTGCTCTGAAATGGTTTTCTAAGGCCGCATTCACATTTCTTTTCCCTCATGTTTAATGAAAACAGAGCCTCCCAGATCCAGTAGATGTAAAAGAAATGAAGTAATTATTGGTTCCACGTGCTTTCTGCCTGTTGCTGGTCATGTCACCTTTATTGACCTGTAACTGGAGTACAGATGGCTAATGTTCTCTAAATCTTGATTTCTGGTGACTCTCACTCTTCTCCTATCCCCATTGGCTGATTCTCTGATACTGTAAACTGATGGAGTGCAAGGAAAATCTACAATTCCTAATTTGCTGGATTATAATCGTTCTGTCTGCCTCCACCACCACTTAACAATGCCTTGCTTATGTGAACTCCACTTCCCAATTCAACAAAATGCAACAAATAGTTACTGACTCTCAGAACTGTGTCTCAGATTCCTATGACCCCTTTGTCCTGCCCAGTTTTGGGGGGGGACTTCCAATTTCTAAATGAATGCAGAAATATGGCAGTGGTAGTGGAAACTAGTACTGCAGTCTTCTCAAAGGTAATACTCGTGCAAGAGAGGATGGCTGTCCTATACCGTAGTCGTATACATCATGGATCTTTGAGACTGGGACAAGTATAGGGTGTGGTAAGTAATGATGTCCTAGCTGCATACAGGTTGTTTCTCTTTCATGCAACAAAATCTAGCTATGCCTGTGTTGAAGGGAGAGTAAGTCTCCCTCTACCACCACCGCCCCCCTTGGTGTTATAACTTTTATTGCTTTCTACTAGTTAGCAAAGGTTAGACTGAGGTTGCTATTCAGCAACTGTTTTTTAAATTAATTAATTTATTGATTTATTTATTTTGGCTGTGTTAGGTCTTCGTTGCTGTGCGTGGGCTTTCTCTAGTTGCGGCGAGCAGGGGCTACTCTTCATTGTGGTGCACGGGCTTCTCGTTGCGGTGGCTTCTCTTGTTGCAGAGCACGGGCTCTAGGCATGCTGGCTTCAGTAGTTGTGGCACATGGGCTTCAGTAGTTGTGGCTCATGGGCTCTAGAACGCAGGCTCAGTAGTTGTGGCACATGGTCTTAATTGCTTTGCGGCGTGTGGGATCTTCCCTGACCAGGGCTCGAACCCATGTCCCCTGCATTGGCAGGCGGATTCTTAACCACTGAGGCACCAAGGAAGTCCTCAGCTACTGTTTTAAAGTGACAGTCTCTGTGATACATATTTTAAATATCTTGCTGCCTTTGATATGTTTAACAACTTGAGCAGGCAGGCATGATTACCTTTGTTATAGTTTTGGGGACCTAGGATCCATATCTTTTTCTTTTGTTAATAGCATTCTGATTTTCTTCAGTCTCCCATTGGGTGCAGTCTCAGATTGGGCATATGCTTTAATCAAAGTTTTCTGCTTTACCCCAGTCAAGAGATAGACATGCAACCCAAGCTGCCTCTATTTATTCTTCAGGGCTTGAATTTGAGTGGAGCGACGTGAAGATAGAAAAAACATGTGGAGCTTGTTCAGTACAGCCACGGTGCCCTGAAGAGACTCTCAACTGAGTCCTGCTGTCTGTTCCTCGAATACTAACTGCATACCTGTCATTTTTTTGAGAGTGGTTCTCCAACCTTCCCGTTCAATTCTTTGAGACATATTATTACCTTCTAATAAGTAAATTTCTCAAAATGGAGTCAGGAACCAGGTCTGGTATATTTCTTTCCAATATACTATGTTGGTTACTTTTTTATATTAAAATAGAAATAGGTCACCGAAATTATTTAGTTAATCTGGTTATAATCTAACTTTTATGCATAGAGTTTGTTTCAAAAATTCTTAAATCTGCAAGCATCCCACCAACTCCCTGATTATTAATTCTCTTATTGCCCAGAGATGAGCATTCTCCCTGATTTGGTCTTCTTTTTAACAGGTGAAAAGGAAAGTAGCAAAGTATTATTTGGCTCAAAACCAAATAATATTACCAACAGAACTAAATAATTGAGAAACAATAACCATCCATTCAGTGAAACTAAAAGAGAACATAACACACTATAATTCATGAGAGAGAAAAAACTACATGTTTTAAATTTCTCTAATAATGCTTGAAGAAAGATAGCTACTCTTTTTCAGGAGAGTTTGAACCTTCCCTTTAAGAGGATATTAAGTGGATATGTGAGATTATGGATAAAATCATCAATTTCTTTACTTCTTCACAAAAATTGGTATATAAGCCATGCTATTTCCTTTTAAATTTCAAGCATTTACTAAAGATAGTCACAAATATAAGACAATTTTTAAAATTCAGAAGCTGAGAAGTTCTTCCTGACCACCTAAGTTAGATAGAGCTCAAAGTTCAGAAGCCACACTGTCTCAGTTTTTCCTTGTCTCTGGTCATGAACAGCAAGGCCTAAAATCAAGTACAAAATCTCAAATGAACAGACATTTGACTGAGAAAATGTACTTTGGTGTTGTAATTTCTATTTAGTATTTCATTTATCAATTTATTCAGGAAATATTTGTTTTTCCTCCCTAAAAAATTAACAATCATTTTTTAATTTTGGAACAAATTAATTTGCCTTGGAAGGCAAATTCCACAGAGTAACTGTTTTGTGCCATATTATGTAATTGCTATTGTGCTTAGTTTTTTAAAATTATTTTTCTCCTTTTCTGAGAAATAATGTGTCACCACGTGTAGGCAAATTGGGGATGATATCTTACCACTAATGAAACTAATAAGGTACATTTAACATTCGAATACATGATCACATTTGATTTTGATGATAATAACTATAAAGAGTAAGCAAAGTGAGTAGAAGCTATTCCTACTTTATACATGAAAAACTGAGGTTAAAATTAAATGACTTGGGGCTTCCCTAGTGGCGCAGTGGTTGAGAATCTGCCTGCCAATGCAGGGGACACGGGTTTGAGCCCTGATCTGGGAAGATCCCACATGCCGCGGAGCAACTAGGCCCGTGAGCCACAATTACTGAGCCTGCGAGTCTGGAGCCTGTGCTCCGCAACAAGAGAGGCCGCGATAGTGGAGGCCCATGCACCGCGATGAAGAGTTACCCCTGCTTGCTACAACTAGAGAAAGCCCTCGCACAGAAACGAAGACCCAACACAGCCATAAATAAATTAATTAATTTAAAAAAAATTAAATGACTTGTGCAAGGTCACAGAAGCAATGGAGGCGCCAGACCTCAAGCTCACCCTCACTGTGGTACCAAGATTCTTTCAACTGCATCACTGCATCAGGGGTTAGCAAGCGTTTTCTGTAAAGGGTCAGATATAAATATTTTAGACCTTGAGACTTGTACGCTCTGTTACAGCGGTTCAACCCTGTAGCAAGAAAGTGGGCATAGGCAATATGTAAATTAGTGAGCATGGCTATGTTCCAGTAAAACTTTATTTACAAAAACAAATGCAGGCTATAGTTGACCAACTTCTGAACTACATCCTAACTGCATTTAAATCTAGATTTAACTAAAACTCACAAATTGCTTAACTTATATGGAGCATTGTTGTCGGTTACTTTTATCCTAAATGCAATGTCTCTGCTCTCTTGAATGACCAGGCACAGGAGTAGAGTTAGGAAGCAGAGAACGTAATGAATGGCCTCATGTGGACCCTCATTAGGCTTTCTGGGGAACCACCATTGTAACTGGACTGGTAGGACAGTCTTCAGTTTTTTTTGTTTTTGTTTTTTTAATGCTAACTTCTTTCTACTGAGGTATAGTTGATTTATGATATAATTTACAATAGTATACTGGTTTCAGGAATGCAACATAGTGATTCAAAATTCTTATAGATTATATTCCATTTAAAGTTATTATAAAATATTGGCTATATTCTCTGTGCTGCACAGTATATTCTTATAGTTTATTTTATACATTAGTAGCCTGTACCTCTCAATTCCCTACCTGTATTTTGCCCCTGGGTCAGCCTTCAGTTTAAAACAGTGGTTCTTACTTTTTTTGGGTCACAGACCTCTATGAGAATCTAAAGATGATCATAGCCTCTCTCCTCAGAAAAATATACTAACACTTACATACCCCAAATATTGTATACAAATTCTAGGAGTTCACGGACTTTAAGCCCATTCAAGGATATTCTAGGTGTCAATGGGCCCTAGTTTAAGAGTTCCAAGGTAAAAACTGCAGTTGTTTTTGTTGCTGAGTTGTGGTTCTACTCCAGTGAATAGTTTTCAAGAAAAAATAAATTATTTGGCATGAATTTATTTTAATCATAATTCCCGTGTGCATGTAGAAGGGAGAGAGGTATTAACAAATGTGTAGGCAATAGACCTTGATAATTTGGCATCCAAAGTTCCTCATACTTATCGTGATTTTTCTTCCTGTCTGTGATTGTGACTAAAAATAATTCTCCCTGGCCATGTGCACACACCCCAACTTGTATGCCTGACAAGGATTTCCTTTGACTTGTTGCTGAGACTCTTACTTACAGATAATAATAATGCAGGTGGTAGTGATGAAGATAACAATGTGGTTGTTAAGTGCAAGGACTCGAGTTAGACTGAGTTCAAATTTCAGTTTTCTTACTACCCATGGGAATTTGAGCAAGTCAGGGAAACATTTTGAACCTTAGTTCCTCATCCGTTAAGTGAGGATGGTAGTTGCCATCTTATATTTAGTGCTTACCATGTAGCAGGTTCTATACTGAGCACTTTTAAAATTATCTCCTATAAACATCACACCTGCCTTATAGGGGCTATCCCCATTGCACAGATAAGGAAACTAAGGCACAGAACATTAAATTATTGCCCAACGTCATAAAACTACTAACTGATAGAGCTGGGTGGTCTAGAACTAGGGCTCTGCTCTTAATTACCACAGTTCAATAACTCTCTGACCTTATACTTTGTTGTAAAGATTAGTTAGATAATATACAGAAGTGTCTATCACAGTACCTGGTACAAATTAAGACATACTGTGTCCATGTAGACATTTTCAGTCTGTCTGATTCAGTGTGCCCAGCAGCTGTGTTCCACAGAATCACCTCATTCAGTTGGCTGAGTTTCAGATTAGCCCGGTAGCTGTTAAGTTTTCCAGGACACATGCCTAGTCGGCAACATTTAAAGGCTAAAATAATCAGTGGCATTTTTGGCCTAAAAATGTGACTTCAAAGGATCCAAGACAACAACAGCAAGAAACACACATTAACAACTAAAGGAAACACCCAAGGGAGAGTCCTGTTTTTGGTTGCTGGAGCGATGGCTCACGTTGAATAGAACTGTTTCTGCAGTTTGCTGATTGCCAAAAAGCAGCTAGCCCTGTCATGAAAAGTGGGCACAAGAGGCATTTTAGCAGACTCGTGTTAACCATGAAGCCTATTAATTTCCCTGCCCAGCGAGTCATTACGCTCAGCTTTGAAGGTGGGCAGAAAGCCCATGGCATAGCACTAAGACCATGGAAATTAGAATAAATGAACATATTTTCCCCTGATTATTGGTTTAAAGGTAGTCTGGTATGGTTTTTGTTTCTTTGGTCTGTTTTAGAGTAATTCTCCATTTCAAATATTAGCTTTTGCTAATACCTGACAAATAATAGCTGAGCAAACCAAACCAAAAAAAAAAAAAAAAAAATCAGAAGCCAAAAACTGAGGCCAGTACTCTGTGTAGAGAAAAATCATTGGGTTTATCCTCTAAGATGTTTCACAAGGATGTAATTACTAATCCAGCCTCGTTATCTCAGAATCCATCAAACTACACCGTAAATCTAAAATGCTGCATAGACCAGATGGCAGACTGCAGAAGCAACAAGAACTACAATCCTGCAGCCTGTGGGGGAAAAAAAAAAAAACACATTCACAGAAAGATAGACAAGATGAAAAGGCAGAGGGCTATGTACCAGATGAAGGAAGAAGATAGAGTCCCCAAAAAATCAATTAAATGAAGTGGAGATAGGCACCCTTCCAGAAAAAGAATTCAGAATAATGATGGTGAAGATGATCCAGGACCTCAGAAAAAGAAAGGAGGCAAAGATTGAGAAGATGTAAGAAATGTTTAACAAAGTCCTAGAAGAATTAAAGAATAAACACCTAGAAGAATTAAAGAACAAACAAACAGAGATGAACAATACAATAACTGAAATGAAAAATACACTAGAAGGAATCAATAGCAGAATAACTGAGGCAGAAGAACGGATAAGGGACCTGGAAGACAAAATGGTGGAATTCACTGTTACAGAACAGAATAAAGAAAAAAGAATGAAAAGAAATGAAGACAGCCTAAGAGACCTCTGAGACAACACTAAATACAACAACATTTGCATTATAGGAGTCCCAGAGGAGAAGAGAGAGAGAAAGGACCCAAGAAAATATTTGAAGAGGTTATAGTCAAAAACTTCCCTAAAATGGGAAAGGAAACACCACCCAAGTCCAGGAAGCACAGAGAGTCCCATATAGGATAAACCCAAGGAGAAACACATTGAGACACATAGTAATCAAATGACAAAAATTAAAGACAAAGAAAAATTATTGAAAGCAACAAGGGAAAAATGACAAATAACATATAAGGGAACTCCCATAAGGTTAACAGCTGATTTCTCAGCAGATACACTACAAGCCAGAAGGGAGTGGCATGATATATTTAAAGTGAAGAAAGGGAAGAACCTACAGCCAAGATTACTCTACCCAGCAAGGATCTCATTCAGATTTGACAGAGAAATCAAAAGCTTCCCAGACAAGCAAAAGCTAATACAATTCAGCACCATCAAACCAGCTCTACAACAAATGCTAAAGGAACTTCTCTAAGTGGGAAACACAAGAGAAGAAAAGGACTTACAAAAACAAACCCAAAACAATTAAGAAAATGGTAATAAGAACATACATATTGATAATTATCTTAAAAGTGACTGGATTAAATGCTCCAACCAAAAGACACAGGCTCACTGAATGGATACAAAAACAACACCCATATATATGCAGTCTACAAGAGACCCAATACAGATGTAGGGACATATACAGACTGAAAGTGAGGGATGGAAAAAGACATTCCATGCAAATGGAAATCAAAAGAAAGCTGGAGTAGCAATTCTCATATCAGATAAAATAGACTTTAAAATAAAGAATGTTACAAGAGACAAGGAAGGACACTACATAATGATCAACGGATGAATCCAAGAAGAAGATATAAAAATTATAAATATATATGCCCCCAACATAGGAGCTCCTCAATACATAAGGCAACTGCTAACAGCTATAAAAGAGGAAATTGCCAGTAATACAGTAAAAGTGGGGGACTTTAACACCTCATTTACAACAATGGACAGATCATCCAAACAGAAAATTGATAAGGAAACACAAGCTTTAAATGACACAATAGAACAGATAGATTTAATTGATGTTTATAGGACATTCCATCCAAAAACAGCAGATTACACTTTCTTTTCAAGTGTGCATGGAACATTCTCCAGGATAGATCACATCTTGGGTCACAAATCAAGCCTCAGTAAATTTAAGGAAACTGAAATTATATCAGGCATCTTTTCTGAGCACAACACTTTGAGATTAGAAATCAATTACAGGGAAAAAACTGTAAAACACACAAACATATGGAGGCTAAACAATACATTACTAAATGACCAAGAGATCACTGAAGAAATCAAAGAGGAAATCAAAAAATACATAGACTCAAATGACAATGGAAACAGGATGACCAAAACCAATGGGATATAGCAAAAGCAGTTCTAAGAGGGAAGTTTATAGCAATACAAGCCTACCTCAAGAAACAAGAAAAATCTCAAATAAAGAATGTAACCTTACACCTAAAGGAACTGGAGAAAGAAGAACAAACAAAACCCAAAGTTAGTAGAAGGAAGGAAATCATAAAGATCAGAGCAGAAATAAATGAAATAGAAACAAAGAAAACAATAGCAAAGCTCAATAAAACTAAAAGCTGGTGCTTTGAGAAGAAAAACAAAACTGATAAACCATTAGCCAGACTCATCAAGAAAAAGAGGGAGAGGACTCAAAACAGTAAAATTAGAAATGAAATAGGAGAAGTTACAACAGATACTGCAGAAATACAAAGCATACTAAGAGCTATGCCAATAAAATGGACAACCTGGAAGAAATGGACAAATTCTTAGAAAGTTATAACCTTCCAAGACTGAACTAGGAAGAAATAGAAAATATGAATAGAACAATCACAAGTAATGAAATTGAAACTGTGATTAAAAATCTTCCAACAAACAAAAGTTCAGGACCAGATGGCTTCACAGGTGAATTCTATCAAAAATTTAAAGAAGAGCTAACACCCATCCTTCTCAAACTCTTCCAAAACATTGCACGGGAAGGAACACTCACAAACTCATTCTATGAGGCCACCAACAACCTCATACCAAAAACAGACAAAGATATCACAAAAAAAAGGAAAATTACAGACCAATATCACTGATGAATATAGATGCAAAAATCCTCAACAAAATACTAGCAAACAGAATCCAACAACACATTAAAAGGATCATACACCATGATCAAATGGGATTTATCCCAGGGATGCAAGGATTCTTCAGTATATGCAAATCAATCAATGTGATACACCCTATTAACCTATTGAAGAATAGAAACCATATGATGATCTCAATAGATGCAGAAAAAGCTTTGGACAAAATTCAACACCCATTTATGATAAAAGCTCTCCAGAAAGTGGGCATAGAGGGAACCTACCTCAACATCATAAAGGCCATATATGACAAACCCACAGCAAACGTCATTCTCAATGGCGAAAAACTGAAAACATTTCCTCTAAGATCAGGAAAAAGGCAAGGATGTCCACTCTAGCCACTATTATTCAACATAGTTTTGGAAGTCCTAGCCACGACAATCAGAGAAGAAAAAGAAATAAAAGGAATACAAATTGGAAAAGAAGTAAAGCTGTCACTGTTTGCAGATGACATAATACTATAAATAGAGAATCCTAAAGATGCCACCTAGAGCTAATCAGTGAATTTGGTAAAGTTGCAGGATATATAATTAATGCACAGAAATCTCTTGCATTCCTATACACTAATGATGAAATATCTGAACGAGAAATTAAGGAAACACTCCCATTAACCACTGCAACAAAAAGAATAAAATACTTAGGAATAAACCTACTCAGGAAGACAAAAGACCTCCATGCAGAAAAGTATAAGACATTGATGAAAGAAAGTAAAGATGATACAAACACATTAAGAGATATACCATATTCTTAGATTGGAAGAATCAATGTTGTGAAAATCACTGTACTACTCAAAGCAATCTACAGATTCAATGCAATCCCTGTCAAATTGCCAATGGCAATTTTTACAGAACTAGAACAAAAAAAAATCTTAAAATTTGTATGGAAACACAAAAGACCTTGAATAGCCAAAGCAGTCTTGAGGGAAAGAAATGGAGCTGGAGGAGTCAAACTCCCTGACTTCAGACTATACTACAAAGCTACAGTCATCAAGACAATATGGTACTGGCACAAAAACCAAAATATAGATCAATGGAACAGGAGAGAAAGCCCAGAGATAAACCCACACACCTATGCTCAACTAATCTATGACAAAGGAGGCAAGGATATACAATGGGGAAAAGACAGTCTCTTCAATAAGTGGTCCTGGGAAAACTAGACAGCTACATGTAAAAGAGTGAAATTAGAACAGTCCCTAACACCATACAAAAAAATAAACTCAAAATGGATAAGAGACCTAAACGTAAGACTGGACACTATAAAACTCTTAAAGGAAAACATAGGAAGAACACTCTTTGACATAAATCACAGCAAGATATTTTTTGATCCACCTTCTAGAGTAATGGAAATAAAAACAAAAATAAACAAATGGGACCTAATGCAACTTAAAAACTTTTGCACAGCAAAGGAAACCATAAACTAGATGAAAAGACAACCCTCAGAAATGGAGAAAATATTTGCAGATGAATCATCAGACAAAGGAGTAATCTCCAAAATATATAAACAACTCATGCAGCTCAATATTAAAAAAAAAAAAAAAAAACAATCCAACAATGGCCAGAAGACCTAAATAGACATTTCTCTAAGGAAGACATATAGATGGCCATGAAGCACATGAAAAGCTGCTCAACATCACTAATTATTAGAGAAATGAAAATCAAAAGTACAGTGAGGTAACACCTCACACCAGTTAGAATGTGCATCATCAAAATATCTACAAACAATAAATGCTGGAGAGGGTGTGGAGAAAAGTGAACCCTCTTACACTGTTGGTGGGAATGTAAACTGATACAACCACTATGGAAAACAGAATGGAGATTCCTTTTTTTTTTTTTTTTTTTGAGGTACGCGGGCCTCTCACTGTTGTGGCCTCTCCCGTTGCGGAGCACAGGCTCTGGATGTGCAGGCTCCATGGCCATGGCTCACAGGCCCAGCCACTTCGCGGCATGTGGGATCTTCCCAGACCGGGGCACAAACCCATGTCCCCTGCATCGGCAGGAGGACTCTCAACCACTGTGCCACCAGGGAAGCCCTGGAGTTCCTTAAAAAATTACAAATAGAACTACCATATGACTCAGCAATCCCACTACTGGGCATATACCCAGAGAAAACCATAATTCAAAAAGACACGCACCCCAATGTTCATTGTAGCACTATTTACAATAGCCAGGTCACGGACGCAGCCTAAATGTCCATCAACAGATGAATGGTTAAAGAAGATGCAGTACATATATACAATGGAATATTACTCAGCCATATAAAGGAACAAAACTGGGTCATTTGTAGAGATGTGGATGGATCTAGAGACTGTCATACAGAGTGAAGTAAATCAGAAAGAGAAAAACAAATATCGTGTATTAACACATATATGTGGAACTTAGAAAAATGGCATAGTTGAACCGGTTTGCAGGGCAGAAATAGAGACACAGATTTAGAGGACAAACTTAAGGACACCAAGGGGGGAAAGTGGTGGGTGGGGGGATTGGTGGTAGGATGAATTGGGAGATTGGGATTGACATATATACACTAATATGTATAAAATGGATAACTAATAAGAACCTACTGTATAAAAAAATAAATAGAATTCTAAAATTCAAAAACAATATAAAATATTTTTGAAATTCAAAATAAAATAAAATGCTGCATAACTGGCTTTTTTTAGTTCTTAACTTTGATTCAGCCACTCACACACTGATGAAGTATTCTGAGAAAGAAAACAACATAAGAAAGTCAGATTCCATGAGGTGCAGACATAGGGCAAAGAGTTTAGGTTAATTGTAGTGATAGTGACTAGGAAGATGAAAATTACATACTGCCAAAGAATTTCTTGGAAAGTGCTTCTAAGCCATGTAGGGTTGAATGAGTGTGATAACTCCCATCCCTCCTTCAGGCCTCAGCAACCCCCAATCTAGATGAGGCCCTTGATATGCTTGCTCTTCACATATTTATCACAATTTGTAACCATATTGGAATGATTATTTGTATAATACCTTTCTTTCCTTCCTCACCAGGAGTTGGTAAGCCATGGCCCATGTGCCAATCAGGTATATCACCTGTTTTTGTACAGCCTGCAAACTAAGAATGGTCTTCACACAAATAAGTGATTTAAAAAAATCAAAAGAGAATAATATTTTGTGATGCATGAAAATTATACACTATTCAAATTTCAGAGTCCATAAATAAGATTTTATTAAAACACAGTTTCATTTGTGCTTTGTCTACAGCTGCATTTTTCCTACCAAGTTGCGTAGCTACAACGGAGACTGTAAGGGCTTTAAAGTTGAAAATACTATCTGTCTCTTTATAGAAAAAGCTTGTCAACCTCTATTCTAGACTTTAAGTTCCATGAGGATATGAATCTATCTTATTTAACATTACATCCTCATATCTCAGCAAAATACTTATGACAAAGAAGTTGCTCAATAAATTTGTTAAGTGAATGAATGAATAATGACTATAGGAATAAATAGCATTGGGTGGGGGAGGGTTGGATTGGGAATTTGGGATTAGCAGATGCGAACTGGTATATATAGAATGGATAAACAACAAGGTCCTGCTGTATAGCACAGGGAACTATATTCAGTATCCTGTGATAAACCATAATGGAAAAGAATATGAAAAAGAATGTATATGTATAACAGAGTCACTTGGGTGTACAGCAGTAATTAACACAACATCGTAATTCAACTATTCTTCAATAAATTTTTTTATTAAAAAAATAATAAATAGCATTGGTTTGTAGTCTTTTGCTATAACCAAAATTAAGTTTGAGGATCCTCTAATAGGATATAATCCTTAAGGTTTTCATCTAATTCTCAATAGGGCAAGAGGACCAGGAGATATTTTTGTTTGAGAAGGAATAACCAGGAGGAGAAAATAACTTCCCAAGTCATACACAGAGCTGTGGCCATGGCAGTGCCTCTTCCCACGCCAGATAACAGTCCCAGTTTCACCGTTAGAGTTGCTCTAAAGTGCTACCTAACACTGTCACCATTCTTGCTTTTGGATGAGTTTCCAAGCCAAATGGGAAAAAATGTGGGTGTATGTGTGCGTGCACACATATGTGTGCACGTTTGTGTGCATGTGTGAATGAGAAAGAAAGAGAGGAAAATCTTGCCATTTGCAAAAAGTTGGATGAAACTTGAGGGCATTGATTTAAGTAAAACTGGTCAGATTGAGAAAAACAAATACCGTATGATATCACTTTTATGTGGGATCTACAAAAGACAAACTCAGAGAAACAATAGAGTGGTGGTTACCAGGGCATGGGTTGGGGAGGATGGAGAGATACTGGTCAAAGGGTGCAAACTTCCATTCATAAGATAAACAAGTTTAGGAATCTAATGTACAGCAAGGTGATTATTGTTAACAATACTGTATCATAAAATTGAATGTCCCTAAGAAAGTAAATCTTAAAACTTCTCATCACAAAAAAGATATGGTAACTATGCAATGGGATGGAGGTAGAAGCTAATATGATGGTAGTAATCATTTTGTGATTTATACATGTATCAAATCAACATAGTGTACACCTTAAATTTATACTATCTTATATGTCAGTCATATCCTAATAAAGCTGGGAAAAAGAGAATAGAGGTCAAATAAACAGATTTTCTGACCAAAACAAAACAAAATAAAAACCCAGACATATTTTGCCACTAGTAGACCTGTTATAAAAGAAACACTAAAGGTAGGTAATTCTTTAGGCAGAATGCAAGTTATTCTAGAAAGAAGTTTGCAGTTATAGAAATAAATGAAAATGGTAAATATGTGGATACATCTAAATGAATATTGACTATATAAAACAATAACGTCTCGTGGGTTTATGTGTATAAATGTGTTTATGTGTATGTATTATGTATATGTATGTTCATGTATGTTATGTATGTGTGCATATATATAGCATGAAATGAGAGAAAAGAAGAAGAAGAGCAGGCTTCCCTGATGGTGCAGTGGTTAAGAATCCACCTGCCAATGCAGGGGACACGGATTCAAGCTTTGGTCCGGGAAGATCCCACATGCCGCGGAGCAGCTAAGCCTGTGCGTCACAACTACTGAGCCTGTGTCCTGGAGCCCGCGAGCCACAACTACTGAAGCCCGCGCGCCTAGAGCCCATGCTCCGCAACAAGAGAATGAGAAGACCACATGCTGCAATGAAGAGTAGCCCCCACTTGCTGCAATTAGAGAAAGCCTGTGTGCAGCAACGAAGACCCAAATGCAGCCAAAAATAAATAAGTAAAATAAATAAATATAAATATATATATATTAAAAAAAAGAAGAGGAAGAGGAGGAGGAGGAAGGAGAGGAAGGAGAAGAAGAAAAATAGCAAGAAGAAGGAGAAGGAGAATATTAAAATTCAAAAGCAATAGCATAAAATTGAATTAAAGAAAGTTTTGTTTAGGAAGACGTAAGTCAAGGATGATGTGTAATTTCCAGAGAAACCACTTATAAGGTGATAAAATGAATACATAAGTTACCAACTAATACAGGACAAAATTAGAAAAACAATAAACATAATTTAAGAGTCGTATTAATCAAAGTAGTTCAACTGCTGTGATAAACTACCTCAAAATATCACTGGTTTAACACTGCTCAAACACTCTAATGAAATGCTCCTATCTAAAAGGAGCCTGGGAAATGTAGTTTAGTTGTGTGTCTGGGAAGAATGTGAAACTATTTTGGTAAGCATATGATAATGTCTTTGCTGCAATAGAACAGGTGATGAGAGGGTAATGGTTAAGAGAAACATAATCCGAATTTAAATACGTTAAGCCTATTTTTAAAAAGTAATCACCACTTTCGAAATTGTGTTTTTTAAAATTCTTCTTGAAAATTTTAAATATAAAACCCATATAAAACAAAAGTGAAATTTTGATTGTACTGGTTTTATATTGCTCTTTGATTGTGGTCAGATAAAAATGCATGTAAATATGGAAAAGTGTAATTATCTGAACACCAGAATTCTGTTCTAGCACCTCACTTACTCTTTAAACTTGAAGAAATCTTTTAAATTTTTCCTGAACCCATTTTTTCATCTGTAAAAATCAGAGTAATACTTGCCCTTTCTACTTTTCAACACTCTCAGGCTCAGAGATATATATGTAAAGTAGAAGCATCTTAAGATTCTGAAGTGCTATTCAAATGTACGTTATCATGATGGCGTTCTCCATCTGATTCAAAGACAGGAGATTCTGAATTGTTCTACAACCTGAATTGAATTGTGTAGACTCCTAATAGGACATAGATTTGGAAAGATTTTAGATTATCTGGAGCAATTGTATCACTTTACAGATACAAAACTTTAGATCTAGAGAGATGAAGAGAGTGACCTAGGATCACACTGTTGGCCAAGAACAGAACCAAATGATAAGGACCATTGTTTAAGTTTCAGAGGTTCCCAATGAAGAAATGCTATGCTTGTGGCATAAAACTCACTGAGAAAGGTGTTAAAAATAAGTTTCAAAATTCAATTCCTTCCGATTTTTTTTTTTTTTTTTTTTTTTTTTTTTTGTGGTATGCAGGCCTCTCACTGTTGTGGCCTCTCCTGTTGTGGAGCACAGGCTCCGGATGCGCAGGCTCAGTGGCCATGGCTCACGGGCCCAGCTGCTCCACAGCATGTGGGATCTTCCCAGACTGGGGCAAGAACTCGTGTCCCCTGCATTGGCAGGCAGACTCTCAACCACTGTGCCACCAGGGAAGCTCCAGATTTTAATTTAATATTCAATAAATCTGAAAGGGGGCCAGTAAATCTGCTTTTTTAAAAAAATAAATCAATTGCCATCATAGCATAAGTTAGTTGCTCAAAAGGAACTTGAATTGTGGATTATTTTAGCCACCTTGAAAAGTGAGAATATGGATATTACTCTTAACGTTTTCTCCTTTAAAAGACAACTCCTTGCTCTTCTGAGAAGAGCAGCAGACCAGCCCTCTACCCATCTTTCACTGAACAGCTTAATGACAGTCAGCACATATTTAGCCAATTGACAGATTATGTGTGAAATCTGTAATTTGACAGCTAATCTTTTTTTTAAAAAAATGTTATATTTCTAAGTGCTAATATGTACACTTTTAAAAGACTAAATGCTAGGTGACATCTCTGAATATATTTGAGTTTCTTAACTTTTTTTCCCTAGAAAGAGCAGTTTAGCTAGCATAGAAATATAGCAGAAAATGAAAATATTTATTACTTTAGGGAAAATAACCCTGTAGTGATTGAGAAGTATAAAAATAGAAAAAAAGACCATTGTATTAGGAGTATACACATATATGGGCTATACAACCTCTGTTTCTCACCTATATATAGTACCTAGTTTATACAGTTAGCAGGTGGATCAATCCAGGGGCCTACAGCCTTACATTTGTGGGTAAAAGAACCTGCTCCAAGGAAAAATAATGGGATCTGGGCTCTTTATGTACTTGCAAAGGGAGGCGATTAAGGAAGTCAGAAAGACATTTTCTAAAGGAAAGTACATTTTTTGAAGGATTGGGTTTTTGTTTTTTGGTGCTGAGGGGAAGGCTTAAGAGTTGAATCATCTTCACCTTGGGTGGGGTGTGAGGACATGTGCTCAGACTCGGAGGTATGGTGATTGTGAACCAGTAGAAACAATAATCATATTTGCCTTACTCAGCTACTTTTCCCTGAACACCTGGGCAGACATGATTTGGAAATTTTTTCTCTTCCCTTTTTCTTTCTTTGTTGAGAGAGGAAGTAATTTAAAACACTTAACTCAGGGGTCCTCTTATGAAAAAGAGAAGATGGCTGGTATAACCTTGACTTTTTTTTTTCTGCCCAGGTTAGCAGCCACTAGTTAGCAGTTGTTTTACCAGCATTCTGCCAATTGCCTTTTAAGGAAGTAGAGACAGTTTCCACAGGTCCAGGTATTTAGATTCATGACCCCATAGAGAGAGCTCAGAGTTCAGTGGACAGCCATGGCCCTGTGGCATTTATTTCTACATGGTCTTGCTCTTAGAATTAGATCTTAGTGGAACTGAACTTGGAGACTCGAATTTTTTTCTACCCTTGGATTTGCCCTGACAAGCTTAGAAACAAGATTTTCACTGGTGTTTACAACTGCTGACCCCTGAGACTTGAACTGTGACTTCTGGAGGGGTAGGGGAAGCCCTAGCAAGACCCTTGAGACTGGACCAGACTTCTGTTAATCCACACCAGCAGAGTTAAAATCCTGCTTCTCCCACTATGAGCTGTGAGGCCTTAGACTTACTCCAGCTCTAGGTTCAGTTTCTTGGGGATATAATAGCACCTCTCTTGCTCTGTTGTTTTAAGAGTGAATGAAGTGGGACTTCCCTGGTGGTGAGGTGGTTAAGAATCTGCCTGCCAATGCAGGGACACAAGTTCGAGCCCTGGTCCAGGAAGATCCCACATGTCATGGAGCAACTAAGCCAGTGTGCCACAACTATTGAGTCTGCGCTCTAGAGCCCACGAGCCACAACTACTGAAGCCCACGAGCCACAACTACTGAAGCCCACATGCCACAACTACTGAAGCCCGCACACCTAGAGCCTGTGCTCTGCAATGAGAGAAGCCACCACAATGAGAAGCCTGCACACTGCAACGAAGACCCAATGCAGCCAAAAATAAATAAATAAATAAATAAATTTTAAAAGAAGAGTGAATGAAGTAATACCTGGAAAGTGCTACTTAGAACAGAGCCTGGCACCTAGTATGAACTACAGTGGAAGGGGCCATTCACCACTTTTGCAAATATTCTTGTCCCCTCGGAAGGCACTGGGGTTAAGTTGTGGATTTCAAGAAGCCATTATGACTTGGGTGAGAGAAATCTCAGTGATATTGTATGGATGAAAGAATAAACTAGCTTCTTCAAAGTTTTCTCAGTAAGACCCAAAGACTAGCGCAGAACCCAGGGAATGAGGAAAAGGGCCCCCCCTCAACTGGATTTCGCATTAGCCTACTGGGATAAGGACTAGGAGTCAGATCTGATTTGATTTAAAGAAAATGAAGATGTGAAAGAAAATTCATACTCTGTGTATGGATAGGCATATGCATATATTTAGATATTTTTAAGTATATTGTATAAATGTACATGTAATTACATACATTTTTTGCTTGTGTGTTTGTGCATGTGGGGATGTATATATATATATATATATATATATATATATATATAATATATGAAAAAACGATTATATTCAAAGTGGCCATAAATTTATTATCTAGCTCTCAATTTTACCTCCTACAACAGCCAGTTAGTAGTACTATTTCCCCAACTGTTAGCACAATGATGTGTATGTTGTATGTGTCATTAAATGGCTTACAAAGTAAAAAGTGTGATTACAATGCACCATAAAAACCATGTATCTTTTTCTATCTGTGTCATTACTCCACTCTCACCACTTATGTATTTTATATTTCCCATTTTTAAGTTAATAATGATAATAATAATAATAGCATAGTCATGGCTAATAGAAAGAAAAGAATCTGCTCTTGATATAGTGCAAGCTGGGACAGGCCGAGGCATTCAGGTGTAGGATGGAGAGTCATGGCAAATGAAAAGAACATTGTATTTCCTGCCCCATCTACTGATCAAGGAATCTGCAAAGTATTTAGGTTTCCCATCTTTAAGAAGAAGTAGCAAATTATTTTAAAACTCTACCACCCTTCATGTCAAGGCAGGATACCAGCTCACATCTACTTTGGGGAGATATGGAATGAATGCCAAATAGACATCCTGTGAGGGAAGCACTTCCAGGTGAGGAAATGGAAACTTAAAATAAAGTTAAGTGACTTAAGGCCACCCATTTACCAAAAAGGAATTCAATTCCAGGTCTCATAGATCGCAAAGCCTAAGATCTTTCTTTCTGTTGTACTGTCTTTATAGAGGTAATACTGAACACCAGGATAAAACCTGGAAAACCTTCCAGGAATGGTCAGAATTCCTAAGGTACTCATTTCATCATAAATCATCAATGTTAATTTATATTTTCCCCCTTACATCAGGCAAATATCTACAATCAGTTTAAAACAACTCTATTTTTTCAAAAGCCCCTTAATGTTATTTTGCTGTGAAGAGGAGTCCAGTACAATTCGTGAGGAGTTTCCTTCTAAGGAAAGCTGTCCACATGACCTTGCCATCCTGACCACAGCTGATTTGGCCAGAGATGGGCTCCTGACCCGTCCTCCAGCTAATGAGGTGGTCTGGTTCCAAAACACTGACCATGGTTGAATGATTTCATTAGTCTCTCTGTCTCTGCATTTTGGAATAGTATATGTTAGTTAACAGGAGAACAGGAGTTGAAAGACAGACAAGACGGTAAGCAGAAGCCATGAGTTATTAGAAATAACAAAACAGTCAAAGCAATGACTGGGCAGAATTTATGGAGTGGAGAGGACCGAGAAACTAGTTGGTAGTGGAAGGAGCATAGTGATGGAGAGAGAGCATGGGGTCATGATAAGGGCAGGACATTCAGGCTGGGAGCTAGTGGGGCATTAGGGTAAGCTGCAAGGAAGAACAGAGAGATAATCTGGTCACTGCAGGTATATTGCCTCCTGTGAGGCTCAGATAGTTTCTATTGATAGTTTCCTGCTGTTTGCATTTCCTCTTATATCCTTACAGTGAACTCCTATGAACCAAGTGAAATAACCTGAGGGTGTTTCTGTTCTTTGCGCCTTGATCAAGCTTGATACATTGGCTTACAATTTTATATAAAACACTTACAAGGTCTAATCAACAACTGACTGTCACTCATGAGGTACATCTAAAGACACTGCTCAAGGGAGTTCCCTTGTGGCCTAGTGGTTAGGATTCCGGGCTGTCACTGCCATGGCCCAGGCTCAGTCCCTGGTTGGGGACCTGAGATGCTGCAAGCCGCAGGGTATGGCCAAGAAAAAAAAAAAAAAAGGACACTGCTTCCATCTTCAGATAACTCTCTGGCAAAAGTGGGTTTCAAAAACTAAAAATTTAAAACTACATTAACATAGAAAAAAAGAGCTTTAATTGGGTAATTATCAGATTCCACTCTCTAAATGAGTTTTCCACTCCATTAAAATAACAATGACTTAAACTTCAAAGCAAACTCGGCCCAGTTGTTTACCCTGCCACTCTAAGTATGTCTTGTAAGATATCTAGATCTTTTGTTAGACATATGTTACTGAGCTTAATTTGTCTTTGTTCCTTTTAAAAGTCTTGATTCATGGAGAACAGGAATGCTTTGAATCTGTTTCCTAACAGAATACCTGTGTGAAGAAATGTCTAATCCTGACTGGGTACAAATACATGGAACACACAAATGAATGTGAAGATGTTAAGAAGAGGTTAGAGGATATTGGAATACGAAAATGCTCTAAGGGAATTGTGGAATATTTATGAAAATATGTGGCATATTTTGAAATGCAGATGTCTTAGGAACTGAAAATGTAATCACAGGAATGCAAACTGTCTTTAATAAATCTTCTTAATTAAAATCTATTGTTCAGAAAAAAAAATAAATCCTCCTGCAATATTAGAAACAGGAGCAAGAGGTGGGAAAAGTGTGCATTCATTCAGATTGCAGCAAAGAATTATTATTTAGAGTTCCTGGCTATAACACTTTGTTTTGTTATTGTTGTTTTTATTGGGGTTTTTTTAGAGCTAAAGAAGTGTCATTCTGGTATACTGAACATAAATGATTTGCCATTATGGTACCCAATGAGATGAGAACAAAAAAGGCTTGTAGCACAAATATATATCCAATTATTGATAGGGAGAGAGAGTGTGTTAGAATCACTGTCAAAATACATGAACTTTTTTGTTTTTGTTTTTTTCACTGGCAAGGGATTTGAGTGGATCCTTGTCTGGCTCAAAAGACTCAAAACCAATTACAAGAAATAAACTTCTTTCCTCCCAATGTTCAGATCTCCTCTGTGAGATCCAAACAGAATGCTTAAAATGAAAATGTCTACATGATTGCATTTATGAAAAATATATATACATTTCTCTGTTCTTATTAGTCTTCAACTGTCATTAAACTTTAAAAGCATTAGGCCTTTCAGTTAAACCAGTGCACTATGGCATAATTGTCATAACATGTCAATACAATGAAATAAGCTAGTTTCGTAAGTGGGTGAGCTGAGGCAAGCTGAGCCTTGTCTTGTGCAACAGAGCCCATGTTGCATAACCTCTGACTGAAGACCCTCCATTCACCATTGCAAGTGAGTGGGGGTAGGAATGATCCATGGCTGTGCACAAGGAAGTTGGAAAACGCTGCACACCTTGAATCCATTAGTTTGTAATACCTTTTCTCAGTTATACATTGTACTAGGCAAGTACAGTCCCAGGTGAGGGATGGCTATCACTGACTCTTTAGAGGAGAGTCGCAAGTGACCCAACCCTCCTGCAGTAATCACCCACTCATAGCCCAACTTTTGAAGAGCTTCCAGTCTTGTTTAGATGAACAGTTTTGTGGCTGCTTATTTTATTATTATCTGATAATGGGTCTCCCTTGTCAATTGCAGGTGCCTGAACAGCAGGTTGGGATGTTAGGAACCTATTCATATATGAGCATCCTCTTTTCTCGTTATGGATTCACAGTCCCATAGGACATTTTGTGTTACTTTGTGAGGGCATGAATGCTGTGGGCTTTTCTGCAAGCTATGAAAATGGGGCTCTGTGTGCATAAGGAGGATGATAAGGTGTGATGTTCTCAATGCTTCCAATAATCTCTAAAGTCTTGCTCCTGATTATGTGGTCCAGCATCCTTAGAAGCTTGTTAGAAATGCAGATTTTCAGGTCTCAGCCAAGACCCACTGATCTAGATTCTGCCATTAAGCACAATCCCCCAGATGCTTAGTATACACATTAAATTTTGACATACATTGCCCTAAGGGAAAATATATTTGTTCTTCTCTATTAGAAGCTATAGTATCCATGAAATGTATTGACTGAAAACAATTGTATGCATCTATCTATCTATCTATCTTTGCTGTAAAAATATTAAATAAGGAACATTTATTTAAAAATAAAAATATGAATACTTAAGGCAAATGTTAGTCTAGAAGTGATTTTTTTTTGCCCAGAAAACATGAGAAATCGAAATTTTCCATCTTGTAAAAAATTTTTCCTCTCAAGGAAATTGAACCAAATTGCAAGGCATGTAAGGCAAATTGGGTGATTGACATTACCAATTCTGGGGTTTTACAGGTGCCTAACCTAAAGGGTATATTGATCAAATGATTCTCTTGAAGGCACAAATGAAGTCTGGGGGGAATTTAGGAAGGGGAATCTGTTGGTCCCAGGTGACGGATTCACCCTTTCTAGTGTCTTCCACTGAGACACTGGGGTCTCTCAGTTGGTGGCCAGTCCTATTGAGAAAAAAGTAGGAACTGTGCAAAACAACTTCACACTGAACATGATTAACTGCAGTCTATGTTTGCTACAGGTTTGTGGGTCAAAAATTTCTTCTCTTCTCACTGCTGTGCTGTGAGCCAGTTGGCCACTGTTTTTCCCCCAGAGGTGGATATGCTACAGTGATGTAGTGATTGCCACATAAAAACAGTCTTATGAGGTGATATGGGATTCATCAGACTAGAGTGTTCTGTGGAGTAAATTGATATTTTTAAAGGATTACGGAAAATAAGATGATTAAAATACTGTAACATATGTATCTTTTAAAGGGTAGATTTAATGTGGACATAGATACACTGATCTTGCATAAATAAGGCACACATTTCCAAATAAAGATGATGCTTTACTAAGTATAAACACCATCTAAACAATCTGGATTATATAAACTATCAATGATATAGCAATTAAATGAAAGAATGAGAACATGCCCCAGACAAATTAAACAGCTTGTGAATTTTTACTGCATATTGACGTGTGTACTGAGGAATACATAGTTCAAGTACTGTATAAGATAAGGAAAGAATTACTTATCTCTAAAATCACCCTAGCTTCAAGTTCCTTCACAGAGTATTTTTAACAAGGTCTAACTTATTGTAGAAAGTACACCAAAATTTCAGAAATATTTGTGATTTACTGTAGAACCTAGAAAATTTTTATAAACAGTTAAAACAAAAGCACTTAAGAATCACATCAAATTCACCAATTTTCAAGGAGTATTGAAGTACATATATAAAACAACACAGAAGACCCTTTTCTTTGGTTGCCCACATTTTCTTCATTTAAAATAGTGGTAGTGTTAAATTCTTAGGTTTCTTAATAATTCAGTAAGAAAGACGTCAAGTTGATGGTGTTTTGATTTGTGTAGATAAGACATCTATGTGATGAAGTTTTTTAATCTTATTCATTCATCATTCAACAAATATTTATTGAGCACCTAATATGTGGCAAGCACTGTTCAGTGAACAAAACAAAGACTCCTGTCTGTGTAGTTATGTCACAGTAATATGCACCTAATTGGGAATTATATAGACAGAGTAGCCACCAATAAAAAAAGAAAAACAGCAAAAAAGGAAAAATAACTTCTCTGGGTATATTCAATAAAAAATGGGAATGTAGAATTTCAGTGGGGGATGGGTGTTATAAGGTTTTATTCTGGTTTATGGTATTTTAAAATCAACTTTCAAAGATGGAGGTGGGAAACATTCCATGTAAATTAGAAACGTGACAGTTTTTTTTGGCATCATTATTTTTCATGGTTTAGCAATAAAATGTCACATGAGATAACTACTAGCCTACAGATAGTTGTGCATATAAAAACACTTATATATGTATGGCATGTAGCATGTGTGTGTTTCATGTTATGCAATAAATTCACTCCTGCAGAGTTTAATGTGTCAAAGTCTGAGGAATACAAATATTAAAATATTTAAAGAGTAGAACTCATTACTTAAAGAAACACTAATATGAATTATTTTGTAAAACTCTCCAAACTTAAAAAAAATTCTTTTTGCAAATTAAATAAGTAATTGAAAAATTTCAACTTTGGCTTTTTGGGTGAAGACTGGCTTTAAAATAGTACAGAAAAACACACATGACTATCTAAACACATAGGGATCATAAATAAAAATCAAACTCATTGTTTTCGGGCTTGCAGCTAAATCATACCAAGACGATCAGCTTATTTGAAGGTATCATGAGAGCCACTTTTTTTTTTTTTGGCCGCGCCACGCTGCATTTGGGATCTTAGTTCCCCAACCAGGGATTGAACCTGTGCCCCCTGCAGTGGAAGCTCTGAGTCTTAACCACTGCATGGCCAGGGAAGTCCTGAGAGCCATTTTTAGTTTAACTGGTAAATTTTCTATTAAAAAAAAATCTGTTTATTATCTTAGGTCTCCTAAGAGCTAATGTATTTACACTGTACGCTTATAGAATAAGATAAAAAGATTTCTAAAATTTATTCTTTTGTTCTCTGTGTTCTAAATTAAACCTTAAACAAGTTAAATAACAAAACTGCAAAGATCTGGAATAAGATTTGTCCTTACAAAGCTCAAAAAGTAAGCTACATAAAATTACACAGCAAAAGCGAGAGAAATTGCAAGTGGGGTAAGTTCTTCACTTATGAAAATGTAATTATTGCTTCTCGTCCTTTATGTTTATCATATTCTATTTTTTTCACAAATACAATAATTTTCTTTAAAAATAAGTAACATGTTAATTAAGAATTTTCATCAACCTAAGCAAACAGGAGGACTTTTTCAAGGTATGTAGAAAAATCACAGTTTGGGAGTCATTCAAACTTTAATATCTGTAAGAAGGAATTCTGAAAGTGCTAATTAAGGACTTGTTAAAATTTTGTATAGGAATTCCTGTTTGTGAAAGGTGAATCACATATCTCTAAAGAAGATAATAAGCAGTCATCTGAAATTTGTATTTCAAACGCTCTGCATTTTTTTAAGATTGGCTTAAGGAAAACCAAAAAGCATTCTTAGGTAACATTACTGAAAAACAAAAAAAAACCTGTAAGCTGAAAGAACTCGGTATCTTTACAATAATGAAAATTTAATGATGTGAGAAAAAAATCTGCGAGAAAAAATTGCTAGTAAGGGTTTTTATAGTTTAACACATTACTGAGTATTTTATTTTTCAATTTAGTGCTTTCATTAGGGTGGATAGCTGCCTATTTTTGTAAATAATCTCTTTTTAAAAATCAATTTTTTAAAGATTTTTTTTTGGCTCAGCAAAATAATAGTCCTGAAAGTACAGATACCTGATTTTCTCTTGTGAGTGGCAGACAGAAAGACAATACGGATTCCTGTCTCCTTAGATTTTTTAAAAAATGTATCAATTAATAGTTTATTGCATTATGAATGTAATGTCATGTGTATTTCCTACCCCAAAGCTAGGGTAACCAAATATTTTGTGGACCTGTATAGTTTTCAGGGAAATCACATCCTCCTACCACACTTATCAATGAGCCCCTCCCTTTTCATTTAATGTTTTATTTTCCTAGATTTTGCAATTCAAGAATCACCTCACACTTGACTTGGTCCCTATAGTTACTATTTGCTCCAAATAGAGGAGTTAGGAGATAATATAAGGATAAACCCTAGAGAAAAATGTGTTCTACATTTTGTAGGACACAGGCCTTTAAAGGGGGTGAGAAGTGGGATTAAGGAATACACTGATTCATTATACATCAGCATCAGGATATACATTCTTTAGCTGCTCTTATCAGAATTTCTAAAAACGCTCAGATTTAGTGACATATTCTATCTGATGTAAAGTCAAATTGAGTAGGAAACGTTGTGCTTTTTTTTTAAAAAAGAAGTACAACTAGAACAATGATTATTATTCTTCCAGAAGAATGACTGGCAAAAGGGAGAACCACATAAGCCTTCTAGAATCTTATAAGATTTTATAAAATATGATTTAAATATATGCTTTTGTGTTGTGAATACAGCCTGAAAATGTAAAACTGTTTTGATTTCCTGCAAGTTATTTTCCATTGATTTTGAAATTTAATGCTTCTATTATAATTTCTCACCTACTTTGGCACAATTTTCAGGAAGAAGAAAAATGTAGCATGATATGTATATTTTATTTCTCCCTCTATTTTTTACATCCTAAAACTTGTTGATTTACTTTATTTCTAAACTTTACAATGTGATTTTAGAAGTAACGCTATTTCATAAGAATCGTTCCTGATTCAGATGTCATTTTATTAATCTTAAATAAGAATAAATGTATAGACCCAGAATCTAAATTCTCGGTTTTCAATTTGGGGACAGAAGAAATAATACAAGTAATAGAATAATGAAATATTAAAATGTTTTTGATTCTTTAAATATAAGTAAGCTTTGATAATTTCCTACATAAAGGAGTTAAGAGTAGTGTACATAAAATTTTATATTTTAAGATTATTAATGCTGTTAAGGTTTGCAAGGAGAGCAAAAAATAAAGAGCTGTAATGCAGAAATTACTATAGAATGTACAAATTGATAAAACTTGAGATTCAAATTAAATGCATCATGATATCAAATACCAAGACTTAACATTACAATTCATTAATCCATTGTAATTCATTAGTCAAATGTCCCAAGGAGAGGGCAGAATGTACAATGAGTTGTTTTCTGAAAATGAATTGCAAAAAATTAGTAGAGTCTGAAAAGACTTCAGAATTGGAAGCTCCAGCTGGGTTTAAAAGGATGGGGGAAGGGATTTTACTCACTATTAAATATTTGAAGCACCATTTAAAAAAATAAAACCTACGAATGTCTCATCAGTTCCCACTGCATCAGGCTCGCTCTGACTCTCTCTTAAGCATTTTTTCCTTTGTAAAGATGAAATTTAGAAACGTGCACACAGGACATTTTGCACTGATTTAAGCCAGTTGGGAAAAAACATGGTTCAGAGCAGGATTTCAAATTGTTACACTAAATATAATAACATTTGCAGTCGTGGCACCGTTCCATAATAATTTGAAAAGATTTCATTTTACTTATCATTGCAAGCCATTATCTGATCATATTTGACCTACATATTAATATTTTCATTATTATTCAAGCCCTTTTTCCTCTGTACGAACAAATTGTCAGTCCTGTTCGCTGAGAGATTATTTATTTACTTTGGAAATATCTGGAATTCTTTCACCCTGTCTTTTCCTCCGGGGACCCCACCCCCACCCCCGGTATTGATATTAAGGTCTGGGGGAGGGGGATACAACCAACAAAAACGTGAGATAGAAAGAGGCCCCTCTTAATGATATACTATGGAAGAAGTAGAAAAACAAAGGAAAAAAGAAAATGATAATTGTTTTCTCTAAGGCTATTATCTAATGCGAAAGCAAATAGTCAGTCTGGAAATCAGCTAACAGAAGGGGATTAGAGTGGAGATCTGAGAGTGGCTTGATTTCTAGCAGAGCTGTCTCTCCAGCCAGTGATGAGACACAGGCAGGGCAGCCAGGAGCGCTCCAGATGGCCGGGGAAAGTGGTCGTCTTGGGTTACTGCAGGGCACTCGGGCCGCTGGAGAGCAAGCGGCCCGGGAAAGCATCATTAGGGAGCCAGCCCCACGTCCAGCCTGCAAGGGAGAGGGCGAGGCCGGGAGGGAGGCCGCCCGCTCGCGCGCCCTAGCGAGCCGGGCCTGCCCATTGTTAACATATACTTGACCTCCGTGACCCCTGCACGACACAGATGTCTCCCACCTCCACCTCCCCCCTGCCCCGCCGCGGGCCCTCCTCCCTGCACCTGGTAGCGGCCGCGCCTCCGCCTCCCTCCCGAGCGGCCGCGGCGCCCCGGGCGCGAGCGCGCGCCGGAGCAGGCCTGGTGCGGGCGCTCTAGCCGCACAGCGCGCGGCGCTCCTGCTCCCCGGCGGACGCTCGGCCGCCCTGCAGATAAATGCGTCGCCTTCTTCGAGAGTGAGCGAGGGCGGGCGAGGCAGACGCAGACGCCGCCTGTGACAGTGGCAGTTCCCTGCGCCCTACATCACATTTGTCTGCCACAGCAGCAACAACAGAAAAGCGGAGGGAGGGAGGCGGGGGGAGCGGTGCTCCGCAAGTCTTGGGCTCTGCGTGGAGGCTGCGTCTGGCTGGCGTTCCCGAGCCCGGGCTCCTCGCACCGCAGCTCGCTGTGTGTAGCGCCGAGCGGCCGCAGGCGCGCCGCGGCGCGACTCCGAGGCCTCGTGGCGAGCGCGCGTGGGCGAGTGGTCCAGGACACTCTGGCCTTGCGAGGGAAGAGGCGCCGTGCCCTCGCCCCCTCGCCCCGCGGGCCTGCCGAGACGACGGGAAGTTTTATTTGCAGCTCGGAGCCGGTTGCGGATGGTGGGACTCTCCGGCCCTGTGCAGTGTAAGTGCCCGCGGGAGGGTTGGGCGGGCGGGCGGCGGGGACGGGCCTCTGGCTGTTGCTATTAATTATTATTCTGATGACCGTCATCTTCATTTGGATTATTCGGCCGAGAGGCTCCAGGCTGTACTTGTCGCTGAACTAGGGCAGAACTACGCACCAGGGCAAAGAGGGACGTCGCGAGTGACTCCAAGCTGCGTTGACACTGAACTTCACGGGTCAGCCAAGGATGCAGTTTTTACTCTTAGATTCCCCTCACTGTTTACAACAGTTTTCTTTCCTCTCCATGATTACGATATATGAGCAGGAAGATCATGCGTGTTTTCCCCCCGACCAAACAACCGGTCAAGGTACCTACGGTGCGTTTGGCAGGTGGCCCTAAACCCTCATCGTGTTTTTTTTTTTTTTTTTTTTTTTTTTTTTTTAACTGGAAAGGAAAGGCTTGTTTCGATGGTGGAAAACTTAGCTCTGGGAGCAGGAGAGAAGGAATCTTAACTTTGAGACCCGGCTGCGACTGGGGTCGGGGTCCTCTGAGCGACACCCAAGCGCTTTGCGCCCACCTGCAAACTTTCCCTGTTCTTCCCGGGCATTCGGGCTACTCGAGTGGGAAGCCCGTGGAGGACAGGCCGCGGCCCCGCGAGCTCTTGTCGGCGTCTCCCGACCGGAATCTCTCGCCCGCGATGGGTTTGGGGCTTTGCCGCCGGGGGCCGGTGGGCAGCGTCGCTCCTGCCCAGACCTCCGCGCGCCCGGGGCCCTGCTGCCCAAGTCCTCTGGGTGTTCCAGTTGCATCCCCGATTCGGCTCGCGTCTCCGGAGCGGGGAGCGGAGCCTTGTGCTCTGCAGCTCCCGCTTGGCGGAGCCCAGACCAGACGGGGAGCCGCGTCCGGGGAATTAATTTCGTTTTACGGGCCCCACCGCTCTCTTTGGGAGCCTGAAAGGACTGGGTTGGTCGGCGCACCCAGACCCCTCTCCCTGGGCGGACCTTGAGCTGGCCAGGACACCTTAAGCAAAGACGGTTAGGTTGGTACAAGGCGCTTAAATCCGTGTTTTGAAACTTTTTTGGCGGGTGGGGTGGGGTAAGGGCAGTCAATCCTTGGAAAAGTTTGAGGACAGATTCCGGGAAGTAGGATGTGAACCAAGACTGTTACTAAAAATAGCCCCAGTCCTCCCTTAACCGCCCCCCCCCCCCCCACCGCGCGCTTTTCAAGATTGGAGGATTTGGCTGGGGAGCCATGCAGCCCTGGGTTTCCTTATTCCTTGTAAAGCGTAGTGGAGAAATCTTTTGAGCATAGCTTATTATACAAGGTTGGGCACCTCAAATCCCAACGTGCCCCAGCCTGGCTACAGAGTGTCGCTTTAAGGAACAGCTAGTATTCCCCGTGGAGGAGCTCCTGAAGACCAGTCACAGAGGCCAGGGCGTGGGAGTGAAGATTAGGAGAGCTGGGGAGGCTACTCCAAACCAACTTCATGTGCTTAATGTAACTCTGGGCCCCTTCGAATTTTTAACTTCGCTTCCCTTAATTAATCTGCCCAGGGCCTTTATATAAATGGCTGTCCACAGCTGCTGCAAATTGATTTATCCCCTGGTAAAGGTTGGGTTGCTGACCAAAGCGTTTCCTTTCTACCTTCTGGGTGAACTGAAATCTGTTTTACAGGGTTTTTTCCCCCTTCTAGTCTCCTTTTAAACATCTGTACCACTTTTAAGTGCACTCAGTAGCTTTTATTATCATACCCCTCCCTTTGCATAGAACAGGAGTGAAACTGGGTCTGTGCCCAGTGAGTCCACACTCACTAGAATACAAATTGACTAGCTTCTCTGTGATAAACGGTTTGTTAGTGTCGGCGGGGGGGCTTCTTTTAGTTTATTGCAGCCTTTTGCCTTGACCAGTGAGTATTCTGTTGTGCCCAGTTTCTCCTGTCACACAGTTCCTCAGAAAAGATCAACAAACACAATTGTTTCTTAAACCATCCTCGCCCAAACCTGGGTGGTTATGTCAGATGTGATGTGTACAAAGAGAAGCTATTTCATAATTCTCTGGATCTTTTTCCCTTGTTTATCCTTAATGTCAATTCTAGTTTTAACATTGTATGGGTTTTCAGGTAGCATATATAGGGCAGTCTGATTTCTTTTTCTTTTCTTTCTTTTTATTGATTGTTGTTTTTAAAGGGACATCTGATGGTCTCACCCAGTATTAATCAGGGAATCTTAGTTTGACCTAGGCATATTTTGCAGCTGGGAAGTTATGTTGAGGAAGTTGAAGTCTAACATTGTTTTACTTGTACTGTATTTAGCATTTGATATTTCTTTGGCTTATTCTTTCAAAAGAAAAAATTTCAACCAAATAATCAAGGAATCAGGCTCATTCTGGGTACAGAAAAGCTGACTTTATCTAAGATTATACTAAGAGAAGAACTTTATATTAAAAGACTTTGTTTAAGCATTAATAATTTTTTGTAAACCATTTAGACAGCACTCATTTTATTTGAAAAGCTAAATACTGAATGGGAGAGTATGTGGTTTCTCCAGTGTCCAGTTCAGACCTAATAAAAGATGTGGAGAAAACGGTCTATTTTTTCTTTAATGTTTAGAGAACTCAAAGCAGACCAGAAATCTTTGAAATGATATTTTCCTTTGTAGCCTTAGTCTCTGTGACCCGCTAATACCTGCTAATAATTTGATTTTAAAATGATCCGTAAAGGACTTTCCTAATAAGACACATTTTACTTGTAGTACAATGAAACTGCACTATTAAACTGCAAGTTGCTGGAAATACTAGGACAGTATGTGTTGCAGCTCCAGGACTGTAGCTTTTTAATATTTTTATGATTTTCCCTTTCTGAAGAAAAGTAAGATATTGCTCTTGATGCTAGTATTTAATGATGAGCTTTCCCATCCAGGGTGTTAGTATAAATATTTGCAGATAAAAGAACACTTCATAAATTGCAAAGAAGTACACAAATGTAAGGTGCCATTATTATTTATTTTATTGTAAAATAGAAGCTTAGCCAAAAAAGAAAAAAAAAAACCCACTTTTTTCTTTTCTTTTTTTCCCCAACATTGAAAAGGGATCACGAGAAAGAAATGCTTCCAATAGCAATGCTGGTCAGTGGTTGTCAGGTTGGGACATTCTTCACTGTCAAATCCTGTTTCTCACTTCTTTGATATGAACATCAGCTGACAGGCACTGAATGCAAACCCTTCTTCACTGAGGTTTTATGCAGGCAGCATAGCCCTTCATAGCAAAGCAGTCTGAAAAATTGGCACCTGCAGGATTTGCATGTGAAAAAAAGTCAGTTGCATTTTACTGGAGTCTATTACTGTAAGTTATGTAAGTTCAGTGGGAAAAGGTATTTATTTGTTGACGTTTGGGCATTTAAAAGTTCTTTGTTTTATGGACACCTTATTCATCATCTAGTGATCCACAGACTTTATTGATAGCAGAAGCAGGGAGAACTGATCTCTGCTTTATAGAATAGAAGCTATTTATTATGAAATGGTGGTATTTTTAACCATGTGCTTATAGAGTGCACTTGCATGCATGGTTAATTTTTAAAATGTGCCTTAAAATGATGAATTCATACAACTTTCAGAATCCATCAGAAGTTAAACAAATACATAAAATTAGGTTAACATAAATACCCTTTGAAAACAATCCAGGATTTTAGGAATTATATACTTCAATAATAAGTTAAAATCTTTAAGAAAGAAATTAAACATTTCATACTTCTGAATTTCTTGTTAAATTGTTTGTCACCCAGATGCCTTTTAAAAATACCATATTTGACCCTATTTATGCAAAATAACTGACACATGTTAAGTCAACTAAAACACCTTTGTGAACCCCAGAATATTATCCATCAAGTGAGAACATTTCATCCAGAATAAGTTATTTATTATTATCTAAAGAGACACCTTCCAACTTCACTTTTTTACAGCCATTGATATAAGAGTTCCTAAATAATGTTTAAAGAACAGTGAACATTTTATTAAAGCAAACATTAGTTCAGTTTAATGGAGGTAATTGTAAGTGATAAGACAGAGCAGGTTATCTGTGTTGTTTAAACAGAAGGAGCTACTTTGCACCATTTCCAGTAGCCATCTGTAGAAGAGAAGGGTTTGCACCTGTCTGTCCACACTAATTATAGATTAGGGCCAAAGAAATGAAATTCGAGGAGGTTTACAGCTAATGAAATCCATACTGATTTTATTGTAAATGTGTTTTATGTAAAGAGGGTGATGGTTGAGTTATGAGTGAATAAATTGCTATGTAGCTGTTAGGCACTTGGTTTTGAAGCACAATTCTGCTGCATTAACCTGTGATATTAAAAAAAAAAAAGACAAACAACTTAGACACGGATGGTAGCCTTTGTTTGGCATCCATAGCTACAATTTAGTGAGCAGCAGTGAGGTTCAGTGTGCAATTTTAAAATGTTCTACAAAGCAGCTTAAATGTTTAGAATATTCTAATATTTTGAAATGCAGATGAGGTAGAAGGTAGGTTTTGTTTTAACTTATGCATATAAAGCATTAGAAAATTAGAAAGCTTTTTTTTTTGCATTTCAGTTTCACATACATGAGAAATTATAGCAAAATGAGTGAGGAATGCATTCTGCAATAAAAGGTCACATGAATGTCTACCACATCTGTTTATAGTAATTATGAACATAATTAACATAAGAATTACAAATGAAATAATGACAAGCTGAGCAATGAGATATTATGCCATAATGGTCATATGTTGGAATTCTCACATTATAGCACACTAGAATTCACATACTCAAAGAAAGAAAGAAAATGCTAGATTTTTATCTGAATTAATGCTTCGAAACTTATCTGCCTGAGGCAGATGGGCCTTCTTGCTCCTATAGGAAGGTAACCTATTATTAAGAAAAGAACTAGTTGAAATTAAGATTTCTAGTCTCCAGCCTGGCCTTTAAGACAGCTGTGATTATAGAAACCACTTTCTGTTGTACACTTATTCTGTGATTATACTTCTTATTATATTGCCCCCCCCCCTTTTTTTTAATTGAAAGCTTTGCAGCAAAGTGTTTGCTTTGGAAGAGAGTCATGGATTCTTCCCATTTGAGAATTGGTTGATCTTTTCTGTAACCGTGAGCCAAAAGTCAGCGAACAAACAAGGTAGTAATAGAAATACTGTACCTTTACAAAATAAGAACATTGGCAGATAAGCTTTGGTGCAGTTTTCTTCATGCCTTCAGTATCTGGATGCTTTTTAAAGAAAAAAATGTAAGCCTCTTCTGGGTTTGAAAGTAGTAGGGCTTTGTTTTTTAAATAGCATTTTTTCAGAGAGCATGTAATGGAAAAATCAGTTGGCATTTGTAAGTTGTATTTTTTACTTCCTAGAGTTGCATTGGATTTATAAACGTTTGTGGGTAGTTTGTGTCCAAATTGATCTAAGATGTAATAAAGGGGAAGGTATATGTGGTTGCGTCTGGTTACTCTGAATGCAATTTTTGTAACAGAGGAAAAGTGAAAGGTGACCCTTTATGAGAGAAATCTGTTATTAAATTTAAAACATGTAAGAATGACAGATTTTCACCCATTTAGAGTGCACTCGATTTTGTAACATACCCTGCCAAATGGTTTACTTCCTATCCTTGCACGCTTCTCTAACTATTGAACCTGCTCACTTTTTGAAGATTTATGGGGAAATACTACCTCGTTCTCGTCTCAGTGATACCACGAGGTTTTCCACATTATTGGATTACTGGTGGATTGTGGCAGACCCCTTTTCATCTGACATTCATCGCATGACAAGATTTTTCACATATGCTCTTCCCCCACCAATGCTCAGCTTTTTTCACTTTACCTTACCGATCCAATTTCCCTTAATTATTTTCTTGGGGTGGGAGCTGGGGGGTGGTGTGCAGGAGGATCCACTACACATAAAACTTTTTTGACTGAGTGATTTGGAGGGGAGTGCTTGATTAAACAATGCTTCTCCTCGTTTTCTAAAGGGCTTCTTCAAATTTGTCTCCTCTCAGAGGCTGCTGCTAGTTCTCTTGCTCAGCGTTTTTCTCTACTCGCCTTATTTCCCCCTCCTCCCAACTATTTTGTCTCTTTATATTGAGACCTCATGCATAAACTATTTTACAACCTGAAGTTTCACTGCAGCTGGGGCTGCAATGTATGCCATGAACAATTGTGTACTTTATTGGCTACTTTATTCTGAACTCTTCATACTGCAGTGAGAGCTTGTTAACCAAGCTTCAGTGCCTTGAAATACAACATGACCAAATACTCCCTCTCCCCGCAATAAAATAACCTTCTTTGCTGCATTATCTGCACTCCATTAAGGATCTGATCAGATGTTCATGTTATCTGACGGGTGCATTTAAAAGTGGAAAGGGGCTCCCATGAGACCACTCAGGTGTATCTCCCTCCAGACCCTGATGGGGTGGAAGATGAACTCTGGGCTGATGGAGGAGCGCTAGCTTCCTGCTTGTTCTCTGATTGATTCCTGGGCTCTGGGTGGGTGAAGAGCTGTGAGGCAGCTCAAGCCGAGATTGATTGCCTCAGTTTTAAATTCCCACCTCCAAAATAGACTCTCAGATGTACACATGAGGAACCCCTCCCCCAACACAATTTCTGGAGGTGGAGCAGGTGTCTCAGAGTCACCTGTAGCTACCAATCACAAGTGCGCCTTCTTATCACAGTGACGCTGCTACACAAGTCTTCTGCTGGGACACTTAAAGCCCAGAGAAATGAGATATTTTGTATCTGCCTGGGTCGGTCTTTGTGTGTGTGGGCAGGGGGTTGGAAATTAGGACCGTTGGGGTCAGCAAAGAACGGGATGGGAACTCCCACTTGAGGTTGGTCTGGAAGGCTGTGTAACCGCTGTGAGGACTCACTAGGTTTGTTTTGCAAATTGTGGCTATTTGGATGGAGGTGAGATGGTGAATGTCTCATTGTTAAGCTCCGCCGAAAGAGAGCTCTTGATCCCCCTTTGACCTTGACAGAACCTGCAAAATGTTGGCGGTCTAGCCCTGGAGCAGGGAAATACAGTTCGCTAGTCTGGATTCCTCCCGTTCTCTCCGGGTAGAGGCGGATTGGGGAATGCAGGCCACCCTCCCCCAGCGCTGGCTCTCACCCTCAGCCAGCCTTGGGGTACCTCGCCCTCCTTGCCATCCCCATTCTGGAGCCGGAGCCCCCGCCCCCTCCTTGCCTTTCCGTTTCTTCCCTCCAGCTTGTGTCTCTTTCTGTCTCTCCCACTTTTCCTCCCTCTCCCGCTCCGTCTCACACGCACCCTCTGTTTATTTTCCTGCCTCCATCTGGGCCCTGCTGATATTGTAATCACCCTGATGCACGTTGGCGTCTCTCCTCTCCCTCCTGCGCTCACACACTCACTCACACACAATGTGCCATCCTGACAAGCCTTTTACTTCTGATAAGCTCCGATGTGTGTTTAATGAATACAAAGCCGCGGTCTGGGTGCCGCCTCGGCTGCGGCCGCCTCTCCTGCGCTCCTTTGCCAGAAGGTAATCTCCGTGAACAGGGAGGGGAGGCGGGCAGGGAGGAAGGAGGGGTGGGAAAGAACGGGGGAGGGGGGTGTGGGGAGGCTGCCTTTCTCTTTTCCTCTCTCCCTTTCCAATGATTCAGAAGTCGATAAGACCAGGAGAAGTGAAGATGTAACATGTTATCTGTCGCTCCTCTTAGCTGGCGGAGAGAATTTACATTTAAAGATTAGCAGAGGGAGAAAGAGAAATCTGCCTTTTGTTGTGTGTGGTGAGGAGGAGGCATCAGCCCTGGCCTGGCCGCTATCTCCCATCACCTCTGCTATCCAGACAGGACTCACGGAGGTGAGATTACCGGAGGGCCTTATCTTTAATTGGGTTTAGTTTTGCCATTCTGAATAGGTTTAAAGAGACTGGATAAAGGGGGAACAATAGATTATTTATTGACGGGATGCTGAAGCCTTTAGATGAAGAGGGGAGAGAAAAAGCTGCTTAACAACTTGATTAGTTCATTTTTATTTTTATTGTGAGGTGAGACTGTCTCCCTTCTGGTGCAGGGAAGGACTGTAGAATTTAGGCAGATTTGAATGGCTTAAATGCCTTATTTTCTTTTCACCCCCACCTCCTGCCCCTCTTCGCACCATCCCCCATATAACAGGAGTTTCATGTACCCCTTATTTGTAAGATTGATAAACTGAGCAAAACTGGTAGAGGCTTTTCTTTTGGAATTGATCATTTGTGTTTGGTTTTGTGTGACATGTTTTGAATGGGTGGTGAATTGATGCTAATGGTGGTACTTGAATGAGTGAGAAAAGCAAATGAAACCTACTTTTAATATGGAATTAGTTGATTTTATAGTATGCTTTCAACTAGGTCTAGAGGGAAAAAGAAATTAAGTTGTTAGGTAGATTTGTGTTTTGGATTTGAACCATGGGATTTTTTTCCCCTTGGAGTTGGTGTAAAAGAAAAATAATTTTTAAGTGTCTAATAAAACTGTTTAATTAAAAAAATGTTTAATACACTCATGAGTGCACTTAAAAATGATAGTATTAACTTTAGAAGGTAGTTAAAATGGATAAAAGTGGGAAAAACAATTGTTTTGCTTCCTACACATAGTCAAGATAAGTGTTTTCATAGGTAAATATGAACCAGCAACTAAGAGCCTAATTAAAATTTGTTTAAAGCCGGGGGGGGGGGGGCGTGTTTCCTTGTTGACAACAGCAGATCGATTGGGTAAGACAATAGAGTCCCGTGATTTCACTTCCATTGACTGAACATACTGACATTTCAGGTTTGCTGCCGCCTCAGTGAGCATGATGAACCACCGCAATTCACAGGCCAACTTGCCAGAGTGGTACATATATTACTGTATGTCATTTCTGCCTGAGGTTACCTTGTCACCCAGGCAGAAAAGGAATGGACACTTGGAATCCTTCAGAGGGGTAGAGCCCTTTTGCTAGGAAACTGACAGAGAGCATGTCTTAGGAACATCTTTAATTTTACTTAGAATTAGGTGTAACAGATAAATATGTGATAGACTTTTATTTAAAAATCTGGGAAGCTACTTAGCTATCAATCTTGTATTTTACATATAAGAATACCCATTTTCAAGATTTACCTTTACCTTCCCAGAGGGATTTACACTGAGTGGTTGGTAGAGCGTTACCGGCCTGTGCTCAGGTGACAACCATTTTTCCCCAGTTGGGGATCCTCAAACATTCAAGCACCTGCTAAACCTGTATCTGATAGAAGAATTTGTAAGACCCCTTCAAAAATAGGGCCTGACTTTGTTTGCTTTTTTTTGTGGGTGGAATAAGAAAATGGGATGTGTGTATTTTACACCCATGTGCCTGGATAGACAGCAATATGTATAGATAAATATGTGTATTCCAAGCAGTGGCAGAGAAAATACTAAGTATTCCGTATCTTAGTGTAAGCTACCCTTTTACACATTTTGCATAGTCGCTGCATGATAAAACTAAGTAATAGGCAGACATTGAGTCAAAGAAATTTGAATCATACAAAAGTGAACATGGAAAAAATAGAAGGAACTTAATGTATTTTTTTAAAGCTTAATGAAAATATAAAACTATTATGAATATGCCTTATACCCAGCAGTTGTTGCTATCTAGTAGGCAACTTATGCCTTTACAGCGTTTAGAACAAAACTAGTTCTTTATACCATTTTCATGAAAATGTTAGGTTTCTGTTTGATCAGCAGGTGCTGTTGAGATGAAAGCCATGTGTAAATTTTCAGAAGGCCAAAAGTGTCAATTCAGAAAAGGAAAGTGATAAGAGAAAATGCAATCAGTTTTCCTGTTTTCAATTTGTGCAGGAATTGAAGAGCTGTTTTGTTAAACTGCTACATCTGCTCCAATATGAATATTGAACTACTTCCACTAAAAATAACAACCTATAATTTGGAAGCTACTGCAGTCTTTCGTTAATGTGAGTGGGTTATTTAAAAACAAAAAAACAAAAAAATAAAAAAAAAATAAAAAAGACAATTTTCTATTCTGACGATCTCTTGCCTAATGTGCATTTTCATTTGTTGGCACTTTTATCCTCAGCAGATAAATGGTATTATGCAATTAGGACCTCATCTCGTTTGACTATGAAAGGGGTTTCCATGGGTGAAAATCCTTGTAATATAAAATGGTTTCGCATAAAACAAAATTTATTTTAAAATCATCTGTTTAAATGCAGTTATTTATAATGATAGTTATTCCTTACATTCTCTAATACTACAATTTTTAACTTACTGCTGACTATTATAACAAAGTTAACACTATTCCATTGCATACTGGGCATTCTGTGATTTATTTCACCCTTAATATACCTGCAAATGTAAGTTTAAACCAATCAGGGATATTTTACCTAACAGGGCTTTCAGAATAATTTTTTTCATGCTTAAATAAAATGATTAAATTATGCTTGAGTGCCTGCGTACAAAAGCCTTAGCTTCTATAGTACTGCTAATCAAATAAGTTTTATGGACAGGGAAAGCACCACATTAGAGAAAAGTTGGATGCATTTTACTAGTGATATTTCTAGGAAAGGCATGTTTTAAAAAAATAATCATCCAGTATTAAAAAGAGAACTCTAACATGAATAATCATAATAAAGAAAATACTTCATTCCTACAAAAAGAAAATGAATGGCAATGCTATCCATGTAAAACTGGACATAGAGAATTAAAGTAGAAGGAAGACTGGTGAAATTTGGATCAGGTTCAATATTGACTCCATCCACAATTGCAGTTCGGTGGACTTGTGGCTATAGTAATTTGTCTAGGGTGAGACATGATCACTGCTTTGGATCAATTAGAGACTATGTAGCTTGTAGCTTCACACTTGAATTGCCAGACACACTCTTCGGAGATAAGCTCAGAATATCTCCAGAGTGGATAAAAGAGAAGACAGACACTGTGACACATTAGCATATTTGATATTAACAAATGCAATGTTTCTTCTGAAACACCAGTCAAAAGAAGAGGTAGTTTGAAGAACAACATTGTGTGTACTTGTGATTACATGTATTTAACCAACTAAAGAATAGTGCTTATAAAGAATGTAATTTCCAATTTGAAGCCAAATTGTGGCATATCTTTCAGAGATCTGGGTATATTCCTTGGTGGGTATATTCTCTGGTATAGCACCAAGCACTTTGCCGCTTTGGAGAAATGACACTGGATCACATATCAGTGAAGAAAGTTTATTTCACAGACACAATCCCATCATTTGGTATGTGATCTAGTGAGTTGTTTTTTGTGCTGAAGCCACAATCAACCTTTAAGCCTCAGTGCCTTATGTGGCTTGAACAGGGAAGAGCTTTTTGTGATTCTTTTCAGAATGTTCATACTTTGTCAAGTGATGTTCAGGCTTTGATATCAGAACCACTGCAAAAGTAATGCCCCGTGGTTGAGGTTTAAGGTATGAGACCCTCTTGTTTGAAAAAGTTTTAAACCATCAATCTTGCTTAGAACCACTAACATTTTCAGTGACTGTAAGAGACCTACTTAAAATCCCTCTGCTTTGATAGTTCTGATTGAGGTTACCTGTATAATGTAACTCATGAAGTAGGGGTTTGTTTTTGTGGGCTTCACATTGATCAAGGTCCCTAAGGCAAATCAGTATTTGGGTGAATGGGGCCTCTAGGATATAGATCTTGTTGAATGTGGCGGGCACACATGTAAAGTTTTCCCATTGTTTGTCCAGTGATCTCAACACCTCCAAGTGCCTTAGGGAATGTGATTGACTAGATTCATCAATCTTTTAACACCTTGGTCATAGACTAATGAATGTGCTCTGGGCATTCAAGGGCTGCCACCTAGTTGTTGGACTTGGGAGAAAGTAGAGGAGTGGACAAATGTTAGAGACCTACTGTGAGCCTGGCATTAACCTTCATGTACATCGTCATCACTGATTTTAAGTAAATGATTAACCAGAATTTCACTTTCTTCATTTCAAAGAGCTCTAGCCCATCACTCTTTTAGTAGTTCTTCTGGTTTGACCTTTTGCTCCAGTTTAGAAAACTGTGGTTTCCCGGTGTTCCCCAAATTAATTACCTGCTTTGTTCCCAAGTTCTAATAATTAGAGCCATGTTCTCTGAATATCTGGCTTAACGTGTTCCTTAGCAGTTATGAACTATGCATCCACTGTTTTCTTTACATTTGCCCTCGCCCCCAACCTAGGAATCACAGTTGGCTACTGGCCAGCAGATATCCTTGGATATGCCCAAATGCATGCCACTCTGTATCCCTCAGTGCCTCCTAATCCAGGCTTTTCCATTACTAAATTCTATTCTCCCATCAGAATACCACCTTCCTACACGACACTGAGGCCTTGAGGCCTGTTCCCTCTGTTGATCTCATTCAGCACTCCAGAGTGCTCTTCTGCCCAGTGTCCTTAGTCCCTGAGGCTTGTCCCATCCCAGTCGGTTTGGTCACTCTATATCTTGATCTCGGCATCTCCCAGTTGGCTAGGTCCACTTCCTAGTCACTTCTAAGAGGAGAGGGATTCTGTACCATCTTGAGTTTGATTATGTAATGTAAAGCAGTGGTCCCCAACCTTTTTGGGCACCAGGGACTGGTTTCGTGGAAGACAGTCTTTCCATGGACCGGGCGTGCGGGTGGGGGGAAAGGTTCAGGCGGTAAAGCGAGCAATGGGGGAGCGATGGGGAGTGGCAGAGGAAGCTTTGCTCACTCACCCGCCCCTCACCTCCTGCTGTGTGTGGCCCGGTTCCTAACAGGGTTGGGGACCCCTGGTGTAAACTATTCAATTATAAAAAGAAGGATCTAGTGTGTGTGTATTCCCCTAATAGGAAAACTGGAGTTCCCTTTCCAGTTCAGTCACTGACTTGCTGGGTGGCATGGGGTGCACTCCAGCCCTCAGGTGCATTCTTCAGGAGCAAAATGATAGACTCATTGATCATTAGGCTTCCCGACTGTCCTACGTACAGGACTATATAGGATATTAGGAGTAGGCTTTCAGGAATTTCCCATGGTTAGGAGAATGAAAAAATCCTCATTTATATTTTTAATTCTGAGTTGGGGGCACTACTAATCTGCATATAATTGGGAAATAGAATCAGTGTGGAACATCATTATCTCCCCACTATTCTTCATTGTGAAGAAGAGGTATGGGGAATAGTGAGTCAATTTTTCCATAGCCGTCCTGGATCTAGGATGATTGTCAGAAATCTTAGTTGTTACTGTACTTTTTTCAGAAGTGAATGATGGAGGGAAGAATCTGTTTATGCAGTGAGAAGGAACTAAAGATTTTAGGTCTTGCTCAAAGAAAATAGCCTTTATGCTTTTCCCTCAGGGTTGCTAGACAAGGTGAACTTGGTGCCTGGGGGCAGGAGTGAGGGGCTAGAGGCTAAAGCATGGTGGTGATTGATTGTGCTTACCAGACTTTCCACAGTCTCGAGGTTTGGACCTAAGTCACTTGGAAATTTAGAAAATGACCTCTTTAAACCATTTTTGGAGAGAACCTGGTAAGTAATAGCTTATTTAAACCAATGGGGCACATTATCATTTGGCTAGAATCAGATGTTAAGTAAGAAAGACCAGAAAACTGTCTGTTGTCTAAAGAACAGTCTGCTATTGCTTCTAAAAAGTAGTTAAGAGCCCAATTATTACCAATAACACTTTGATTTTTGTACTTTCATTTTGAAAAAATATAGACATTATTAAAAGTTTAATCCTAATTTGTGAAATTATTAATAATGAACCCAGGCTGGATTTCTTTGGAACTTGGGAACTATTACATTTTTATACTTCTGATTTGATTAAGGTAAGCCCTTTGTCATCACCCAGGATGGCAGTAGAAACTTCTACTGTTTACTAGGAAGGACATGCAAGTTACATTACTTTCATGTGTCACTAGAAACGGAAACCACAGGAATCACTGTGGCTTCATAGGTTATAGAAAGTTTTTGTAGTGGCATTCGAAGTTTGGTGGGAGGCCAAATTGAAGTTCTTTGCCACAAAGATGAATGTCTTAAAAGTATGTATGCAGTGAACTCTTAGTTGGTACCTGACTTGACTGGATTGAATCAGAGAAATAACAGAGAAAATATTACCATGATATGTAATGGCAGTTTGTCTAAAGATAAGCTCTCAAGAGCTAGGGGGCCCCTAATAATAGGAGAAGAAATATTGCCAGAGTGGTGATGAGCTAGCTGTGGCCAGGTCTATTGGATCACCAGGAGAGAAAACTAGCTGAAAGATGTTAGAGGGTTTGGGACACCCCTTCCACTAGACCTTGTGGGGAGTGCACCTGGTGACGCTGAAGTAGATAGATTATGGTACCTGCGAAGGCTGGCATAGGGTTGTGCCAGGGAGCTACCACAGCAGCATTGCTGAGAGCATTTCAAATGCACATCCAGTTTGGCAAGCGGAATATTAGAAATTGGGAAGTCATCTCCCAGTGAATATGGTAAGCATGGTGCAAGTTGTGCTTTAAATACAAAGTCTTAGGAAGCTGGTTGCTCTATTTTATTAAAACTAGATGTACTATATACTCCCTCCCCTAACCTCAAGATATAGGAATATGTGAGCTGTAAGACAGGTCATGAAACACTGCTAGTTTATTTTCTGAATCTATGCATATGTTATGTACACAGTGATAAGCAAACACAGCTGGGAAGAACAGCAGATGATATTGGGACTGGAACTGTGATGTTTATCAGACTGACATAGTAATCCTTTCCTGTGAATGTGTTCTTTTTAAGTGATGTTAGGATTCTGTAACTTTTATCATGTGTCAGGCAAGTATTCTTTATTGCCCAACCCCTTTGCCTACCTGTCACACATTTTCATTCTCATCTTTAGCTAGATTTATTTAGAAATGAGATCCACATTTTACCTCTGATGGGAAACAAATGTGGACAATGAATTTGAATCCTTTGTTTAAATAAGGGTAGGTAGGTGCATTTAGACCTGATATTCAGGTCTAAATGGAAAGTAAATGTGATCAGTCTCCATTGACTTGTCCAAGTCAAGCTTTGAGTTGGCTAGAGAAAGCGGGTATAAAATATCAGAGGAAAATATAAATGAAAAGTAATAAAATGAGCAATCCATTAAAGCTAATTTGACTATTTTAAAAGAAAGGCATATGTTCTTTGGGTAGCCTTGGTAATGAAATCTTTTAGAATATTTGAAAGAAAATTAAGATTTTTGCTGTTGGTTGTAAATCTGAAGTAAATTAATAAATATTTAATGAGTGCCTACTATGTGTAAAGCAGTGTGTTAGATGGAGGCACAGAACAGGTAGTAAGCTTAGTTCCCATTGAATGATAAACCTGCTCAGGACAAATTAAATAGCTACAAAAGATGAAGAGGCTTGAATATAGTAAATGAGATTTTAGAGGTGGAGTGAGTTGGAATTTCAGCTTGTCTTAAGACAGGTAGGATTTATCAAGGCAACATTATTGTAATGGGGTTGTGGGCAGTTATAAGTCAGGAATGGAGACTGGAAAAGGTTTTGGGAGAAGCGAGTTGTCTGGGGTGGGGTGGGTAGAGGGTAGAGAGAGAGTAAATTAACATGCAGATACAGCAAAAAGGACCCTTGGGTGATTATTGGGAAATAAACAGAAATATCATAAGGCATTTGATTAAGCTTTATCTTCTGAGTAAGCCAGAAGTGTAAAAAACTGTGTCCTATGGGACCCCTTAGGGTTGGGAGGTGGCATAGAGTGTGCCCAGATTGGGTTCAGGCCCTTTCGTTTATCCTCTCGGCACTGTGAAAACAGAATAGTTCTGTTCTTTATAACAAATTGCTTTAGATATTAGATTTTCTAGTTGGACTTCTTTTGAACAAAGGATGCATGGTAAAATAAATCTTAATAAGACCAAAGTAAAAAAAAAAAAAAATTGTGCCAGGCAACAGGAAACCATGGACCCAGTTAAAGTTGTGTTTCTGAAGAGTTGGTCTGATTGCGGTGGGCCAGATGGATTGGAATGGGGGAAGACTGAGGCCGGGTAGGGAACTTGTTTCGCAGTAGTTTAGTTTAGATACTATAGAAGGATGGCCAGAAGTGGGTTTGTGGGACAAGAAGGAATAGGCAGCTGCCAGAGACATTGCAAAGGAAAAATAATTAGTACTTGGATATCGAGTGGATTTAGGGAGGAGGAAGTGATGACAGCTCAGATTAGATGTCCAGTGCACATAGCTCGCCAGAATTTGGGCATTGCTTCAATGTCTAAGGGGCAGCTTCCTTACCCCTCCTGGACTCATAGAATCACAGCCTCCAGAAAGGAGCGTCAGAACCCAATTGTGTATCCCTGCTCCAGGGATTCTCATGATCCAGGTATTTTTGGGAAATGTTGATGGGGCTGTTACCTGATAGGTTTTCCTTAAAGGGTACTGGTTGCATGGAGGATTGATTATTGATTGCCCTGGGACTTGGCTCCCTCCTATGCTTTGGCTCCTTGCATGGATTTCAAACTGTTTTTTTGAGTTTCCTTTCATTTTGCTGGTAACTTTGGGCCACGTGGGAGAATAAAAAGTGGTCAGGAGGGCTGGGTCTGGACCCTTAACTTTCCACCAGAGCAGCCTGTTTTACATGTTTCAAACATGGGACTTTTGTTTAGGGAATAATTTATAAAAATTTCTTTCAATCCTAATATTATGTAGAGGAGAGAAGGCAGGGACCAGAGAATAAGGAGTCAAGGAGGAGTTGATGGGAGGGCAGAGGCTGTTCTTCTACAGCAGTGTGTCCCAGACTCTGGGCTCAGTACTCTTGAGGGGTGGGGAGCAGTGAGTTTCAAGGGGCTTTTGAACCTACGTTCATTCATTCAGTAGCACAAGCATTGTCTGCAGACCAAATACTTTTTCACACAATGACATTTTTCAAATACACTTTAAATTAAATGAACAAAAAATGCATTAAAATATTACTGAAATTAATAGAAACTTGTCTTTATGTATTTTACAATCAGACTGTAAACAAAATACTATCATGTGTGATATCACAATTTTTTGTTTTAAAATGGAGGCCTCATATTAGAAAAGTAAAGAAATCCCTTTTATATGTTAATGGGCAGTATTCAATTCTTACTAAATTACTCGCTGTTAATTGTCTCCCTTATTTAAGGAATTTTAGTTATTGGAAGAAACAACAACAACAAAATGTAGGACTTTTAGGCTATGGTTCGCCAATATAATATTATTTCAGGGACTTTCACCTTGATTTGTTTAGTATCATTTAATTTGAAAACACTGGGACTTCTTTTTACTCTTTGAACTTTAAATTCAGAATGTGTGGATAAAAATCTCTCAGAATTGGATTTTTTAAGACTTCCTTCTTCTGTAGCCAATCTATAGTTTTTAAAAGGATGAGACCGATTTATGTATGTTGATATGGAATCATTCCTGAGATATATTGTGAAATGAAAAAAGCAGGGAGCAATGTATATAGTGTGCTACATGTATACAAAAAGTGCATAAACTTCTACTTATGCATATGAATCTGACAATAGTAGTTGCTTTATGGGAAGAAAGTGGGGCTCAGGCATTGGTGGTTGGAAGGAGAATTTTTATTTCACGTCTGTTGGTCCTCTGGGTCTTTTTGCAAATCTCGTACCTGTTTCATTCACTGCAAAGTTAGAGACGGTAGCATCAGGTTGGGATGAATCATTCTGGGATTCTGCCCTTCTTGGGGAAGGTGATTATGTTCTCTTCTCTGCTAGAAGGCAGTCAAGTGACGTGGTGAAGAGACCCAACTCCCCAGTGCTTTGCCACTTGTTGAATCTCCTACTCTTCATCTGGAAATAATTCTCATCTGGATAATAATGGCATGACCCATAAGGTTGTCATGCATGAGATGGTATGTACAAAGCACAATATCATTTCAGAAAGGCTTGCTTGTGCTAGGCATCTGACTTGACCACTTCTGAACTGTCCACTGCTCTCTTCTGGAAGCCCCCCTGTAGGATCTTCTCCTCTCTATGGCTGTTCCTTTTCAGTCACTTTCACTCAGCAAATTCTTAATGGAGAGTCTAGTCCTGTTTAATGCCTGGGGATATAGAGATGTTCAAGTCAGACAATGCCCCTGATTTGCTAGACCTTTCTCACCTCAGCCTTAATTGAGAGCTGTTTCTGCAGGGAAGCCACTTTGTCCTCTCCTGAGTTGCTAATGAAACTATTCAAGTTTTCATGACCTCTCTTCTTCAAAGATAGAATTTATCACATCTAGCATTTTGCTGCTATCCATGTGATTCAGACTTCTCTGCTGATTTGTAAGCTCCTTGAAAGTAGGAGTCTGGAATAGTTGGGGTACTTTTTGATGCTTTATTAAATATTTGGTGAAAGCTCATGTTATTTACTTAATACTGTCCTCAAATATTTCAAGTTATTTACTTAATACTGTCCTCAAATATTTCATTGCTAAGACCAAAATGAAATCTTTGGTTTCAAGAGCATGTCATTTCTTTCCCAGTCCCTTTCCCCGCTTGATCCCTTTTTATTGTGTTCTGTTATCACAGAATATCCAATTTATTGCCACCATATTTTAGCTTTAAGTTTCAGCAAACAAAAAAACACCCACATGTACAGCAGCCCTGGGTAAATTGAAGTGGTCAAGTCACTTGCATGTTCATAAGTGCACATCTTAACCTGTTTTATTTGTTTTTCTCCCTATGGCTCACAAATGTACTTTTTGTCAAGGATGAGATCCCTGAAACTGTAAGCAAAATACTGTATGCATGGACATATTTATGAGCTGGAACTGTCCCTTGGATCAGGGCCCCAACAAGGACCATTTTTGTGACTCCCAGCTCTCCCTCTCCCAGGCCCCCAAGTGATCCCTTAGGTGTCAGGGGCTCCCATCCCTCTTTTGGTTGTCATGTCTGTTTTCTGGGCAGACCCCAGGCTGAACACTTCTTGCTAGCACTCTTCTCCAGCCCCCTCTCCCACTCCCTCTTTACTCACCAGTCTTGTCTTTTCTCTGATATTGTGTGGGATTCCAGCTGTTGCTTGATGAACCAGCCTTAAAACTAGGAATGGCACTGGATAGAATGACAGGTCTGTCTCACCCTAAGATTCTGTGGCTGAACGCCAAAGTAGGTGAAGCATCTTACTGTCTTTGCTTCCAGGTGACAATTCCAAGAGATGGTTTCAGAAGGGCAGCCTTTAGTTCCTCAGTGCAAGTGGCCGAACAATTTCAGATAGATATGTGTGGGGAGGAGGCACGGTAGATGCCTTTGTGGAGTGAGGTTCACATGTTGCCTTACTTAATACTCACCTGGGAGTGAGCTCATTTGTAAATCACTCCTAGAGGCTTCCTCACTTGCCCAACGTCGCCCTGCATGGGTTGTGGGGTGAGGTCTGAACCCAGATTTTCTGACTCCCAGGCTTCTCTATTCCAGGGCTCAGTACCACTCTCCTGGAAGTCTTCAAATCCTACCACCCCATTTTTTCCCCATGGACAGGGCCAGCCACACAGGCTGCAGGTGGGAATTATACTAAAGTTAAAATGGAAAATTATCAAGACTTCTCACTGTACTTTGAAAAGTTACTGTTTAGAGTACAAAAAAAATCATAGCTTTACAAGTTTCTGAGGCAGGGAGAGGGAGGGAGAAAAGAGAGGGAAGAAAGAGGAGAGAGAGATATCAGCTGATAAGAAGCAGCAGCAACCAGACAATATTTGCAGTTGGATAATCGTAGTGGTTTTTTTTGTTTGTTTTTTTTTTCGTTTTTTGAGACATGTGGCCATCAACCATGAATACAGATACTTTCAAAGTCTCGTTTTTCTTTCATGTGAAAGTTGCCGGCATGGAACAGATGCCTTTATTTGGAGAAACCAGTCTTTGGAAATAATTGGTTCTCTCTTCTCTTATTCTCTAGAGGTGCTCTTCCACAGATGAAATTAGATGAGGAAAAAATTTAATCACAAACCATTAGCTTGTGGTTCTTTATTTTTTTCCACTGCAAAATGGTTTAGGACCTGCACCTTACTTCCACGTATTTTGGGATTGTTGACTGAGCATACTTACTTTCATCACTAATAGTACAGCAATGACTTTCAGAAAAGAAAATGTTTTGATTGCACTAGGTCATTTTTTGAGTAGTGACCTAGTGCTTTAATGCTTTAAATCATAACATTAAAATAGGTATTACCTCCTTTCTACTCTCGATTGGTAGGAACTGAGCACATTGAATAAAACAACACTTGCACTAGGGGCAAGATAGGCACTTTATAAGTATTATCTCTTCATATCATCCCGTTGAGTTAGGTATTATTATCCTACTGTAGAGATTTACATCTAAAGCTTAGAAAGGTTAAGTGACTTGTTCAAGGTCAAATAGCTAATAAGTGTAAGACCTGAGATTCCAGTCCAACTGCATGCAGTGAGCTAAGTGGTCAGTGTAGGTAAGGTACAGTCATTTTAGGAGATTTTATTTTATTGAAGATTCAATTATATCTGTAACAGAGGAGATATTTTACTATTCTTACTATTTTAAATTGCCTACTTTGTTAACTCCTTGATCATCCTGCATTGTCAGTTTGACTAAAAATAATTCATAGATTGGTCAGCTGCCTTCTGTTTAATTTTTATCTTTAAAATAATACTTGAAGGATTTTAAAATAATGCTTTATCACAATAAGAGGAAGAGGATTGAAGAAAAACTATATAGTGATTCAGTTATCATTTATTCCTTTGTTCACTCAGCCAGTACTGAGTGAACATCTTCTGTGAGCCACGCACTGGGTATGAAGACTGTTGAGTAAACATGGCCCCTTCCCTCATGGCCGTTACAACAAAATGAATATATTGCATCAAGGTAAGGTCTGAAGACAGCAAGAGAATAAGATGGGATCTCTTTCCAGAACAGGAAATTCAATGGATAAACTCAGTTGGGAGATAAGTCTATGCATAAAAACTACTAGAGTGCATTTACACCTTAGAGGTTGTATGGACTTAATGCTGCCTGCAGTTCTTAATTGTGGTATCCTACTGCTTACTATGGGAGGAAGGGCTGGCTTCATAGCCCTGGATGCCCTGGGTGATTTCCATACGGGCCTGTGTATGTATAGTACTGGTGGGAATGGGCTCATATGAACAGTGTCTGGAAGGTAAAGGTTGCCCTGCCTGATATAGACCATAAATGCTATTATAATTTAAAGAAGAGAGAATGAACGTGGGCCCCAGGAGTGGTTAGGGAAAGGTTTGTGAAGGTCACAGGGATTGAATTGGGCCTTTATAGCATTTCATTAGATGGAGTTCATTTGTTTTATTCTTTTTAGGTGCCAACTACAGTTTTAAGTATGGAGGATAGAGTAATGAGCAAAACAGACAAGACCCCTGTTCTCATAGATCTTACAGTTTAGGGGGGCATGCAATAGAGACATTTGTAAGATTATTCCCCATAGTGTTACATGTAATGAAGACAATTAAAAAAACAGTGTTGGAGAGAATGGTGGGGGATGCTGCCGGTGGTGGTGAGACTTTATTTTGGAGAGGAGGGAAGACTGTCTATGAGGTTACACTTCAGTGAAACCTGAGTGTTGAAAAGGAGCTGGCCATTAAGTCTGGAAGAGTTAATGGACAAAGCCATAAAGATGAGGTGATGCATTCTATGGGAGTTTATCCACTGAAGAGCTGTACCCTGTAAGGGCATGGACGGAGCAGGGGCTGAAAGGTGTAGGTTAGTGCCAAATCATGGAGGGTCTTGAATGTCAGAATAAGGCCAGAATAAGGACTGTTTGTTTCTATGCATATATTAGGGGATGAGTAGTTAGAAGAGGGAAGGAGAATCAGGATGAGTATATGCCATAGAAGCTTAAGGAAACTTGTGCAGCTGGGGCCTTGAAGTTTAGGGACACCCCAAATCACATAGTGTCCCAGTCACTTCCTGTTGGAAGTTGAATGTAGTCCTAAAGTGAGGCCTACATGGTGGTGCTCTGTTGACTGTTTCAAATCAGGGGGATTCAGAATTGTCCTACAAATAAGGTTGTGGAGGTCTTGACAAAGGTAAGCTACAACCCAGTGTCAGGGACTGTGCTTATTAAGGTAATGTTTTCTAAGTAAGGTATGATGTAACAGATTCCTTTTGTGGTAATTCCCCTTGGAACCAAAAACTAATTGTATTTTTATTAAAGTAAAGGGACATTCTTTACATTACAAGATGTTTTTGTGAAAGGAAAAAGTTAAAGGTTTGATTCAGTTCACATTGGTAGATAAAAGAGGTGTGTTAAAGCCTCATTTTTGGAATAACTATCTTATTTACGAAAGGAAAAATTGCCCCAAATGTTGATATAATTCTGTAGAGAAATGTGTTTGGGCAGTGAAGGGATTCCTGGCAGTGATTGAGAAACACAGTAATGGGGAACTGCACTTGATCGCTTTTGAGGTTGATTCTGATGTGTGTAGTCTTTACATCCTATTAAAACTTTGAAAGATAAACTGATACAAGAAGGATTTGCCAAGGCCAGCAACTCTTCCTTTTAAAACCTTGGCTCAGTGTACACATTGAAGGGATGGGGGAGTAAGATAAAAGCATTATAAATACGAGGTTAACTGAATTCAAATAGAAGGTTCTCTCAAGTTATTGCATTCCTTAGAAAATAAATACATTACGCATATGGTTAAGATTGATCAAAAAAGTATTCAGTATGCCAGTGATTACATTCCCATCTGTGATTAAGGTTTTCTGTCTGCATCTGGTTTTCACATTATATTTCTGTAACAAAAATCCTTTATATAGCAGAGTTCACTTTCTGTATTTTCTATTAGCTGCAGCTTGAACTACTGCACAGATCGCAGATTTACACATGTGGTTTTCATTACTTCATACCATTGAGAAAAAGTAATATTTGTTTGGGAATGTCTGTTTTCCACAATTTCCATGGTAATACAACATGTTGAGCCTTTTTAATAACACTCTTGTAGAACTACAAATTGTTTTAGGCATTCTCCTCTTGGTAGAGTTTAGCTTTTAAACTGGTCTCAGTATATGTTCCCCTCATAATGAGGTTTTACAAATTTGAGGGCTTAGGATTGGAACAAAACAATTATTAAAGATAGAGAAATTTTACTTTTGATTGCATGTGATACAGACTTCAGTGTGGAATAAGTATCACAAATAATCTGGATGTATATTTCATAGTGCTCATTACCGTTACTCATTTTATCATTATTTTATATCAGAAGACCATTTATTGTGTTGGAGGTATGAAGAACAAACATAATACTCCAAAGTCATTGTTTTGAAAAATCTAAACATTAACTCCTTTTTTTTTGGTGAGTTATCCTATTGATTGTGATATAATGTTTCATATATAAAAATAGTTGAGTGAGGAAAATCATCAGTGGGTAACTCGAGGTTTACCTTGTGTATTACTTGAATGTGTATTTGTATGCCATGTTAACATTTAAGAATTTATAAACATGTACATTTAAAATATTTTGTAATACTATCTTCCTGCCAACTTTTCTCCATTCACTTCAGGATACTCTGATTAAAGTAGACAGAAGTGAAGTCAAAAAGTGAAATAGTATATTCTATATTAGGAGATCATTTATAATTGAGAAATTTATCTTATAAAGGAAGTTTATCCACATGGTAATTTTATGTGCCTCAAGACTGAGATCGATTATGCCATTTTTGATAATAAACCGAGAGATTAGTCTTGTATTTAGCAGTCATGAGAAGGAAGAAAAAGATTTAGACTCTAGGGGATTTGTATGTACTTGGCCTCTTTCATTTGTTTAATGGAGATTATTAACTATGGCCCACACAGGTAGACTCGACTCTATCAGTCTCTCTGATGCCTTTTGTGGATGGTTGTTGAGGCACTAAATATTATCAAAAATCTTGATTGAATCTAAGAAAATTATCCATTTTCTTCTTTTTCCCAATAATACTTATTTATCCTCTATTTACAAAATATTTTTTTTTATCTCAGTGTAGAGACATTGGAAATACCAGAATTGTGTAGAAAATTACCCCTATTTCCATTTTCTGGAAAGAATAATATTTGACATCTAGATGTATTTACTTCTAGTCTCCCCTCCTTGGCCCTGTTTAAGTTTTTCTGTTAAGAATGAGAAACATTGATTGCATGATAGCAGAGTCGTAATATGGTGTATAAAGGGCATTGCTTTTCTTTTTTTAAAATAGAAACTGCTTGTTTATATACATCAGAGTATGTATATTCACCAGTTTTAATTTCTAGGGAGTAGTTTGGTCTCTTAAAAAAACAGTAGCAACATCCTTAGTAATATTTTTTGAGACTGCTTTTATAAATCTATCCCTTTGCATTTATTGAGTTATTACTTTGTGTATATGATTGTGCTAGATTTATGTTTCGTAGGTTATAAGAACTAAATAGTGATACTTGTTCTATTCATAATAGTGGTGGTAGTAGTAATAGTAGGTGTTTGGGAATGAATGAATGAATTCTAAACCTGCCAAATCTAGCAGGAAAAATGAGAATATTTGGATTGCTTTAGAAGAAAAAAAGAAAGTAGTAGAAGTTTGTTTATTTGGTAAAATGCTTCACTAATAATTGTTGTTACTAATAATTTCAAACTGGTTGGGTGCATAAAGATTATTAGTTACCGTTAACAGTTGTTTCAGATTATTTTAGCTAATGATGGCAATGTGTGAATTTCAGAACAGTGAAAACAATATTGACACCACTTTGTTTTGAAACACTATTTAACTTGCACTTAAAATTCCAAAAAATAAAATAAATAACACAGTGTCTCAAAGCATTTTCTAAAGAAACCATATCTGATAGATTATTTAATTTTTAAAAAATAAAACAGGTAAAATCTAGCACATTGTTTTAAGGTATTGATGTATGTATATTTTAGACCCAACTTAAGGAAAGAGGAGTTGTATCCAGCTTTGAGTCAGATGACTGGAGAATTAAGAGCCCTATAGGGCATGTCACTGCAGGAACTCTGAAAATATTTTCTGTTTTGGATTTTTCTAAAATTTAGAAGGGCTTGTATCTGTTTCTTAAACAAAACAAAACTGGCCTAGTATTATCGTGTAAGTAGATGGGTGTGATACTTCAGACTGGTTGTGATATATGCGTTTTTTTTCCCTTTGTTGTTGTCAATAGAAAATATTGATCTCTGGGCTGGTGAACATAATATCTGTCCCAGTCAGAAAAGGAGAGAGGAAATTAGCAGAGCGATTGGTGGAGAATGATATCTGTCAAAAGAAACACTTGGAGAGCACTGAGTTTAGTAATAGGTGACTGCCGGAAAAAAGGGAACTTTGAATATTGTCAAGGTAAGGAACAGACGAATATTTTGACTTTGCAATTTACTTACATGCCAAAAATCAATCTATTATTTTTTTCCTAATAAATTATACTTGTGAAGATTTTTCTTTTCTTTTCCTTACTTCTTCTTCTAGTGCCTGTTGATAACGAATTTGTATTATATATTTAAAAAATTTGTCTTTGAAATCTTTGGATGTGGGATTGGGTGGTGATCAGTCAGCCTGGCTGTGGGAGCCCTTGTTTGATAGCTTTGGGTTTGAAGATAGCAAATGATCAAGTACCAATTTTTTTTTAACCCCTTTTCTTGTTGCTGTGCTTCTTGCCATGTTTCATAACACATCTGTTATAAGCTGAGCAATACTTGGAGTTAAAGAGTAAAAGCTATGTCATGATTTCTGTGTTTACTGCAACTAGAGATGGTATTTTCTGAAGCAGTTTGTTGACTAAAGAGGGAAAAAAGTGCTTTTCCATTTATTATTTCTTCTGTTTGATTTGGATATTTTTTTAAACTTGTAGGTGAATGTCATTTCCTAAGCAGAATTCATGTCCATAGGCACGTTTAAAAATAAAAAGGTCTAACTTTAGGAAAACAGCAAAAGGTACACTGTTTCCCATTTGGCAAGTGACTTCTTAAAGTCTGCAACATTTAAAGATTAAGGAGAGCCCTGTGTTATGGGTTCCAGAGAGTTGATGCCTCCTGCAGCCAGCTCTGTTTCAGTTTTAGTGGACTTGTGCAGAAGCACAGATGAATAAAGATAAATTGTGCTAAGAAAGAATTCAGAGTTAACACAGACGTTGTGTGATACAGGTTGGCACTCTTAGTGATTAGGTGGGGATTTTTGAAGTTCTGTGACTGCCTGCCTGACTACATGGAAAAGGTGGTAGCAAAATACTTACCCTTCATGACCATTGTTCTGGAAACATAGCTGCTGGTGTCCCCACCCCTCCACACACATAACTTCTACTCTTGCAGTTCCTACAAAGGCTTACTGGCTTTTTCTTAAAGTTCCCAAGAAGGTGTTGGCAAATGAGGGTGTTTTGTTTTTGTTTTTGAAAGACCAGAGAAAATGAAACGATTCCCTGTATAATTATCGGCTCCTTTGAGATAGCCTAAGTCATGATTTGGTTTCTGTCTGTATTTCTCTTCCTTTCATTCCTCCATCTTCATATTATGATGTCCTTCTGCTGTAATTAGTGAGAGACATAAATTTGAAAGAGAAGACGAGGAGTTCAAAAATTTATTAAGTAATTGAGACATCTCTCACCTCTGCTTCTGTCTTTGTACCTGTGTACTATTGTTACTAAAAATAAATTTTTTGAGAACTCATATCTTGGTTGATTAGATTTCTTAAGTCCAGCATAGAAAGAAAGTTGTTAATATCTTAAAGGAAACAAACATAGTAATAACAACAACAACCCTTGCTTTAGAATTGCTTTCTCCTCATCTTCTGTCAGAAGAAAGCACTTTGTTTCAAAGAGGGTATAATTCTCTGCTTTCTGCCTTATGTATCTCTTTGGGGGGAGTGACAGTATGATAAAAATATATAAGGTGCAGATTGCAAATTGAAAAGAATATTGGATTTTAAAACTTGAGCATATATTGCAGATACATTGTGTCATCGTCTTTACCCACCCCTATCCCATTACAACAGTATTCTCTCCTGGTCATGTGGCATATCTCTGTGGGCTGCTGACACAGAGGACCATTGCAGCATGGAAGATCCATATTGAGAGCAAAAATGCATGACAAAGACACATTTTAAAACAAGTTTAATGCACGTTATTTGTTATAATATGCAAATACCGATCCTCAGTATCATGTATCAAAAACACCATGTTGAGTTTCTTCTCTCTCTTGCTTTCTTATGTGTGTGGGTATACATAATTAAAAAATGATGTATGTGTGCACACATGTATATATACACATATATATGTACATGTATGTATATAATTGTGTGTGTTGGCCTATTTTATAACTGTTGAGTTTTCTTTATGATTCATGTGGCATTGAAAAATTTACTCCTAGTTTTTTCTTTTTTGTGATAGTAGTGGGTGTATATAAATATGGGGTTTAGACTCAGGTTGAGCCAAAAAGTAGTGAAAAACAGAAATCACATACTTTAAATTTACAAGCATGGAGTCCATTGGATTCTTGGGGATATAATTTGGAAGCAGAAAAAGCAAAGAACTGTATGAAATTGAACAGTCGTGGCAGTAAGAGACAGTGACCTGAGGTGGTGCCAGAGAGTCTGGTCCCTGTGATGAGTCTAAAGCAAGGCAGGGGTCACCAGGAGACAAGCCTGTCTCTTTTGGGTAGCCAGGGGAGAAATGATGCCTTAGGGACAGTCACCAGCTTAGCTGGAAGCTGATAAAGGCAAAACGCTGCTATGTTTCCTCCCAGTATTTTAAAGCATATCCAAAATATGCACAATGTTCACTTTTCTAGAATTCTGTTATGTGTGTCTTTGTGAGGAGTGGGTGGATTTGGGACAGTTAGGAGTTGTATCCAGCTTGAGGAGCTTGCTCTTAAAAGCCATTAAGGAAAATACTAAGAAGGGCCCAATATTTGTTATATAAAAAAAATAATTGGCCATCTGAAAGATGCAAGGACATTAGCAGGGAAGCAGTTATGACAGAGGAAACTTGTTGCAAAGTGGTATGTATTTATGTTCGAATCATGGGATGGGATATTTATGTGGTACCAATTTTTAGATATAGTATTATTAGATATTTAAAAATAAAATCATTTAATTTAGATGATGCTGTGCACCTTCAAATATTGGTATCTTTATTAGGAAAAGAAGAAAGTTATTTTCTTAAACAAAACTGCTGGGGTTTGAGAGCGTTTGCCTATATTTTTAGTTTTTCTTGGTCATGTTTGAGGGGTCTGATAGTATTAATGGGCTTTACCCCACACGGAGCTTTGAGCTTATTGTAGCACTGCACACTGATCCCAGGTCAGTGTGATGCGTGAAATCAATTTATTTGAATCTCTTTGCCTCTATAGGAATTTGGCAGCATGCCAGTTGTTTTCATTTAATGTTCTTTGTGTTGAACACAGACAAGCAGGCATGCTTTTGTATTCATCTTTCTTTTGGTCTCTGTCTCTTTCAGCCAATATTTTACTCTATGGATTTTGAGATGAAGGAAGAATATATTATTTATATGATTCTAATCATTACTTAATGTGTGTGTGTGCTACTTTCTTATCTTTTAAGGGATTTTAAAAAAATATTCCTGAGTTTTAATGGTGACTTTCTTTGTAGAGAAGAAATATTTTAGTTTTTAAAAAACAACATTTTTGATGAAACATAATAAACCAGATCATAGGTGGTATTTACTTACCATGATGCTCATTATCAAAACTGAAAATAACAATACTAATTACACTATACAACAGATGTTTAATTTGTGAACTGGATTATCAAAATCACTTCTTGGGGAGCTTTTTGAATGTAAAGATTCATACTTTAATCAAGCACACGCTAAAGAAAAAAGTATTATTATCTGGGTATTATTATCTTTGAATAATCTATGTTGATTAATATGCCAGTGTTTTTATGTGATTTTTTTTACAGAATTCCTGCCATTAGGGCAATTTTTTGCTCTTTAAAATTTGGAGGGTCATGACAGGGAACAGCACAGAGGTTTTTAGGACAAATAGACTCAGACCTTTCTGTGGATGTTTTTGTAGGGAGGATTTGTTTCTGGGTCAGCTTTAGGAAAAGGTGGAGAAGGAAACGAGAGAGAGTGAGAGGAGAATGCTCTGTTGATGCTCCGGGCAGTTCTTGCGGAAGTTGATATGCAGAACCAGGGAGCCGCGGCTTCGGGGTCAGGCTCTTACCCAGCAGCCCTGCTTCCTTGTTTAATTACCTGAAGAGCAAAACAGTCAGCCTGAGAGTGTGTGAAAGCCCAGTATCTCTGCAGCCGCCTGGCGCTCTGACATCCTGCAAGGCCAGCCCTGTCTGTCCGCCAGCGTCAAGCTGGCTCCCGCCCTGGGTTCCTTTCTTTCTGGAGGCATTGTGTGGAAGAGGGTTTGGTCAGGAATTTGAGGTTCCTGCCAGTGCTGTGTCCCTGCTCTTTCTTTCTGGACTACGGTGACAGACATGCTTGATTTTTTTTTTTTTTTTTCTTAATGGGTTTAAAAATCTGTCTTTTTCATTTTACACCCTGGCCTTGCTATGAAACAATATCTCTATCAACAGCAACAGACATTAACCAGTGCAGGACTGGCCTCAGTTAATGGGTTCTCTTTTACCTAATTCCTGTTATTTAGTTTCCTTCATGTGTTGCCTTTTTAGGTCAGATTCACTGGTAGGTTGGTGTGGAACTAGCAATTAAGGTTGTTTTTTTGTGAGGCAGTTTTGGAATCTTAATCTGTCCATGAAAACAGAATAGTCCAGTTTTAAACAAAGGTGATAGAACCTTTAAGGTTGGGTTTTTTCCTTTCCCTGGAACTTAAATACGGATGTGGACATTTGCTGTGGGAAGGGCCATACCCTTTGAAGAAGTTGAGGGTGGTGGGAAACATTATTTGGAATGTGTGGCCAATTTGACAGTAGTGTAGGGTACTCTGAGGAATGCTTGGAGATGGAGCCGTTTGGGAGATCCCCAGAGTATAACAAGATGTTATGTTTCCAAGAGGAAATCCAGCAGGTTCTTTATGCACAGGGTGGGCTGGTGAAATGTCTGCACTGTGGGTGGGGGAGCAAAGGTGGTGGTGGTGGGGTTTCCTGCAGAGGGAGGGGGAAGTGTGACTACATGTGCAGTGATTTGGTTTTTCCAGCTACTTCATTAGGATTCTGTCATGCAGACTTCAGGGCATTTACCCTTTATATGCACATATGTGCATCCCATTAATGTTAATAGGAGTCGCCGGCAAGTAAAGAGAGCAGCAGTGTGTACCTGTGTTCTGTATGAGCACAGCTCCAGGGGATTGATTCCATTCTTTGCAAAGAATCAAGGAATTGGACTCTGCAGGGAGGAGTTTGGTAGGAATTATTCTAAAAACTTATTTTTCATATTATATTTATGGAAACGATGTCAATATTTTATGTGTTTGTATACCACTCCAGTGAAAAGTATATAATCATTTAAATAATTGGATTAGCCTCGTTCATCTTGTGATGGAGCTGGCATCACCATGATCTATTTATACACTAGCATAAGTAGTAGTATGTGGATCCTTAGGCACGTGCATGTTTATTTATGTATCAGCCTGCTGCATTTCTTTGAGTATTATTTCTCTTTCAACATCAGTATAAATATGAGAAAAGAAAACAGGTAAGCCACAGTCAACATTCCTAACTGGTGTCCTCTTCCACTGACAGACTCCAGGTACCCCCCTTTCAAGCTCCAGGTTTTTGGAAGTTCTATCCAACTGGAGCTTTTTTAAATGCAAGTAACATTACTGCTAGTTGTAGCATTAAGCCTTAGCAGCAGAGAGTGTATAACGTGAGAAAAACTTGGAGGACTTTGAAAAGTGAATGGGGAGAGTTGTGGCTTGCAGGTGGTATTAATGGGCTGTACCCCACACGGAGTAAGGAACAAACTATGAACAAGAAAATGGGGTTGTTGCCTTGCACTGAGTGTGCTCAGTAAGTGGAGTGAAATGTCAAGAAAAAAGCAGATCTGTGGGACAGGAGAAAGGGAGGAAGTGAATTACTCTAGAAAAGAGAAGGGAAGAAGCCAAAATCTATGAGTAACTGTGGACCTGTGTCAGTTTACCAACAGGAATCAAAACAGGACATTTTGATATAACAGATAAAAAAGTCACAGTATTCCAAAATTTTAGTAAGATTCTGGTATCTACAATTAAGAATAACTTTAATGAGAAGTGAGAGTGAGAATTGAAATTTCCATACAGAGTAAGAATTAGGTTGAGATTTTTAGGTTTTAACCACTGTTCAGTGTATTTCAGAATATACAGCATTGCATTCTAGTCTGCCTGGTCTTGTGTGGGGGGGGTGAGGGGAGGAGGAGAGGGGTACATGACGAAACCCAGGAGGGTCGGAGTGAAACGTTAATTTAAAAATTTGCATTGTTATAAAAGCAGATATACTGTGCTGGGTATTATTTGAACAAATAAAGCAGTTTTGGAATGAAAACTTATAATGGAATCCATAATACCTAGGTTTGAATTTGTTTATAAATGTGGCAAATTAGTATGTGTGGATGGATTTTGCTAATTTGCAATGTGGAGAGATAGAAGTGGAGAGTTTGTTAGAGATAAAAGTCCTGTGAAAAAAGAATATGATGAAAAAATTCTGGGATTTTTTGTTTGTTTGTTTGTTTTATTGCTGTGTGTTTGCTCCACCTGGTGGATTTTGTTGAAAGTGTTTTAATCCATGTTAATGAAAAGACTACCCTGCACACAATTTACAGTAAGATAAATCTTTTGTTTTATTTTTGTTGCTGTGAAAAATAGTTTAATTCCTATCAAGGTCAAAACATTTATGTCTTTTGTTCAGTATTTTCATTGCATTGAAAGTAATATTTATTGTTTCTTCTGGCTCAAAAATGTAATACATGCTCACTTTAGAAGATTTGGAAAATAGAGAAAAATTAAAAGAGGAAAATAAACATGATTTATAACTTCACCACCCAGAATCATTGCATTATTTTCAAGAATAGATGTTATCAGAAGAGGACCACTTTTGCATTTACATTTATTTAAAGATATGTGGAAAGTTAAATACTATGCCAAAGTGTGATTGATGATGATCATTATAATTATTTTTGGACAAATGCTGCCTTTAAAATTCCCAGTCTCTAAAAAAAAAAGTGTTTTGCAGGAACTGCATTTGTTAAGCTACATGTCTACAGAAGGCAAAGGTAGTAGAGATTAAAGGTACCTCATTCATTCATAGGGCTGTTCATACGGGTGACGAGATCTGTTGTTCGCTGGACTTACACAGATTGCTTTCTTTAGAAATCTTAAGGAGTCAGTTGTGCTTTGATCATCTTATTGTTTTCCTTAGGTTATTCTTTTTTTTCTCCTTTGGACTCTAAAAGCTCTGTAACAGAAGGTGAAGTTTTGAAAACAGTGTCTCCATATGCAAGGGATTTGGAGACCTTTTTTTTGTCTTTAAAATTGTCATTCACAGTCCTCATTAGCATTTATTGTTGCAAGCATACAGGCAGAAAATGTGAAATTGGTATGTCATGAATAGCCCCACAGAGCTCTCGAGCGAGCCCTCCGAGTTTGCCTGCATGTGGTGTGGGCTGGGCTTTGAGGGAAAGCTGTCCAGATGGCTGCCTGCACAGGGCAGAGCTGCAGGTTTTTGTCTCTGGTGCTGGGAGGAGGGTAAGTTCATTGGAGCATACGCCATCACCCTTGCTTTTTAACAAAACTAACTTGCCGTTAGTTAGGATGGGGAGGTGGTGACATTGAAACAAAGGTTTTCCATGGAGTGTTACAGTCCTTGTCAAATGGGTAAGAGATGAGTATAGAGTGTCTTCTATATTATCTGAGTGATTTTTGTAGTTATAAAACATAGGAGGAAACTAAATGGCAACTTATTTGCAGATTTTACATGCAAGTGTATACTTTTTAAGATTGATTGTTTTTATGGGAATATGCTTTTGTATGAAGAGAGAGTTGATATAGCTAGTATACAGCCTTGTGGATTACTAAGGAAGTGTTTTACTTTAAAATTTAAAAAAATAATTTAACCCTTTGCTGGTGCCTATGGATTAATCTACATTTAATGATATTAGTAGGTTTGAAGTTTGCATTTAAATAATACAACATTCAGACAATGCAAGTGTTAAATCTGTTTTAACATTTCAGAATTTTTTTTGAATATTAGGTATTGAAAATCAAAAGTCGTTGGTGGAAAAGAACTGCAATATATTGTGATATTTTAAAGGCCTTGGCACTGTTAGAAACAATTCATAATAATTACAAATACAGATTTTGTTTTTGCACATGATAGTTCATCTTAAACAGATTTCATTTTGTAGAAATACACATACATGCTCCCTACATACTTAAATGTACTAATACACATCTTTTCATGCATATGTAGAGAACATTGTACTTCAACCAGAGTTAAGACTCAAATACAGTGCCTAAAAAATTGTTGGAATGATATAACTAACATTTTATTCTGAAGGTGGAAAAAAAATATCAAAGAGACTTTTGGGCTTATCAGCTTAGGTGATCATTATTATTTAAAAGTTTGTTAGGATTGGCATCTTCAAATTACAGTTTAGAGCACATTATTAACTCACTTTAACTGATTGGAGAAACAAAAATCAAAGGGACCTGAGTCCTTTGGTTTGACATGTCACAGGTGAAGGGAAGGGGTCATGACTTCTAGTTCTTGACCTGCCACTTGCCCTGGTAGATTTGGATTTCTCGACAGACCATATAGCATGTTCTCCATGGGACACTGTTTTGTATGGTGCTTTGTCATCTAGTTGCAAATGATCCAAGCAGCGGAGCTTTTCTGCTGCTGTGATGTCTGGTATAATCACCTATTAAGATAAGCTTCCTCTATCCAGCATGTTTTCTTTGACTTGATTCCATCTTATTGCTAGCACTTAGGCTCTCTTGGATAGCCCTAAATAACCCTTTGACCCCGTGATGTTTATACACCCTTCAAATTCTTAAGATGGCAATCATGTCTCCTGTTCTTTTGTCATTTAAGCAAAGCTCTTGTGAGCTCTTCTGGGGGCTGGCTGAAAGTTATGGAGACAAAAATGCCTGCTAGTCATTTCCCCCAAAGGAAATATTTGAGGGAAATAACATGAATGTGTCCAGTTGTTTACAACAGACTTTTATATAAAGGAGGTTAAAATGACAGATATTCTCTTACCTTTATAAAATACTTTAATGAACTTTTTAACTTAATTTTTTTCTATCCCCCTCATTTCTTTCTGGTTGGCTGCATCTTATGTTGTAGCCTAACTAAAACATAAACCGTTTGTTTTTCTTGCAGACAAAGTATAATTGGATTTATCTTTGTCAGGAGACAATCTATTATGGCTTTTATTTAATACAGTTTCAGATGTCTTTCAGTGGCAGAAACAAATTAATGTACATTTTTATTAGGTGTTGTATCTATTTAATTGACTGTCAAAGTGATGAGAAGTTAGGAAATCATCCAAAAGAGAGGTCCATCTCCCGTAGCCCAACAGCTCACACATTAGGTAGGTTTGCCCTGTCAGTGGGATGCCTTTAGAAAACACTAATAGCTTCCAGCTGGGTGGAAAATCAAAACCTTTGGGGTCTGACAAAACTAGCAGATTTGAATTTGAAAGCAGAGCTAATGCCTCCATTTTATTTTTTACCACTCGCCCATAAAACATTATTTTCCAATATGTCAGCCTCATTTGGTGGCCAGTGGTCTGAAATTGAAAGTGGAACAAGCAAGCGGAGAAATCTGGACATTAGTGAGTCCGCCCTTTCAAGCTGGTGTGCCACTTTGTGGACAGGTCTCCCCTAAGAGCAGGGGGGTCTTAATGACCATTCATCAATGCTCGTTGGCTGATCATTGAGTGCCTTCTCATTCAGTTTATCAAGTCTTGCACATAAAAAGTCAGAATAAGCCTTATTCAGCTTTGTTAAAGGCAACTAGGAGTAAAATGCTCCATTTGAACCCATTTTGCCCTGTTTTTTCACTTTGTTAATGCAGCCCTGCTTAAATGAGTGCCTTTATTGGGTCGGTTAGAATATCTGAAACTATTAATTCTCTTGTATTGAATAGCTGGTGGCAGGCCAGAGCAGATGGGGTAGGAAGGTATTTGGTTGGGTGTATTGCTTTCAATTAGGATCAATGAGGTTTCAGCTTCTTTGAATTAACTCACTTAATACCTACTGTGTGAAGTCACAGTGTATCACAACAGCCTGCTAGGAGCAAGTGGAAAGTTGAGAAGATCTGTGGAAAAGCTTTAACTCAAACTCTTCCTTCACCAGTGCAGAGAGATTTCATTAACTGAAATTTCAGTAGACTGCTAGTCCCTATTGGTAAGTCAGGTTTGAACAAAGGAAAAATCTGTACTATAGGGATGGTCTGTTTTGGAAACAAGTGGAAAATACCTTAGAGTAATACAATACCATAATGTCCTTCTAGTGAAAGAGCTAAATATACTGTCAGAAATTTATGTATTATTTTGGGAGCTGGGCATTCAGTTGTTGACATAAATATACTGATTTGGAAAGTGATGTTTTAGATGACTCTTTAAAAAAAATTGCCTTAAAAATGCTCTGTGTTCTTAATTAAAAGACATCCATTAACTGACATGGCTCTTCTAAGGAAGACACTTAATTGGTCAGCAATGTATTCTTTGTTATTGTTTTGAATATATTTTAATTTTTAAAAATATGTTTCCTAATGGTAATGCAGGTCGGTGTTTTATGCCAGGGAAAACTTCCACAATACATATTCTTTTTTTCCCACTCACTTACATAAATGTATTCATCATGTTATTGATTGTCTATTTTTATTATACAATTTGAATGTTAGAGATCTTGGCTCCTTATACTCTTTTTTTTTTTTTTTTTTTTTAATTAAAGGGAAAGTTACCTCTGTCTAAGTAACTGTATAGAACTATAGAACTATATGCATCCAGGCTTTCCTCTTCAGGGAGAACTGCCAAATGGGGTTGCTGCTTTGCTTGCCTCCATGGCTTACAGGATAAGAGGAGGAAACTGGTTCCCCGAGAAAAATGCTGAACTAGTCTCAGGTGCACACACACTCAGGCCCTTTCTGCAATCAGATTTCTAGGTGAGAATCTCCAGGGATCCAGGTTTTGTTGATGTGGATCAATTTAAAGTGGCAATTACTGTAGTCAGATAACAGCTTAAAAAGCTTTTTTACACATAGAAAAGATACATAATCACACAGCATATGGAACTTCAGTTTTCTGAGCTGTGGTTTAGGGACTTGCAGTGTACCGATATTAAGACCCAGTTTTAAAACCGGGTATCATCCAGTTTTCTTAAAGTGTATTGCATTTTTGTCCTATGATTTTCTATTTTAGAAGTGATTCACCGTGCATATTGATGAAAGTTGGCTTTCCCACTGTGAAAATGTTCTCTTTCTAACATAGGTATAGTATTAAAAAGAAAATCAGTGGCGTGTAGCATTGAGTGGCTTAAAAAAAAAAAAAACTCTCTTTAAAAATGAAAATCTGCAGATTTAGGATGCTGGATTCCATAAAGGCCCTTACAGCAGGGCTTAATTGATTATCCACCCATGCCTGCTATAAAGCTTTCTGTCATAAGAATGTTTGAACTCGGTGCATAACTGTTCTGAAATCCATTACACAGAACCTCATTACAAGTGACATCTAACTAAGATGAACAAAAAGATTGGCCCCATAAATAGGGTGCAGTACACTATTAGTGACAGAGCAGAGTAATCATTATGAATTATAGTCATTTTACAAGTTGTCTCTGACAGTGATGGATTTTTGAGGGGTTCACTAGATGAAGCAGCATTTCTTGGGCGCAGTATTTGAGGACTGTACAAGTTCTTATTGATTGACACTGTTTACCAAAGATGATCTGTTCTTAGTTTGTGCAGGGTATGTGTGTACCTGGGCACGCTTTGAAACAGGTTGTGTGCACTCTCGGGATAAGGTGTAGGAAGGGTGAGGAGTTAGAAGTCAAGAGTCACTGCCTCTATTTTCAGATGGGTTTTTATGGTTTCTTTGAGGCAGCAAGTAGAGGGAAAATCAATCTGATAAGGGCTAAAAGCATATCGAAAGTGTAGAATAAGCACAGGATGAGTTGGAAGACTGTGAAGGCAGAGCAAGAGTTAAGGGGGATGCTCCCAGCTGTCATATTCATTGAGCTTGTGGGCTGGTCAGAGGCTCCTAAGTGGAATTGTTTCTGTGTTGATACTGGATTGAACATACACTGGAAAGGTAAAGCCTGAGGGGTCTGTCTCATCATGTGTCGTGTTGTTAAACTCACAGAGACCTAGGAAAGATTTGCAGGTGTTAAACTGAGGAAGAGTTTTAGAAGTGAACAGTATTTTCCTTCTGCCTGGCATTTTTGTGTGTGTAGAAAAGTCATGCAAGGCAGGCAGGCATATGTTTCTCCTATGAGGCAAGGATGTTTTACAAAGGACTAAAGAGGGACTGCTGAGAGGAAAATAGCCAGCTTTAGATAAAGCACTATAACAAAGGCTCTAGTTTTATATATCATGGTGTCCATTAAAGCTTAATAGAGAAGAGTCCATTGAACCTGGCTGGGTATGTGTTCTTCATGGGAAGGATAAACATTTAAGAGCGTGCAAAAAAGTCAGAAATCAGGAGGACATGATGGTTCAGCTTTTGAAAAGGCTTTACAGTGAAGATTTTGTTTTCATCTCCCATGGATCTCTATGCAAGGTAGAGGAGAGTAAGCTAAGAATGTTTGGAGCATATCAACGCGGGGATCCCAGGGGGTTAAAAGCACGCTAGTAAAATAAAAGTGGTCTGCTTCTGTTTCTCAAAAGTGTTCTATTTTACACATACTACTGAGAAGCTGACAAAGGAAATGATTCTGATACTTTGTTCAGTCTGATAAACTGGCACAGTATACACAGTCTTAGAACATTTTGTATACTGTTTTTGACTTCCAGTTCAATAAACAAGCTTTGAGGTCTGTGCCAGTGTGTTTTTTTTTTTTTTTTTTTTTTTTTTTAATAAAGTTCCCAATTATGGGGGGTTAACACGCGAAGGTGGAAAGGACAGCTTTCGTTGTGAGCAGTGGTAGGGGGCCAGGTCTACTTTCTGTTCTTTTGGCAAAATAAGGGTTAACTTGTAACGGGCTGGGGGTGGTGGTGAATGAATTATTCAGCATTTAGCTTATCATTCTGCATTTTACTTTTCCGTTCTTTGGTGCTCTGGAACTTGCTGAGAGAGGTAGAGTGGGTAAGGGGAGGCAGGGGTTGTGATACTTTGCATACACATCCCTGTCATTGTTCTGCCTGAAGAGACAGGGCTGGGTTCAAGGCCACATGTGCTCCTGTCATCATCCACATTTCTGCTCCAAGTGCAATCCGGAGTGTCAGCTCTCCATCTGTCTCTGCCTGGCAGGCGCACGCGCCCAGCACCCTGCCTTGGGCTATGCCGCCCCAGCCCCTTCTGACGGCCCTCGTCTCTCTGCCGGTGCCCATTCCAGAGCAGGAGGCATGAGCCCTGAGCACGCTTGCTCTTAGGAGAGAGCCACTTTCTGTGTGTTCGCTGGATTCAGGGATGCCTGGTGAGTTAGCCCTGCTCCGCTTTCTCTCTGTGGTTTTGAAATGAAGAAAGCTTACTTTTTATTATGCTTGGAAAAATACCTTCTGCCCCACGGTGAGCTGTATTTTACGTGGGCAGGCAGAGGCTGGGGGTGACAGAGGTGAGATGTGGAGAGCGGCATAAAAAGAGCCCTCAACAATCTCAGTACAGGGGTACAGGGTGTGGAATCCTTGCTTTTAAAATGTGGGAGGTGTGTTTTAAAGGCTGAGGGAAAGTACAGCCACATATATGTTTGCCAGAGCAATTTTACTTGAGGGATTTAGCTAAAGTAAGAAGTATTGTTTCTGTTCTGGATTTTGTGACTGTCATCTGTACCTTGTATCCCGGGCATTTCATCTGTGGAGAGAGTTTACAGATTATGGTGGAATACTGGGATGAGGTCCCTTTAAAAAGCTGTTCATGTCAGAGGAAGTGAAGGAAGCTTTAGGGACTACAAATTATTTCAGTCTCATCCTAAATCACAGTCCTTAGATGTCATCAGGCAAATAATCGAAATCGGTTAATTAAAAATAAAAAGTCTGCTGAATTACTGAAGCTGTTGTGGTCCTGGAAATTTAGTGTATGTCTGTTTCCTCTGAAAAATATTATCTTTGGAGCCTAGAGTGTTTCTGTGATTGTTGCCAGTGAAGGCTCTGCTTATGGAGAGGGAAGCTTGGTAGAAGCCTGGTGGGGAGAGGGTGTTTCTGCTCTTCTCAAGAACTATATGGATTGCCCTTTACCTACTTTGAGTAGCCTATCTCAGATTAAAAAAAGGGCAGTTAGAGATCCTCCAGCTGGCTGGTATGTGCGGATTTTTTGGGTAGGACAGGCAGAAGAGGCTGTACTTGGTCACAGAGTTTGTACACCTCACAGATGGTGTTTGGAAACATTATCTGCCGGTTTTCTGCAACCACAGTTGTGTGTAGGTATCGCCAGTTGTTTGAAGAATGTTTTTCCCTTTAGGATGTGTCTTGTAGTCCTCATCATTATTGATATATGTGCAGAAAGGATGCATTTGTGACGGAACTGCACCTTTTTTATTAGTTCAGTAGACAAGAGATGTGTGTAGCTGAAATATGGGGAAAATCAATTTACAAAAAGACAATGACTGAGGTCTTTGAAAGGTCATTTTAACTCTTTAAGCGATCATCTTGATTTATATGCACCATGCAGCTAAGGATGTAATGTGCGTTGGGTATGTGATGTGGAATCTGTGTGAAAAAGTGCTTGTGTTTTTTATTTAGCCAGAGTATTGTAGTATCGTTTCATCTGATTTTTATGTCCTCAGTCAAATCTAATTTGTTTTTATGCTCTTAATTAATATGTGTTAAATGATCTGATTTATTAGTGTTTTGTAGAGTCTATATTTTGTCTTGGTAAAACAAAACCCTATAATAACCCAAAGCAATTTGTGAATGATAATAAGTGAAAGAGATTAGTTAGGACCCTTGCTATCCCATGCTGGTTACATGATTTTAAAATATTCTTCAAAGCATCCTTATTTAAAATGCATTGAACTATATTTAAGGTTTGAGAATCATTGATAAGTGTGTTTTAGCATTGTCATTAATATATGGCTGGTTCTAAAGCAGTGACCTGAAGTGTGGGCAGTGTTTCTCACTGTCTCTTGCTCATCAACTGTGTTAGAAAACCTTGTACTTTGATGCAGAGGACATATTAACAGCTGTGACTATGAGCTTGTGTCAGAATGGCGATACTTGAGCGGTTCTGACACTTGGCTATTTTTGATACCCATCTGCACTTTTAAACCACTACTGTCGGATGGACTACCTCTTAATATATTTTCAGCATATTTTAGTCCATATATATATATACTTATATTAATGGACAGTTTTTACCATCTGGGACAGATTTTATATTTTTAAGTAAGACATTATGTGTGGAAGACTAAAAGGATGTGTTTCCGGTAATCTGATATTGCACTGTTTCTTTCTTAAATTTGACTAAGTATTTATATATCAACAATTATTATTATTATTATTTTATTATTATGATCTTTTTTCCATAAGTCAGGTATCAGAATTGGATCCTGGTTGTTCCAAACTTGATGTAACAATTCTCAGATCTAGGACCTTTTTCATAAAAATGGGGGATCCCTGGAAACAGATGTGCACAAACTTACTCAAAGACATACTAATCTGTGGGGATGGGTAGGTAAGGTCTTAGTTTCAGGGTTTCTATAACTATGTCAGTTAATAATAATAAAAAAAAGCACTTTAGCTGTTGATAGCATACTATTTCAAAAGGAACCATGAAAAGTCAAAGGAGGCCATGCATGCTTTAAAGAAACAGATTAAACTGTTTTGATGATTTAACGCAATATAAGGAAATATCATTTCATTGCCTGTCACTTCGGAACAACTAGATCCTTGTGTTTAAGGAAAGAAAAATGTTTTCTTATGAGAAGGCTAGGAGACGTTTGGCATTATAGTATTGCAGGAGGAGATGGCTCTAAGCTTTCTGATACATTTATATTTTTATCAATCTTTGTATAATATTATTAAAGAACATATGTTGACCTACAAAATGCTTTCAGGACTGTTTCCTTAAAAGGACAATAAGTGAGCACAGTCTGCATAGCCCAGAAATAGTGCTGTTCTTTCAGAAGATGACTAGTATTAGGTCAGACCACCCTTTCTCAATGGTCCTGCTCTCCAGATGTGACTGGAACTTTTTTTTAAGTTCAAGTTTCCAAAAAAAAAAAAAAAAAAAAATTTGTTTTCAAAATCTGGTTTTACTTAAGACATCTCCATCCTGGAGTGCATTTCATAAATTGCCCACATATTTTTCTTAGCAGAGAACTTAACTGGCTGTAATTTTTAACACATGGCCACATCATGTGATATTTTCAAAACACTTACACATAGCTTTAAGAAGGTCCCTGCAGAAATGATCCATCCTCTCACAGCCAGCCTTTTTTTTTTTTTTTTAACAGCATATCTGCATTTTCCATTTAGTAGAGCTATATATTATTAGCTTACATTTTTGGGTAGTAAAACAGTGCATTGCTGATTGTAAAACATGGACTTTATTATCTGCTGAAAATTGATTTGGCATTTATAGCCACTGTGTACTAGACTGTTTTTCTGTTTTTAACATCAATGCTTGCAAGTGATGATTTGTGTAAAATCAGAAATGAAATTGCCATGGACAGACAACTGTTAGTATCCCTAGTAACTGAACATTTGGATAATGCACCTGGTTATTATTTTTTTTATAGATGCATCTAAGTGCTATTATACAAGAACATGAAACACAACAGTCCATTCACTGTCACTCTATTTTTACCTTGCAAGTTGATTTGCCATTGTGTTAGGCTAACTCTTTGCTGTATCAAACAAGCCTCCTGCCAGCTATTAAAGACAACTATACTAGCAGCAAATACCCAATTATAAATGTAGACTGTGCAGACATTACTTTTTTGTAACAGACATTTAGAAGTTCCAGCTTCTCTTCAAACCCTGGCCCCAGTTCCCTTTTTCTTTTTAAATTATTTTCTGTTAATATTTCTGAGTATTTGACCTTTCAGTTCTATATATTTTAAATAATACTTGGAAACTTTTACAAGGTATCTTCCTCTGTAGTTAATAATATATTGAAAATGAAAAGCATTTAATCTGTTTTTTGGGGGAGTGGCTATAATTTTGGACATCTTCATAAGACAAGTAGTTTATTGTTATTTCTTAAAATAAGCATTTGCTTAGTAGGCATTATATAGTCCAGAAATGTTTAGTAACTATTTCATCACTACACTGATATTTGATGTTTGCAAGGGAGATACTGTAATAACAATATTCTGAACAGACTTTTGAATCATCAAAGGAACAAATACATTTTAGAGCTGGAAGACTGACCTTGAAAGTGCCTTCAGTTTACAGATGTTGAAACTGAGGATGAAACTGAGGATCACAGAAGTTAAGTGACTTGCTCAGGTGATTTATTAAAGTAAGAAGATTCACCCTCTTTACCATGCTGCTTCTAAATCTCATATACACGCTACGCTCACTCACATTACCATATTAGTGTCAATCGTACCTTGTTGTCTTTTATCTTCTACCCTGGATTGCTCTTACCATATGCTTTCTCCCCTCCTACTCCATGACTGCAGAGCTATGTGGGAGAAAATTCTGTAACAGTAATCACTTGGCCTGTGGCAAAAGCATGCCATCAAATTTATCTTATAACTGTTTGGAAATTAGAGAGCCTAAATGTGGTTAATTACCTGAGTATTAAGCAGATCGAATAATCTGCTTAGTAAGGCTGTGACAACTGTAAGGTTACTGTAATAAGGAAATTCAGGTAGCAGACCTATGTGGGTTGCTGAAAAGTCTACCAGGGACTAAATAACTATGGTTCAGTCTCTCCATGCCATGCACTCGAGGAGTTTTGAGTTCTAGTGCTCCAGGCAGTGAAATAAACAGTAATTATGATATGGAATAACAAGAGCCTGGAGACAGGTAAAGGAACCCAGAGGCAGGTAGTACCTAACTGGATTAAGAGTCAAGGACAGAGCCGGAAGGGTGGGCAGTGGGCTTATTGGAAAGCCTTGCCTGTCTCCTGCTTCTTCAGATTGGATCTCTGTTAATGTAACTTAACATTTTTTAGTTAGTTGTTCTTATACTGAGGATAGGACATTGATTTTTGTTTATTAAATTTTAATATCTGTGTGTGACAGTGGGTATAGTATTTCTTGAAAGCAATTTCTTGGTGTAGAGTTGTGGTTCTTCGGTAGCTAACAGTATCTAGTGGAATAAGTCATTAACGTAAATGACTCATAACTTGAGAACAATAGGGTTTCACACCTGACCAAGAAGCAGGTTTATCTGGCTGGCTTTCTCAAACAGCTGTTTGCATTAATTAATATTAATGTAAATGTACTTCTGAGAATGTCTAGCTTAATTATGTTTTTCAACCCATAGAGTTCCAATCAAAGGAATCGGGATGTCCTCTTAATCTCAAAGGGAGTATGTAACTGCCATCTCCGAACAGAATAAATCTGATAGCATAGTATAAGCCTTTTATTGAAAACCTATACATGCCAGGCCTCAAGACTAGGCACCCTATATACTTTCTAATCCTCACTACAGTTCTGCAAAGGGTTTCTGTGACCATGTGATCTATTCGAAACCTGAAGATCAGATAAATTAAGCATTTTCCCTGAGGACCAGGACACACAGATATCGTTAAATGTTAGAGGTGGGATTCTCTGGTTTGTCAGCTGATTTTGGATTCCTTTTTTGTTCTTTTTAAGGAGGGGTGAGTCTGTTGCGCTTGATGAGAGGATTTTTGTAATGGAAGCTAGATGGAAACGTTTAAAGGGGGATGTTTGAATTTGAAGTAGAGTAGCATAGAAGGTGGAGTTCTCTGTGCTGAAAAATAAAAATGGAAAAGCATTAGCCTCAGTCATCCAGAACCAAGAACAATCTTGGGTAAAGCAGGTTAGCAAGGTAGTTATTTCTCTGTGTATTTCTACTCCTCTTGAGAGAGTACAATGGGAGTAATAGGCATTGGGGGACTAATGTCATTATTTTGAAAAGTCTAATAGAAATTGTAAATTTACTCCCTGAAAAAGCTGTATAGGTTAACTCAGATATCACCCTTCTACGCTTTTGGAATGAGGTAATCCTGGCTATCTTTTGTTGACCAGAACCTCGGATGGATGATTTTCTATGTTTGGGATTATAGTAGAAAACTGGAAATCAAATGATGTATTCAACACAGCGGCAGACAAAACTGTTAAACATCGTGTGGTTAAAAAAATATCAGATCTCTTGGTAGTGAGACTGCTGGGTACCCATGGTTCTGCCCCAGGAGGTTCTAGGCAGGCAGAATGTGTTTCCAGAAGATGAGCACGGGTTGTAGGAAAGTAGATTATCTTTTTTCACCATGCCTCTCCCCCTCTAAAAAAAGCAGTTGATTTTTAAATTGTGGGCTGTTTTCTCTACAAGATTTCACTTGTTTTCCACATTTCCCTTTTAAAGGCTAAGTGATAAGTGCAGTCTGTAAAAAGTCTCACTTTATTAGAGGGATTCTTTTAATTCTGTGTGGTTTGTTAACATTATACAGTGTACTTTGATGCTCATGCAAGAAAGTAAATTTGAAAGTACCGATGAGAACATGACACTGTAAAGAGTTTGGTCTTAAGAGCTGTGTAATTAGACAGGCAGAAATGCTCTTTAGGAAGAAGGGATATTTAAGGGTGTCTTTATCATGTGTTTATGGCTTTAACAAGAGTCTTAAAAGAGTTTGTCAAAATAAACAGACCAGTCTTAATAATCTGGGATGATTTTGATGGGGTGCTAAGTTATTTAGAACTTTGGGAAAGACAGTTGTGCTTCTGAGCATATCATTACTTTACATTTGAACTTTGCACGATTTAACTTCACTGCCTTCCTTTGGACTTGTTTGGTTTAATGATTCTCAGCTTATTGGGAGGAAAATGCATAATAAAATTTGAGGGTCCTGTGGTAACAATTTATATATTATTTCATTTGAAATGCTTAACATGTGTTCTGACAAAGATATGACTGGAACAAAGAAGGGCCTTGATTCTGACACTTTCCATGTGAGATGGGCATTGTTTCCTCTTTATAATAGTTCTATCTGAACCTATATACTCAGCACTTAAGGCAACACATCATTTGAAAGGTCTGTTAACATTTATTTTTTTCTTTCTTTCTGCTCTAGCATTAGTTGTATTTGTACAGTCTAGAGACAGGAAAATATTAAAGGAATCAAAATGAAGTTTTTTGTCCTTAGAAAACACTTTATTTTCTTCCATACGTTCTGGAATGTTCTTAAACATTGGTTTATAAAATACAGAGTGACAGAAACCAGAGGTAAAACTCAACTTCTTAATTACCCAGGCATTCTCTTATATACCAGCGTTTGCTTGCTGAGTGTGAAATAGCCAAAAAAATGGTAAATGTAGATGTGATCAAGCTTTTAAAACTTTTTCAAGTTTTTGTATAATTTAGGAGTCTTTCTAAAGAACTTTGCTGAAAGGAAGAGTTACCTGTTATTATTTATTTGCTACATAGAGGAATATCATTCTGGCTTTTTTTTTGTGTGGTCCCAATTTTTAATACATGTTATTACTTCTTTTTTTTTTAATGCACTCCTTTAGGAGTCTGGAGAACTGGTTAAAATCTCTGGATCTGCTACTTACCCCCTGTTGTTTTGGGCAAGTAATTTAATTTTGCTGATGAGGAATATCTTTCTACTTGTTTTTCATCTTTATCTGCACTTTACTCATACTTTCTGGGGGTAAAGCCTTTGGTACTTTGGTACACTTTACTCATATCTTCTGTGGGTAAAGCATATCAGTGTGACGTTAATACACCTTTTTCTAAAACTTCTTGGAGAATTGAACCGTTTTGTAGTGTTTTCCAGAGAGCAGAAGGGTATATCTTTAAGCAAAGTTGCTTCTGTTTACTTGTTTAAAATTTCTATACATGTTGGTCAGTTATTTTGAATGGCCCTGTTCTTTATACTTAGCTATGTTCTTAATCAGTTTGTGCTGAATATGTTTTATCTTTTGCTTTATGACTTGGGTTTATAGTATAAACAATTAATATATTGTGTTTTATGAGGCCATCTATCAAAAAGCACAGGGCATTAGGAATGTCAATTACTGGGTGTGAGTCAAGGTTCTTCCACTTAGTGGTGTGATCAGGAGCAAGTATGTCATTTTACTGTCCGCCTGAGCTTCAGTTTCTTTGCCTCAGGAACAATTATTCTGTCTTGCCGACTTTTGCTTCACAATATGGTGGGTGGTAATAATGATTGTAAACATGCTGTGTCTCCCTAAAAAGCAGAGTTTACACGCAAACGGTAATTATTAAAGGCAGACAGTGATACTCTCTGGACTTAAAAATAGGGGACAGCATTTGAATCACGCAAAAGGGCTCTAGCCTGTTGTGCTCGGTGAGTTTTGTCTGTATTTGATGGGATTTTCTGAGTTTTGTCTACACTTGATAGAATTTTCTCTCTGTTCTTTCTTCTTCCCAACCCCTTCCTGTTTATGTGCCCACACTTTTACCCATTCCAGTAATTTGCTAACTTGGAAACCATATAACCAAACTTAGAATGGCGAGTAAAATAATAAAGTGCATGCTTAAGTGGAAAACTTGAAAAGCCCATCTTGTTTTTGTTTTTTTTCCCCCCATACATTAATAAGTGGCAGTTTTAATTTGTGGCGTCATTTTAGGTGACTGAGACTTTGCCCTCCTTACTGCTTTTCATTTCTCTTGGTAGGAGATATTGCTAGAGAGTTGAATTCTGTCTAACCTTTTATGTATCCCAAGATACAGACTCCTCATTGTTTAAAATAATAGACATTTTAAGTGTCATCAGCTTTTCTTGATAAAGCTGCCATTTATATTAAGATCTTGATTTCCTAGTTCTAATAATTCCATTCCAGGCTACCTGTGAGGTTGGCATATAGTAGGCAATCAGCAAATGTTTGCTTAATGAATAAGTGAGGATGAGAGGTGGACTGGGATTCACAGAGATTTTAAAGGAAAGAAATAATGCATAAAGCATGTTAATTATGAGGGGAAAAATTAAGAAGTAAATCTTATAAAATTTTTGGCAAATGGTGTTTAATAATCAAGCATTTTCTTTTAGTTAAGGAAAAATAATAAATTACATTTTTTGGCCATACAGTTTTCTTGGCAGCTAGCTGCATATTAGTTAATTGCATATTGCATGTATTATAAATCTGATAGTTTATCATGATAATATTTACTAGAAGTATGATACAATATATGACACTTAAGAAGAACACTTTCTGACAGAATTGCTGAAATTAGAAACAAAGTCCAGGGCTTTTGACATTTGTAATATTTGGGGAAATTAGCGCTCCCTCTACCTGGGCACTTGCATGTAGTGGGAGGATGGGTGTAAGGTGTCCGTGTTCCAGCAGACATACTGAGTAAGATTCTAGCAAAAGACAAATATTAACAAAATATTTTCATCTTTTCACTTACACAGTAAATTCCGTCAACAGTTTCTTCTACCAGTAATCTTAGATGAGTAGCAGATTGATAGGCTGATAAAATTTATCCTAAAGACTCCAGAGAGATTGCTAAAGTAATTCATTCAGTGCCTGATACGTAATTTCTTGAAAAACATACAATTTCTTATAATAGTGAAACTTTCTTTAAATATTTTTGTCCTCTTATGTTTCAACATACACATTGAATCCTTTGAAAGGGATAGGAGGGCAGGTTTGAGTTTCAGAGAATACCATTCATTACCTTGTATACCTTGGAAGAATAATCTTGCTAATTTGACACATATTTGGTAAGTACTTCTCTTAATTTGTGCCTTTAAAAAATTTATAGAAGGTCAGTGTAGCTTATCAACTGAGTGGCTCTGTTTTTACAAGGATATTGCTGATACTCTGCATGGATTACAGACTTTCCAAGGGTCTTTGGAGCACTTTGGAAACATGGTGTAGAATGATGTAATTAAGTGGTTCTTAAAGTGGGGTGCATGGACCAGCAGTATCAGCATCAACCAGCAACTTAATTGGAAATGCATATTTTCAGCCCCTCTGCAAACTTAATCAGGAACTCTGGGGGTAGCCCAGTAATCTATGTTTGAACAAGCTCTCAGAGGATTCTGAAGCATATTTAAATTTGAGAATCACTGTTGTAAATCATCGTTTCTTGGTCTCCTTGTGTAGTCTAGAGGAAATACCTTTTTTTTTTTTTTTTATCATGGGGGTCCCAATGAATGGAAATCAAGGCAATTTACTTGTTTTAAATGATGTAATTAAAAAAATAAAACTCAATAATAAAATAAAATAAAATGCAATAAATAAACTCAAGAAATTACAAATAATGTGTTTGTTCAGAGCCTTGGTTTCTAATAGCATATTTGGATGCCCACACATTATAGCTGAATTGAATGGGATAGTTAAGAGAAGGTACATTTCAACTCAATTCTGTGGTGTTGTTTATTCTGATAGTTACTTTTAAAGAAGTGAGTCTATTTCATTGCACTCAGGTACCATTTATTATACCCTTGTCTTGTTTTGAGGCCACCTTCTGATTATTCAAAATTTTGAGTTTAGCTTGATCTTCTTTAGAGAATATTTAGATAGACCTCAATTTCACAGTAATATCAGGTAATTCAGAAAGTTTAGATATATAAAAGTATTCTTTTTATTTTTCTCTGTGTTGAACATAAATAAGGATTCAGCGTAATTACAGATGTTTCATCAGTAGTGTCTGGAGAAGATTGAGGTCTTACATCTCCTGTATCTGCTGCTGTTCTCTTTTGTGCTTGGTGCAACTTCAGTAAGCGTAGTCTGACACGCTTTGTGGCCTTTGCCTCCTGTGATAAAATAGATTGAAATGATTCCTGACACCATCTGGTGAAGAGGAGCAGCCCTGGAGGACTGTGCTTTGAGAGAAAGTAACTGAATGCTAAGAAATGTGGAAGTCTAGGGACACAGGCAAAGGATTTTTTTTTTTTTTAAAGAGCATGAACATTAATACATCTTCTTGAGGTTTGATGGGACATGTACTGCCTACTGCCCCATCTGGTGCTTATGATAGCATGGCATATTAGCATGCTGCAAGTTCATAATGTATTCAGGGGGAGGAAACATCCCTTGCATACCAATTGAGGCATCCTCTCTTTCAGAACTGCTTTTGAATTTCAATGATGTTTATATCTTCCAAGCCTTGACCAAAGCAAGCATTTCTGCTCTAAGGAATAACGTGAGTGGGTGAGAGTGTGTGTGTGTGTGTTCGTGTTCTCTCCTATTCCCCCATTAATTTCTCTTCCTCCCTTTTTTCTTGATGAAATTATAAGTAGTTATTAATATTATGTTTTATGACTTTTAATGCTTTCTGTTTTGAAACCATGTAATACTTTGTTATTATTTCACTTATGGCGCTTAAAACATTTTGCCTTGTGAAATTGTGTAGTTGTCCCCTTGTAGATTGAACACTTTTTTAAGGGTCAGGCCTGTATCTAATTATGTATGTGTCTCCATGGCACCTAGAGTTCACTCATCCATTTAAAAAATATGTATTTACTGAGCTCACACTGTGGGTGTGACACTGTTGTAGGTACTGAGTAAGACTGGTGGGTCTTTTTTTCCTCTCAGGGCATTTGTGTTTTAATTGGGAAGAGACAAACAATAAACAGAGAAACGGATACATCTCCTAGATAATTTCAGATAGGGATAAGTACAATTAAAAAACAAGCTAGGGTTTCCCTGGTGGCACAGTCGTTAAGAATCCGCCTGCCAATGCAGGGAACACAGGTTCGAGCCCTGGTCCAGGAAGATTCCACATGCTGCAGAGCAGCCAAGCCCGTGCGCCACAACTACTGAGCCTGCACTCTAGAGCCCTTGAGCCACAACTACTGAAGCCCTCGTGCCTAGAGCCCGTGCTCCGCCACAAGAGAAGCCACCGCAGTGAGAATCCCGTGCATCGGAATGAAGAGTAGCCCCCGCTCGCCGCAACTAGAGAAAAGCCCGTGCACAGCAACGAAGACCCAACACAGCCAAAAATAAATAAATTTATTAAAAAAACAAACAAAAAACAGGCCAGAGGGAGGGTGGGTGTGTGGGGCCACTTATTTAGATTGGATTGTCAAGGAAGTCACCTTTAAGGAGGTAATATTTTTGTGGAGACCTGAAGGATCTGAAGAGTTAGTGTCAGAGGAGTAGAAAGTTCAAAAGCTCTGAGGTGAAAATATGGTCAGCATTTTCAAAGGTAGTTCAAGCCAAGTTCAGGGGTTAGCCCATTGCTAGGAGTTGGGATTTTATTCTAAATGTGTCAGAAGCCATCAAAAGTAACATGGTCTTAAAGGATAACTTGAGCTGCTATATGTCATGTTCTTAGTAGGCACTAAATAACTATCAGAGGAATGAGATGACCCTTTAAATACATGGAGGCACTCTGTTGAATTGGAATTAGCATGAATTTTAGAATCAGAAAAAACATCTCTTGGATTCTGACCTTGATGTTTGACTTTGAGCAATTTTTTAACCTTTTTTAGCTCATGTCTTCTCATTTGTTGAAAGGGAAAATTAGTACCTAAAATGATGGTATTATTGTGAGAATTAAGTGAGGTAATTCACTTAAAAGACCTAGCACAGGGCCCAGTTAATAACAGGAGCCTGATCTACCAGCGACACACACTGATCATAATAAAACATCAGGATGGTTTCGAGGATTATTTAAACAGTTGGCAGCATCTTGTTGGGGATCCTTTTCTGGTACTGTTGTCTTCTTAATAAAACACTGTTAACATATTGCCAGGGTGGTAGTGTGCAGCATCTGCAGTCTCTTGCTCTTGATGTAGAATTATGTAAGGTAGGAAACTCAAGGGATTCGATGGCAAAGTCCATGCCCAGTGAAACAACCTGGGATTGAAAAAATTTTCTTTTCTTCTTCTTAGCCAGAGTTTATCTCAGTGAACTTGAAAAATGTTTACAAGTAACACTGTTTTTTGTTTGTTTGTTTTTTTGTTTTTTTGAGAAATTTTAACCTGAGGAAGTCAAATTGCCTTCTGAATTGGAGTGAAAATTGTGATTATATGAAGGATATTGTAAAAAGAGTTTTAATTCATAAAGCAGTAACTGTTGATTAGTTAGATGCATAGTTATTAGATATAAACCTTTTGAAAGGAATTTTTAATGCACTCAAGTGGAGAAAATAAGGCACTCCATAGTTTTTGCATGCATGATGCACTTAATTGCAAGAAACTATTCTGTGACTGTTTTCATTTAGTCTGTGAGGCAGTGTTTAGGTTGTCAAACTTTCTGTAGAAGAATTGTGGGGTTGGGGGGCGGGGGCAGATGTTGCTGGTGGTTGAATGTCTAAAGAGAGTTCCAAGTTACTATTGTCTTGGACATAATCTTATCAAATATATGGATTAGTTGAGTTATTCTTTAAACTCGCTCCCCACTTTTACAATCATGTATTTGTTTTTGGCTAGAGGTTCTCCACTCCTCAATCAGTAGATTTTTTTTTTATTATATCCATTCCCCCGCCACCCAAAAGTCAGGAAAACAAATAATGCTTAAGGAATGTGGAGGGGGAGGTAGTGTGCACTGAACGCGATTCTTGAAATGTTTTTTGATGTCCTACAGAACTGTACAGAGCTGTTGACAGCTGCATGTTGTGTGAGAGGAGTCACATTTATTGCTGCTGAATTCTGGCTGGAGTGTAAGAAGAAGGGTGGGAAGGTAGAAGAGCCGTAGAAGTTTAGGAGGCGGAATCACAGTTCAGAATACGGCAGCCGGCTGTTGGCTCCTAAGATTGATCATTTTCCTTAGTTAAGCACCAGTTGGATTCTTAACAACAGCATCTTTCAGAAGTGATGGGTTTGCAAGGCTTCAGGAAAATTCAGAGGGGATCATTTCCTCCCTGAGAAATAGCCTTACAGAAACTTTGTAGGCCATCCCAAATGTTGTCTGTTCAGCACCCTGCTTGCATGCTCATCCTACCCTGCAGGATGCCACAAATACAGATACTTGAGTCATATTTGTTTTCCTCTAGAAAGAGAGGAGAAAGAAAAGCTGGCTGATCAGGTGAGATAGACACTTACATTAATAAGTGTTGGGTCTAGCAGACAGGAAGGAGCCTGATGCGTAGAACCTGTGTGGTGCAGTGCCACATCTGACCTAGGTCCCCTGCCTCCTCATTTTAGTTTGGTTTACAAGATATAATATTACAGACGACACTACTGGATGTCTCCTCTCTTGTCTACTAAGGACAGTGACCATATCTTGGATAATGGGATAATCCCCCAGTTTGTGATTATTTTCAGTGACTTTGCAAAGGGTGACCTTTTTTTTTTTGCGGTACGCGGGCCTCTCACTGTTGTGGCCTCTCCCGTTGCGGAGCACAGACTCTGGACACGCAGACTCAGCGGCCATGGCTCACGGGCCCAGCCGCTCCGCGACATGTGGGATCTTCCCGGACCAGGGCACGAACCCACGTCCCCTGCATCAGCAGGCGGACTCTCAACCACTGCGCCACCAGGGAAGCCCTGACCTTTATTTTTGACCAATTTCTCTCACTTGCCTTTTGTTTTGGTTTCTAATATTAGAAACAGTCAGCACACCTCAAAACTTGTTTCCTTAGAACATATTTAAAGATACTGCACACAGTCTATCTAGTTAAACGTCTCACCTTCAAAAGACCAGGCTGGGTGTCAGATCTGTGCTTTGTTCTCTCTGTTGGTCCGTCCATTTTTCTCTTTCTTCCTGCCTCCATTTCTCCCTCCTTCCTTCCACAACACGCTTTACAGAGGTTATAATATTTCTAGGGATTTCACCCATAACAAGCTTCAGTGATGCTAAAGTCATATTGCACACACAGTGTCTGAATAACAATTTGCTCTATTTTCCCCCAGTTTAAGAATGAAGGAAGGGCGGGGCCTAGTCATCATTTACTGCCACTTCATAAATTTTGACAGAATCAGAATTTCTTGAAGATCTGAAAAAAAACTATATTTTATGTTCATTTAAGCAATCAGCATATTACAATTAATTATAAATGTTTACATTTCAAGTCACTTGTTTATTAAAAGTATATCAGTTGAATTGGTTCATTTGGTGAGCTAAACACTTGGCAACAAATATAACTTGGCACAGGCTGACCCTTGATGTGTCTCCTTTCTGTTGTAAACTTTTGCATGTAGGCAGGTGTGTAGCAGATGCTGGAGGAAGTGGGTGAATAGATAAAATGGGTGTGGCATCCTTTACTCTAGTGAAACCTCTGAGGCAGTTTTGGGACAAATTGTTTGAGGTCAAGGACTCTTGTCTTTTATTTCTTTTTTACCCATAGAGCCTAGCACAGTGTTTTATAGATAATATGGGTGATCAGTGTCTCATAAAAATAACCTGTAACTCAATCGTAACAGTTCTATGATTGATACATTCATTTAATCAGTTGTGTAGCAAGTATTGATTGAGCTCTCTTAATATCTGCTACACCATTTTCTAGCCTCTGGGGATGAGTCAGTGCATAAAGCACTCTCAATTCCTTGCCCCCATAGAACCTAATTCCAGTGTATGTGGGGTAGGTGTGGGGATGGGAGGACAGGAGTGGACAATAAATGATAAACATAAAACATAAGCGAATTCTGTAGTATGTTCGAAGATGATAATTATGAAAAAAATTGGGCAGGATAAGAAAGGTCCTTAGGACTGTTAGGGCAAGGGGTCAGCTTGCAGTTTTAATTTGGGTGGTTGAAATGGGCCTCTTTGAGAAGGGACTTTTGAACAGAGGTTTCATGTGGCTCTATGGGGGGAGAGCATAAAAGTGGAGAGGTGGAAAGGCTGGAGTGTGGCCTTTCCGGGACAGGAAGGAGGCAGCCATCGTGGCTTGGTTGGACCTGGGTGAGGATGGATGTGCACTGGGAGATCAGACTCAGAGAGGTGGCAGGGAGAGGGAAGGGGAGACCATGTGTTTCTCTTTAGGCCATTAAGGACTTTCCTGTCTAACAGATTGAACACTCATCCCAGGTAACCTCTGTCCAGCACCTCTGCATGATGCCATAACATCAGGTATTTCAGTGTCTCAATCTGAAGACCTCATTGTGCCTCGAATTCCTATTATTGATTATTCTGTGCATCATGCAGATTATTTTACTATCATTGGTATTCAGTCCAGTTTGTTTGCTTTCTGGTTCTTTGTATTGCAGGGGTGAGTCCTTTAAGCTAAGCACCACTCTATAGACTGCTAGTCAAGGCTGCATGTTCAGTCTTCTTTGGGTCCTGACTGCTGTTCTCTAGTACTTTTAAACCCATTTTGGGTGTGATGTGCTGAGGGACAGACATTGGCCAAAGGTAAATGAACAGTTGAGCTGGAGTAATATTACAAATCTTTGTGTAAAAAAATGTGTTTGTATACAGGGAAATTATTTGCTACTCTTATTATGAGCTATGGTTTAGAATCTCCTTCCACATTTCTCTTCTTTAAAATTTTTTAATTCTTTTAATTTTTGGCCGTGCCACGCAGCTTGCGGGATCTTAGTTCCCTGACCAGGGATCAAACCTGTGCCCTCGGCAGTGAAAGTGTAGAGTCCTGACCACTGGACTGCCAGGGAATTCCCTTTATTTTGGTTTTTGTTTTCTTTTCTTCATAGTTAACAGTCCCCACGTTGAGGTCTGTTATGCAGCCTCCCTACTGCTCTTGAAATGGGTTTCACTGGTACAGGTTACCCTGGCATCATCTGTTAGCATATGAGAAGTCAACTGTGCAGTGAAAATCATTTCTTTCTTCTTTCAAGGCAGAGACAGTCTGGAATGATACATGAATGGACATAAGGTATCGATGAAATATTTGTGTCCTCTGGGAGAACACAGGCCATGCTGTAGACTTCCTGTGTAGCAGTAATGTCAGTTTAATTATCTGAATAATTTCCTTGGACCCACTTAAAATTTCTGACTTCTATGAGGTTGCTGCCCCATCTCAAAGTAGCTGAGTTGTAGTGGCTTCATAGGCATCATCTCAAAGTATAACTGAGTTTTAGTGGCTGCACATTAGAGAGGATTCATTTTAATGTGAAAAATATTTAGCTACTGATTCTGGGAAGGACTTGTGCAAAGCACTGCAGGGGTTTCAGAGAGAGGACATAGTCCCAGCACTGAAGGAACTTGAAGTCTAGCAGGGGATGTAAAGTTGAGATAATGGTTGCCATGGAAATTGAGAGCCAGGAAAGTGGAGATTAATTGGGAAGAAATTGCAAGAGGCAGTGAGGGCCCAGATCAGCATGGTAGGAATTTAAATGCACCAAGGAGTTGGAGTCTATGGTTCTGTTATTTGGGAGAAAACAGGGAGCAGAATCAAGAATGCTGCTGACATTTTGAGCCTGGGTAACTGGCAAGATGACTGTGCCTCAGTGGAAATAAGAAAGTCAGGAGGAAGAAGTGGTTCTGTGGAAAGGCTGATTTTACTGATGTGTTGAATTTGAGACTCTTATAATAATAGAAGACATTCTGCAGACAGTTGGAAATGTGGGAGGGTAGCTTGGGTGAGGAACTAAGTCCTGAGATAGAAATTGAAGTGGAAAAAATTAAATTGTATGTGACTATAAGGGGTAGACAATTTTGAGAAAATGGAAAATACTGGATTAATGTTTTATTCAAAATTGTGACTATGCATAAATTCCAGTTTTGAAATTAACTTTTATATTCTTTTATTTATATTTTATACCTTTATTTCCCGTGTTTTTGATAGCATTTATATTTCTTTTAGTTATCATCAGAGCTATGCTCACATCTCATAATTATGAATACCCTATCTAGGCTCCATATTTCACTACTTTCTGGTACTTGTATCCTGTACATAGTTTTCTCATTGTGGAATTCGTTGACTCTAGAGTATCCTTACTTGAACCAGCATGGTTTCTCGGTGGAGGGTAATACAGTGCTTAAGAGCTTGGGTTTTGCAGTCAAACAAATCTGGGTATGATTTCCTCATCTGACCTCCTTTTACTTGCTCTGTGTGCCTCAGTTTGCTCATCTGGTTCTCTTGAGTATTAAATGAAATCATGAAAAATTATTTCAACACATGTTGCCCCCCTCCACTCCCGCCAATAAATGGTTGCTGAAGTAGTAGTAATGATGATAATGATAGCAATAATATTTATTCTATCTAAACATCATTAGATGTATCCAAATCTGCTTCCGTATGTTGCAGACGTGGGTGTAGGAAGTAGAATGAGGTCCTTCTGTGGAACATGAGTTTGATGGTTCCTCAGGCCACCTCTTCATAGTACTCATTTTATCATCTCTTGAAAAGACTGATCATGACACAGACTGACTTACACCCTCTTGGTCCTGTTTAGACATTTTTTTCATGGATGCTGCTCCTGGTGTGGCGTTGACTTCTTCCCAACTGCCTTTCTGTGAGACCTTGTAGAACTCATATTGGTTTTCTCATTCACAAAATGTGAATACAGCCAACTATCAGTTACAGCCTGTTTATTCAGAGCGAATTGATTTTGACCTTTCTCTCCCACTGCCTCCCTTTTGCCCACATCACTGCTAATTAATTTCTGCACAAGAGAATGAGCAAGAGCAGTGATAAAACATAAAATTAAGATTAGTTAATGTTGGTTCATGAGGATTTTTGAGAGCAGGCAGAGCTTTGTCTGAGTTTTCATTTATTTATGCCATTCCTGACTCCTGTTATCATGAATAATAAGAACTGGCAGTTGTATCAAACAAATAAGCATTATCTGATAAAGAATTTAGAAATTTTGGGATAAATTCAACTGAAGGTATTATGATTTTTAATACCATCTTCCCCAAATTCTAAGGAAAATGTGACTGAAAATTTTCACATATGCCATATATATTTTTTAAAATTAATTAATTAATTGATTTTTGGCTGCATTGGGTCTTCATTGCTGCATGCGGGCTTTCTCTAGTTGCGGCGAGCGGGGGCTACCCTTCATTGCAGTGTGTGGGCTTCTCATTGCAGTGGCTTCTCTTGTTGCAGAGCATGGGCTCTAGGCATACAGGCTTCAGTAGTTGTAGCATGCGGGCTCAGTAGTTGTGCCTTGTGGGCTTTAGAGCACAGGCTCAGTAGTTGTGGCGCACGGGCTTAGTTGCTCCACAGCATGTGAGATCTTCCCGGACCAGGGCTCGAACCTGTGTCCCTTGCATTGGCAGGTGGATTCTTAACCACTGCGCCACCAGGGAATCCCCACATATGCTATCTTTTTTTTTTTTTTTTTTTTTGCCGTACGCGGGCCTCTCACTGTTGTGGCCACTCCCGTTGCAGAGCACAGGCTCCGGATGCGCAGGCTCAGCGGCCATGGCTCACGGGCCCAGCCGCTCCGCGGCATGTGGGATCTTCCCAGACCGGGGCACGAACCCGTATCCCCTGCATCGGCAGGCGGACTCTCAACCACTGCGCCACCAGGGAAGCCCCATATGCTATCTTTAATGTAGCATCTTATATGTTTGCTACTATAAAAAATATAAAATAGTCTTGCTACTTTTTATTTCATTTATTTAAAAATTTTGTGCATTTATTAAATTTTATGAGATAATAATGTTTCTTACAGTTTTGTGATAGCCTGCTAGAACCTAGTTTTTTTTTTTTTTTTTTTTTTCTTTTAGTAGATTTTCCTTGCTTGCTAATACTAGGGCTCAAAGAGGAAAAAAGAACTAAGTGTTTCTTTTTAGGAAGGGATTTCATAAACTTAGTTTAGGGGCATTTGAGGATATTTTAGCTACTCTTAGATAATGGATGTCAATTTTCTTAAAATTATTTGCAACTGAATAAATTTAACTTTTTTAGGGAAACTTTTTTTGGGAGGAGGGGGCAGGATGCTCTATAATCAGGCTAGCAAAGAGGTCTGAGAAATTTGTGTGGATTAAAATTCCTCCTAGGAAGAGTCCTCCTCCATACTCACCCTTCATTTTTTATGACAAATAAGAAATATGTCTTCTGGGACTTACCTGGTGGCACGTGGTTAAGAATCTGCCTGCCCATGTGTTTGAGCCCTGGGCTGGGAAGATTCCACATGCTGTGGAGCAACTAAGCCCGTGCACCCCAACTACTGAGTCTGCGCTCTAGAGGCCTCAAGCCACAGCTACTGAGCCTGAGTGCCACAACTACTGAAGCCTGTGCGCCTAGAGCCCATGCTGTGCAACAAAGAGAAGCCACTGCCACAAGAAGCCTGCACACTGCATCTAAGAGTAGGCCCGGCTCGCCACAGCTAGAGGAAGCCCATGCGTAGCAATGAAGACCCAACACAGCCATAAAGAAAGAAAGAAAGAAAGAAAGAAAGAAGAAAGAAATATGTCTTCTAGTGAGAGAAATGAGAAATGGGAGAGACTGAGGTCTGGGTGAATTATCTGGATATGAAGAAATAGGGACACAAGGGAAAGGAATAAGACAGAACCCACAATTTTGAATGAAAATATAGTTGTTTGCTAAATCTTCTCTTTCTAACTCACATGCTGAATCCAAAGATGTAGCTTTGGACAGTAAAATAATGAAATACGACATAGTCTTCCTGTGAGAATGCTGTGTTTGTTTCATGAGCAGGTGCTTACCTTTTCCCTTCGTGTGAGTGCATCAGTCAATACCTGATTCTGAGTATTGCAGTAATAGCTGCCATTTATCTAGTGTTTGAGTAGTTCTAGACATTGTGTAAGTGCTTCACATTCATATTTTCTCATTTAATCCTCAAAATCACCTACTGAGGCAGTTGCTAGGACCACCCATATCTTAAGGTGAGGAAATAAAGATTCACAGATCAAGGAATTTGCCCTGGTTAGGAGGTGTATCTAGGATTCCTTTCAAGGCCTGCTGATATACAACCCACGCTCCTAGTTACCTGTCTGTGCTCTTCCCAATGTGTCATCCCCGTATCATAGGCAGCAGGCACTTTACCTGCATATACTAAAACCATAGACTTTTTACAGTTGAAAGAAATCTTAAAGAACCACACCTTCATTTTATAGAAAAATATGTATATATATATTAGGCACGAAGTTTTAAATAATCTTTTATTTGGCCAGCCAGTCGGCCAGCAAATATTTACTGAGCATTTACTATGTGTCAAGTAGTAAGTAAGCCAAACATAGCCCGTGCCTTCCTAGATCCCTGGTGGCCTTTATTTATGTATTTGATGGTGGGTTATTGGGGGCGGGGCACTAGTAGTATAGTATAGTAGCTGAATCAGGAGCATGGGCCCTGAAATCATACTTCTTGGCTTTGAATCCTGTTTACTAGCTATAGGACAATGGACAAATTGATTAATCTTTTTAGGGCTTAGTTTTTCCATCTGTAAAATGGTAATATTAATAACATTCACAGCACTGGCCTATTGTGAAAATTAAATGAGTTAACATATGTAAAGCATTTAGCAAGGTACCTGGCACTTGGTAAATGCTCAATAAATATAATTGCTATTAAGATATTTTGACAGTAATAGTAGTGATATTTCACCCAAGCAAGGAGGACACACATAAAGTTATTTACAATAAGATGTGTGTTGTGTTATGACGGAGGAGGAGCAGAGAGCTTTGGAGTGCAGAGAGCCAGACCTTCTAACTCCCAGTTGGTTCAGGGCAGAGTCTAATGTAGAAATGCTATTTTCTTTCTCACCTTCTATGATTTTCTTTTTTTAACTTGATGACTTTCTTTCCTTTGCTGTCCTAAATCCTAGTGTTTTTGACTTACAGCAGTTTGCCATCAAATATTTATTCAGAGCCAGCTACTAAGCATTTACTTACTAGGCTCTGTGCAGAATGCTGGGGTGGAATAATCAACAGGATGTGGGCCTAGTCTTCTAAGGAATGTATGTGTATGTGTGCATAGTATACACACCTGGACACACACTTGCAAGCACAACAATTGGATGATGCTAAGTTCTCTAATAGATATATGCAAAGTTGAGCCTAAAGAAGGGAGTGTTCATCTCTCTCTAATTTGAATGTGGAAACAAGGGTAATGAGGGAAGCCTTCATGGAAGAGATGGCATTTCTTCTGTGTCTTAAAGGATCACAAGCTTCTTGTTGCCAGAGGACATTTTAAATACAGGGAAGAACATAAAACAGGAATGCTAAGGCATGAACCAGCATGGCTGGAGCTTACAGCATGAGGAAGTATCAGAAGTAGACATCTGTCTTGTAGGTTGGAGTGGCAGAAAGGAAAGTAACTGGAGGCTTTTAAGCAGAGGGATCATATTGTTGGGTTGAATGTTCATATCACTTTGGAAGTGATGTACAAGGTAAATTGAAGAAGATGAAATCTGCAGTCTGCTTGGTGAGATAGGATGATGATTGGCTTCAGTATCAATGAAAAAGAAGGAGGCTGGGAGCAGCAGGCTCTAGAGGTACTAACTAGAGAGAACCAAAGGGCTCTAATACATCGGTTGGATGTGTAGCCAGGGACTGGGGAGTAGTGGTGTCTAGGATGACTCTGAATTCTTATTTGGACAACTGATCACCATCAACCAGAATAGTGAATAATTCATCAAGAGAGCATTAAGTTTCAGGTTTATCTGTTATATGACTGCTGAGATATTCCATAGGGAGCTAGATCACAGGTTTGTTGAGTAGAGATGTGTATACTGGAAATCTTGATTTGAAGTCAGAGGTGATAGCTAAACCTTTGGAATGGAGGCAAATGTATGGTGTGAAGAGAGAAAAGCCTGGAAAAGAACCCTGGTGACTACCAGAGCATCTGAGAGTCAGGTCTCATTAAAATCAGGGGGCAAAGAGTTTCATGGAGGGAGTTGTCTATAGTGTGAAATGCTGCAGAGGGACCAGGAGTTAATTGGGAGGGGCTAGATTGCCTTTTGGATTTGGCCATCTGGAAGGAAGATATCAATAGTTACCAGTAAACCTCTGTCCCTTTGTTGGAGCTTGTTTGTGGTGTGTTGCAAAGTTGATGGAAGACATGATGTAGACAGAGCCAGTGAGGTCTACCCTTCAGAAGCCTGCCAGTGGAAGGATGGAGGCAACACCATCTACATGGAGAGAGGGGTTGGTTTGTTCTTGGTGGGAGAGATTTGAGCATGCCTAGGTTCTAGGAAGGAAGAGGTAGAGTCAGACAAGCTCAAGTTAAGGAGAGGGTGGAATGATTGGTAGAGTGAAGCCTCTAGAGACAGAAGTTGCCTCTTCTGAAACTCAAGATTCAGGTGCAGGTAAGCAGGAGTTCTGAGGGTGAGGTTTGCAGGGCTTTATGCCTGACAACCTCACTTTATTTGCTTAAATAGGGCATGAGGTTATGAAAATTTGGCTGGAGGATTGAGGCAAGTCAAATGATGTCTTCAAGATTAATTAACGCACCCTCATTTTTTACTGTCTTTCTTGTCTCATCTTGCCTGGGGCCCAACCAGGCTGGACATGCTCAGGCTCATTTAATCTGGAAAGCCTTCTTCATTTTCTCTGTCCCATTCAGCTTTTCCTCTTTGCTTTATCACACTGCCCATCTAACCTTGACCTTAGCATGAACTCATGGTTATTAACCCTCCCTTTGTGTTTCTGGTTCATGACACCTCCCTGTTTCTTTTCTTACTGGTTTTATAACTAGTTCACATTCTACTGTTGCCCCTTTGAAAGTTAGAATTCTGTCTTTAAAATTTTGTTTTAGCAGATCTTTTGTAGTACTTCTGTGCCAGACACTGTGCTGGGGCTGGGATTCTGGGGTGGGAGCCCACTAAACTCCAAGGAAAAGGATGTAAAAGAATTTTGAGTTTTCCAAGTACGTGAAGGAAACAAAGGGGAACAAAAACCTGCTTGAGATTGGATGGCCAGGGAAGGGTTGATACCCTTAGGAGGTGACATTGATGTTGAAAATAGAAAAGGTGAAAATGAGCTGACCATTTGTAGAGGGGAGAAGGAAAATAGTAACTTTCTAGTATTTATCATATTCATAAATAGATGTGCCATAGACATTGGATTATATCCTTCAGTATGTAACTGCCTAGAACTGTTTGTGATACTGTCCTGTCCTTCCCACTGATACTTCTTTGGTTCCTGAAGGCCCTATAAAACAGGGATCCCCAACCACCCCCACATCCCCCACCCCCACCTGTGAGTGGCAGGCATGCAAAGCTTCATCTGCCACTCCCCATTGCTCTATTACCGCCTGAACCATGCCTCCCACCTGCCGCACCATGGAAAAATTGTCTTCCACAAAACCGGTCCCTGGTGCCAAAAAGGTTGGCGACTGCTGTTATAAAAGACCTATAACAGCTTATCCTTCAAATTAAGGTAGAGAAGGACCATGTTTGTTTCTTAAAGGGTTAGGTGTTACTGAGCACTCAGTAATGTGTTCAGGGCGGGGCAGAAGAGAGGAAAAGATAAATTCCCTCCATTCAATTGCATGGTGTTTCTTTCTGCATTTCCTCTACCCTTCCCCCTGCCCCTCAACTCAGGTAATTCCGAGTCACAAAATGAGGAAAAATGTGTGTGTGTGTGCGCCACTGTAAATGGTTACTGCCATTATATGATTATTGCAACTTTAGTCCCAGAAGTAGACACTTGGGACAGATCTGAAGCTCCGGACGTTGGGTCTAGGTGGGTGTTGCAATTTACTGTCTTTAAACTAAGGGGTAGGATAAGAGTTACAGATTTCTCGTGGGTGAGGAATAGTGGGAGGTATTGAAAGGAAGGTAAACCAAAGAGAAAGGGGAGACACTGAAGTTAAATGTTGCTGACTTCATAATTTTGCCTAGAGTCAGGCCAAGTAGACATAAAATATGATCTACCAGGGCAAAAGCTAGTGTTTTCTTGCAAATCTAAGCTCGTACTAGTAAATTATTGTTTTTCAGAGAGAGATGATGAAGAGTTGTGAAATGGTTTATTAGTCTCCAGTAACTTTCCTGAGGTATCCTGGGCAGTAGTTTTGAGAAGGGAATGGCACGTAATAATAAGCACTGGTTTGACCCCTCAAAACAGAGATTCCCAGCATCTTTTTCTTGCTGCTGCTCAAGGAATGACAACGTTCACAATGAGAGTGGAATTCTGTGCTGGTGTTCGCCATGTGCCAAAAATTTTACCCCTTTGCTTTTTTTTTTTGTGGTACGCGGGCGTCTCACCGATGTGACCTCTCCCGTTGTGGAGCACAGGCTCCGGACGCGCAGGCCCAGCGGCCATGGCTCACGGGCCCAGCCGCTCCGCGGCATGTGGGATCCGTCCCAGACCGGGGCACGAACCCGTGTCCTGTGCATCGGCAGGCAGACTCTCAACCACTGCGCCACCAGGGAAGCCCTACCCCTTTGCTTTTTAAGGAAGTAGTAGTAGTGATATTATCATAGGGGTGATTTTGGATATATCCTAATTTGAGTTATTGTTAGTAACAAGTTAATAATAATGTGGTGAACCTTGAATGAGAACAGCTTCCTTAGTATTTAGACATTTATTATTTTTGTGATTAATTTATCTGACAAAGAGTATCAAGAAGGTCGTGCTTTTGAAAATGATCTTATATATCTCTTGCAAGCAACATTTTTCATTTGTACATGGAATGCTCTTTGCAGTTGTCCATCAATGTTTGGTTTGATTTCCTCCCATTATAATTCTTCATAAACTCAGAGAAGACATCTCTAGTGCTATATTAAATATAAATGATTCCTAGTAAATGGATGGGAATTTAGACTGTCAATTTAATAACATATTTGCCCACATTTAAAGTATATGTACAGATGAGGCTACATTAAGGACTTAATAACTTGAATTTATTTATGTGTCTACTTGAGGCACATCCCTAGAACTTAAGGTGGTGTGTATTGTAAAAATGTGTCATTCAGACTGTAGCCAGATAGAATTTTATAGTTCCTGGTTCCCCGATGGTCTTCCTGAGATTAAAAGATAATGATTTCTTTTAAAGTGTGTTGATATAAGGGAAAATGGACTTACATACATTTGAATATACATATGCAATTATTTCTTTGGTAAACAGAACTTGAGTTTCTGTCCTTAGGGAATGTTTATTAGCAATAATTAATTAGGGTACCTTCTCTGAATTACTTTATTAATTTAAATAAGGTCATGGGCCTCCATGAAAAATTGTATTATAACTGAGGCAGAATCTATTAAGAAATAGTAAATGTGAAATTAACCCAACTGTGTAGGATTTATAGACTTGATATTTTTATATATTGGCCATATTAAGTCAAAGAGAAATGTCCATTTAAACACATACCTTCAGTTCCCAGGTGGTGTGTAAATATTATTATATGCAAAGAATTTGCTAATATAATTCATAGGCAGTCCAAACTTGTCTTTGGGAACCCTTCTCTAGACAACTTAGTGAAACTGCTTTAAGTGGAGGGTTCTGTTATGCTGTATGGTGCTCCTTGAATGGTGTGTAAAGAACTTGATCATTTATTTCGGGATTTTGCTCTCATGGTGTGCTACTATACTTCTGGATTCTCCCCTGCTAAGTGATCTGTAGGTCTTTTCCTTTCTATCTGTACTGTGTGTGGACTTCTTTATTACTAAAAGAACATTTATCCCTTTACTCAGTAAACACTGGTGCTAGGCTCTGCTGGATGATTGGGATACTGAGGTGAATAAGGCACTTTTTCTACCTTTGTGACATGTTCAAGGGTTTTCCTGTGCTACAGCCCCTGTAGAGAACCCTACCTCCTGACTCCTCCCCTCCCCCTTTTGGTTGTCTTGAATCCCAATTTTTTTGCTCCTTCAAACTGAAGCTGAACAGCCTTGGTAGACTTCCAAATAGAGCCAAGTATATTTTTCCCTTAATTTTTTTCACATTTAGTTTCATTTCTAGAAAAATCTAGGTGTGCTATATTTTATCTAAATTGATTTTAAGGCCCATGGTTATTTTACAAGTAAAAAAGTGCTCCCAGAAAAAAGTGCTGCCACTAAGCATGAATAATGCTTTGATTCCATGGTTTTAGAGTACTTATCCCAGTTTCAGAGATGATATAAAGAAAAAATAGAGGGGTCTTAGAATTGTTTAAATACAGTGTTAAAACTGAGCAAAAAATTTAAAAGAAAAAGGCTTTTTATAACATGACTGTTTGACAGTATATTTGAAAGCTCTGCCCCATTGTGAACCACTGATTTAAGAGATAACCACTCTTAATATTTCTGATATAGATCCTTTGTATGCATATCCTTCCAGACTTTTACCTGTGAACACAAATACAGACACATCCATCCATCTATAACTGTCTAAAATAGTTGTTTTTTTTAAACAGGATCTTTTTTAAAGCATGTATCTTTGTAGTATCTTTTCATGTAAATATACACATCATCATGTTCTACTGTATGGTTCTATTAGAATTTGAATTGCCAAATGTCCATTGTTGGACAGCTAGGTTATTTCCAGTCTTCTTCATTATAAACATCTTTGTACACTTGATGTTATTTACTTAGGATAATTTTTAAAAAGTGAAATTGGTATGTTAAAGGATATATATAATTTAAAGGCAGTTGATACATATTGCCTAATTGTCCTATAGGAAAATTGGTATCATTTTACAAAAGTGTTAAAGTGCCAGTTTGTACTGTAACTAATACTATATTATCATTTTGAAAAATCGGTCAGTCTGTTAGATTAAAGCGTATCTTGTTATAATAATGTAAAAAAATACTAGTGAGGTTAATTTTTTTTCTCCGTAGGGTTATAGGTCATTTATTTTTCTTTTGTGCATTTCCTTTTCCTGCTGTTTTACGATCTTTTTTTTTTGATGGGCTTTTTGACTTTTAATTATTGATTCAATGGGGCTATTTATATATTAAGGATATCAATTCATTGTTGTCACATAACAAATATTTGTTCCCTAGGTGTTTCTTGCCTTTTACTTTGTTTATGGTATTTTTTGCTGTACTCAAATTTATTAATAAGTGCCATTATTGGTTCTGCCTTTCTTATAGCTTAGACTCTCTTTTCCAATCCTAAGAGTAAACAAGTATATACCCGTATATTTAGTATTTTTTTCATTTTTATATTAAAGTTTTATTCATATGGGAAGTGAATGACTTTGTATATGAGACATTTTTTTCCAAATTGTTGCCTAGTAGTTCCAAAGAGAGTTCATTGAATTGCTTTATCATTTTCTCACTAATATTAAAAGTCATCTTTACCATATACTGAATTCTTAGATATATAGTCATTTCTGAGCTTTATATTTTTTCTGCTTTTCAGCTTTTATTTTGCTGAATTATCTGTTTCTATATCAGTAGTACATTGTTCAAATTGTAGTTTTATGGTGCATTTTAACAAATGTTAGACTCAGTTTCCTCATTACATTTCATTTCCTGGTTTTCCTAGCTATTTTCATTTTTATTTCAAATTAACTTTTAAAACATTTGTAAAATTCTGGAAAAAATTTATTAGTATTGTAGTTGGGATTGCTTTATATTTAATGATTACAGTATATACCAAAGGGGAGTAGAATGGACATCTTGATAATTTAATTTTTTTTAAATGGCTTAATACAACAAACTATTTAAGGACCTTCTGTGTATAAGGTCCTTTTTTGGACATCAGAGATACAGAGTTAAGAAGAGAAGAACCTTCATTCTTTTCCCTGACTGACTTTTATAATTGTAGAAAGATTTTAAATGGATTATATATTGTAGAAGGATTATAAGAAGATTTTGTCAGATTCATATTTTAAAAATATTGCTCTGGAAGCAAAGAGGAGAAGATTTGAGCAGAGAGGGACTAGAGGTAAAGAAAACCATTCAGAGGCTCTGTAGGTTCTGAACCCAGGTCAAAGGTTAACTGAGGGTGGATCCTAAAGGTGTCAACATTTAGAAGTGGAATTGATAGGATACTGGGCATGGATTGGATGTGGAAGGAGGATGGTGCAGAGGGAGGAGGCTTAGGGTGATTGTGGTCTTTTGGCATGGAGATAGAGATTGAAGTACAGGAGGAGGCACAGATTTCCTCAGGAAGAGGTTAGATTTGGTTCTAAATACAGCTGTCAATGGGATATCTGGGTAGAGTTGTTAAGCAAGTAGTTAGATAACTCATCTGGTTCCCAGGAGAGAGCAGAGGGGTTGAAGCCAGTTCAGAAGAGGAGAAGGTGAGACCCTGGCTCATAGGAGGGGCCGGGGTCCGAGAGAACTCAGTGAAACTCCTAGTGACAACTAGAAGAGTGATACTACGGGAGAAAAGGAGTAAGTGGCTGAACAGATCGAAGACTGCTGAGAGCTTAAGTAAGATAAAGATTGATTGGTATCTTTTGGATTAACCACAGAAAAGTTTGTACCTATGCTGGAGTGGTTTAGGTGGAATGGTGTTGGTGGAAGCCCCATTGCAGTGGGGATTAAGTATGAATTTGAGAGACTGGTTCTATTATTATCACCATTGTTTTATTATCTCTATCATTGAAGAAATTTTGAAATTCCTTTTAAGGGAACTAAGGAATCCAATTGCTTTGCTCTACTTGTACCTCCGCATCTGTATTTTTAAATAGAAAATGTCTTTATACACAATTTACTTATACTAGGTTCTTAACAGTGTGATAAATTCTGGGACTGAGTTGATATATGATATTGAAATGATATGCTCCCTGCCCTTATGGAGTGTTGTCCTGTCTGGTAGGGGGTGTTAGACAACAAGTAATTATACAATTATTTTTAACAGTTTCTGTAAGCTCTGTAAGCAACAGTTAAATGGTACAATAGAGCTTATAACACGGCGGGGTGGGGGTGGGGGGTGGGGATCAGGGACACCTTTGAGTAAGTGAATTCAGAGCCAAGGTGGGTTTTCTTGGCTAAGTGAAAGGCCCTGAGGTGATGTGAAACTTACAACTGATTAAACCAATGAGATGTGAGATAAGAGAGGAGAGGTAAGCAGAGACTAAGTCTATCTACTGTTCTAGGTCACTTAAAGGGTTTTGGATATTATCTTAAGAGTGATGGTAAACCATTGAAACACTTTAAAGTATTTAGAGTAGTAACTTGATCTGATCATTAGAATATAAAATTCTTGAGGGCAGTGATTTTCCTTTGTTTTTATTGCCTTCTCCTTGTTGTATGAAATAGTACCTAGCACTTTGTAGATGGCTCAGATATATATATATATACATATATTTTGCCGTACGCGGGCCTCTCACTGCTGTGGCCTCTCCCGTTGCGGAGCACAGGCTCTGGACGCGCAGGCTCAGCAGCCATGGCTCACGGGCCCAGCTGCTCCGCGGCACGTGGGATCCTCCCGAACCGGGGCACAAACCCGTGTCCCCTGCATCGGCAGGCGGACTCTCAACCACTGCACCACCAGGGAAGCCCTCAGATATTTTTGAATAAATGCTGTTATTTAAACGAGTGAATACATTTGTGTTTGACAGGATTATTCCATCTGTTGTATGGTAAACAGATGGCATTATGGGGTGAGGGGTTGTGAAGATTAGCTCCTGAAAAAGTCCCAGTGAAAGATGGTAGTGCCTGAGGATGGTGATGGAGATGGAGAAACACGTTTAGGAGGGAGAATAATTTGATGGTGGCACCTGTGGGAGGAGAGGAAGATGTTTAGTGTGTTTTATATATGACATGAACAACAGAGTGATGCAGGGATCCCTCTAAGTCACTATGACATAACGGAACTTTTTTCCAAATGGTTCTTCCTGTCGTGTTTGGGTTTGCTTTTTGACATTGCCATGCACCTCTAGATTCCTACTTGCTCAAGGTTTATCTTATTTTGTTACGAAGCTCTGTGAATTTGACACAGACTTTTAAAATGTCTCCTGAATCTCCCTCTTATTCTCCATTCTTAGGGCCGCTTCCATGCTGGAGGCTGTATCATTTCTTGCCTACACTCTTGGTATCCAGTCCTCTTGCCTTTCTTACCCTATTTACTCTCTGCTCCACATATACCTATAATATAAAAATGAGTGTATAATTCAGCTGCCTAAAAACTCTGTGCTTTCCCATTTCCTATTATGTGAAGTCTACACTAACAGTACCGATTGGTTATTTTTAAGAGTACATTCAATTAAATTCAACAAATATTCATTTGAGCTTCTGCTATTTGCTTGTCTGTGATTTAGTCACGGGTACATACTCTGCACACCTTCTTAATTTTCTGCCTAGATTTACTAAGTCTTATCTGGGTAATCATAATTGACTGCAGCTGGATGTGTATGCTGCCATTTTTCTGCGACAGCTCTCAGAGCTGGCTCTATAGCCTTCTTTGTCATTGGCAAATAAGACAAATCTTGATGGAGTAAAAAATTGTGTGTACTTTGAGATTGTTAAAGGTTTGGATCACTATCTAATGATTTTTTCACCTTCTGGAATAATCTGCACTTTGGCAGCAGGGTGTTACATAAATGCTTATGTTCAATTTATGGGCCCTTGGTGATACCTTTGTCTTTCTCTGCTCTTTATGCAAGCAGGAGTCACTTTTCTATGTATTTAGGAGTTGTGGATTTTTCCTTAGTGTTTTTATCACAGTCATTCAGCAAACATTCAGCTAGTTGCCTGTGCCAGCCATTTCAAACTTGTCTTTCTTAAACAAGAGGTCCCTTTCTTCCAAACGAAATCTTAAAATACATTAAATCTTAAAACAGGTTAATGTGGAACTATGCTGGTTAAAGTACCATAGTTAACCCCAGGCTGCTTGATATATCCCCTTGGTGGCTCCAGGAGCTACCTCCAGGAAGTGGTTATTAGACTCTGAAGCAGAATCACTGGAGTGAAGGTAATAACAGATGTGGGAGAGATGACATTTCTAAGGAGCTTATACATACAATTAATACCTGGAGTCTACCAGTATTCATAAGACCCACATTCCTTTCCACACTTTATGAAATTAGTAATTGATTTTTCTAACTAGAACCACCATTTGGGTACTTATTAACGTTTATAGTGCTTTCTCTTGGTGGGCTGCAGGTCATCTTTGTCAAAAATGAGTGAACTGGTTTAGACTCTGTTGGGCCTCTACTCCATTTAAATGAGTGTGTGCTTTCAGCATGTCTCCTGTCTGCTTACTCATCCTCTGGCCCACTCTGGGTAACCGTAGAGTTACTAATATGTCTCTGCCTGTTTTGTCAGAAACTCCCTTTACTTTTTTCCTTGCTTTTACTTTCTTTATTCATTCATTCAACAAATCTTTATCAAGTGCCTACCGTTTCAGACACTCTTCTAAATGCTGTGGAAGCTGGAGTTAACAAAATAGGTCAAAATTTTCTGCATTCATGAAGTTGACACTGTGATTGGGGAAACATTCAAAAACAAGATAAATATTTCCAGTACTAGCTACTTAAGTGCTATAGAGGAAGTGAAGGGAAATTCATTGTCCCTATAAGAGATGACACAAGATTTTTGAAGTTATTTTTCTAGAAATTGTGATAGATTCATATGTATTTACCTCATTCTTTTGCCATCTTCCATCTCTTTTTTTTTTTTTTTTTGCAGTACGCGGGCCTGTCACTGTTGTGGCCTCTCCCATTGCGGAGCACAGGCTCCAGACGCGCAGGCTCAGCGGCCATGGCTCACGGGCCTAGCTGCTCCACTTCATGTGGGATCTTCCCGGACCAGGGCACGACCCCATGTCCCCTGCATCGGCAGGCAGACTCTCAACCACTGTGCTACCAGGGAAGCCCTGCCATCTTCCATCTTAACTCATGCTCTTTATAGGCATGATGTCCTGCTTTAGGCAGTCATCCCTGTTTCTGGACCAGCTACTGACTCAGCTGCTGACCAGCTTGTTCCAGGACTGAACACTTGGCATTGTTCTCATTAGCATAGTTATCCCAATGTTTACTGATTACTTGGACTGAGCATGACTTATTCTCCTACTTTTTCGGAGCTCACTTATCTTAGTCATTGGGTTTCAAACTTTTATTTTTCCTTTTACCCATCAAATGAAATCATATTCAGAAGCTCAACCTATAAAACAAATGAAACATCTGAATGGGAATGGGAGGTGTTTAGGATGAGGCCAAAGGCACTCCTTCCCCCCATCCCCACACTTTCAGGCTGCGTGGACACTTTCATGGACTCCTCCCACGGAGCTTTTGCTTCTAAATGTAGCATTTCAGAGCCATTATTTGATTATGGCGTTGTCCTTTTGTGATGACAGAAATACTCAATAACTGAGCTTTCTAGTGTGGTAGCCATGTCACCATGGCTGTTGAGCACTTGAATGGTGGCTAGTGTGACTGGGGATCTAAATTTTAAATTTTATTTAGTTTTAATTAATTAAAATTTAAATGGTCACATGTGGCTAGTACAGTAGTTTGGGAAGGTGCAGTTCTAGTATAATGCTGTCTCTAGATTTAATATTTACTGAATGTTTCTTTATTTCAGTTTTCCAGATCTTATATAAAATAATATTAGTTTTAGATGATAATGAACTGTGAGAAGACCTGGAGTAAGTTCTAGCTTGTAACCTCGAACAAATTATCCACCCTCTCTGGTCCTCAGTTCCTTTATATAAGATGGTCAAATTTGTAGTACCTTTCATAGTGAGATTTTAAAGTGAGATAAAGCATGCAGGGCATTTGGTATAGTGCCTAATGCCTGATTTTAGGTGATTTATCCTAAGGGTTTTCGTGGGTTTTTTTTTCCCTTGTAAAACAAACATGTTCATTGCATAACTTTAAATAAAAGAAAGATAACAGAAACTAAAAAATAATCTATAATCCTACCATCCATAGACAAGCAACAGGAAAATTTTGAAATGTGGAAAAAATTGGTTTTGGCTCATAATATGTTTTTTTTTCTTTGTTTTGAATGTACATATGTATGATGTATGACTACGTTGATACTATTATTGTAAAAAAGGGAGCTTTTGGAGACTCTGTCATACGTGTATAAATTGCCTTAAAAATCTCCTTTATAAAAGGTCTTAGGAAATATATTGTGATTGCTGAAAGACATTTTAAAACTGGTGAACTCAATAATCCAGTTCAAAGATTTATATTTGGTTACTTAATGTAGAAATTCATTTTAGGATTTTTTTTAAGGATGGAAAAAAAGATGTAGATGATTGTATCTTAAGTTAAATCTGTCATGTCTCTTGAAAGTTCGAGTGTTTCAAAATTGTGACTAAAGGCATGCCTTATTGTTACCTGAAAACTGGGTTCCCCTCTTGGTGGGCGTTGCAAAAGACACAACCAAGCCAAAGATCGGGAAAAGGAAGGATTTATTACTTGTAGCAAGTAAGGAGAACACTGGAGATCCTTCCCAAAGCAGTGTCTCCCCAAAAGCAAAACTGGGAGAGTTTTAAGCTACATGCATATTCATGATGGGGCTTGAGCAGAGGAGAATTCTACATAGAATTGGGGCAGAGGGTGACAGAATCTAAGCTCTAGTTGATTGAAGTCACGAGGGTCAGAAAAGGTCAACATCATCTTTTTTTTTTTTTTTTTTTTTTTTTTTCTTTTTGCGGTATGCGGGCCTCTCACTGTTGTGGCCTCTCCCGTTGCGGAGCACAGGCTCCGGACGCGCAGGCCCAGCGGCCATGGCTCACGGGCCCAGCCGCTCCGCGGCATATGGGATCCTCCCAGACCGGGGCACGAACCCGTATCCCCTGCATCGGCAGGCGGACTCTCAACCACTGTGCCACCAGGGAGGCCCAACATCATCTTTCTTTAGGTTCTGGGGTCTTCCTTAGTTCCTGTAAAACAACTCCAAGATATGTATAAGATGGTTATGTATATCCCTTGAGGAGAAACTAGGACTCTGATTTATTGCTGAATTATTGTTTCTTGACTGCTTTTTCCTCTGTTCCTGCATTCCTTTGTTCCCTTAAAATCATTAATTACTGAGACCTATTCAGGGACAAGCTTTGTGGCCAGGCTTAGATCACAAAATGGTTTAGGTCTAAAATGGCTTCTCTTATGTCAAAAAGCTACATCTGGTTCTTTTTCTCCAAGTACACCCTACCCCATCTGCCTACATTATGACATTATAGCAATATATATTCATTTAAAATACTAAATGTATTGAGCACCTTCTATGTGTCAAGCACTGTGCCAAGTGCTGGGGCTATAACAACAAATCATATGCCATAATTTACCTTAAGTAAATTATGAACTGGTGGGAGAGACTGACGTTGGTTCTAAGTATAGTGTGATCAGTGCCATAAGAGGAACTAGAGAGTGAAGTAGGGAAATGTGGGGGAGTTTGGGACAGCCTGAGATGGGAGGGTTGTTGTTTCTGACTGAAGTGACACCCAAATGGAGTTTTAAAGGAATGATGGACTTAACCAGGCAGTGGTGGGGTGAAGAGTATTTCAGGAAAGGGATGCAATACAGTGGAACCCTGTGTGACCCAGGGGCATTTGGAGAGCCATAGTAGTTCAGTAAAGAGTTACTGAATGGATGGGGGTGGATGGGAACCAGATGAGTCACAAAGGTCTTTCTATGCCCTAATAAGACACAAGGACTTTATGCTTAGCATTATGAAAGGTCTTTGGAGAATGGATCAGAGATGAATAGTCAGATCCGGGAGTCCATTCAATGGATTGTTGATTAGGCCAGGTGAGAGATGATGGATGATGGATGATGAGGGTTTGAATTCAGGCTGTTGAAATGAGTCACATTCTAGATATTTGGTTCTAGAACTTGGAAAGGATATTAGGGCTAGAGTTATAGGTACAAGTTATCTACATAATGGCCATGGTGTAACTATCCCAGCACCAATGAAGTCACTAAGGAAAAGGTATAGAGTGAAACTTTGAAGAAGAACATTGGGGGAAAATAACAGTAATTATCACAGAGGTGAAGAAGGGTGAACCCATAAAAGAGACTGAGAAGGAGCACCCAGGAAGGCCTAAGAAAAATGAGGAGAGTGTTAGAATAGTGGTATCCTGGGAACAATATGTTTCAGGAAGGAGGAAGTCCTGAACAGTGTCAGCTGCTACAAAGGTGCCAGGTAAAGGATACAAGTGTTTCTTGGATTAATAATGAAGAAACATTTTGGAAGGGTTTCAGTGGGAGTTAAGAGAATACTTCGATGCTATATTCCAGGGTTATTTTAGTCAGGATTCTTTGGTTTTGAGTGAAAAGTCAACTCAAATTAGGTTTTAGGCAAAGTAGGGACTGATTGGCTAGGATTGTTTGGAAGATCCAAATTGTAGGAATTTTAGAGATGCGGCTGGTGCCTAGGATCCAGCAGAATGAGGAACTTTACTACAAAGCACTATAAGGATGATCTCTTGCCACTTCTTTGCTTCTTTCTGCCTGTTAGGTGCCTTCTTTTTCAAGACAGACCTGCTCTCTGGACATGGAGGGCAGTAGACAGTGCAGTTTTCCTTGGGAAACAATCGTTGGGATTGTTTTCCTTTCCTGAGATTGCCCATCTTGGACTAAGCGCTCTGCCTGGACCAGCCACTGGTATCTTGGGTACAAGGTCATAAAAGAACATGGTGGTTCCCAAGGTAGTTATGAAATTAGAGGGTATGGCAAGTCCCTGTACTGGGAGGGAAACTTTCTAGGCATAAATTCTTATAGGTGTCCCCTCCAAGTACACGTAAGGCAGAATGGGAAATAAGGAAAGTGAGTGTAGATTACTCTTTCAAGAACCTGAGCTGTCAACATCATTAATCATTAGAGAAATGCAAATCAAAACTACAATGAGATATCATCTCACACCAGTCAGAATGGTCATCATCAAGAAATCTAGAAACAATAAATGCTGGAGAGGGTGTGGAGAAAAGGGAACACTCTTGCACTCCTGGTGGGAATGTGAATTGGTACAGCCACTATGGAGAACAGTATGGAGGTTCCTTAAAAAACTAAAAATAGAACTACCATATGACCCAGCAATCCCACTACTGGGCATATACCCTGAGAAAACCATAATTCAAAAAGAGACATGTACCAAAATGTTCATTGCAGCTCTATTCACAATAGCCCGGAACTGGAAACAACCTAAGTGTCCATCATCGGATGAATGGATAAAGAAGATGTGGCACATATATACAATGGAATATTACTCAGCCATAAAAAGAAACGAAACTTAGCTATTTGTAATGAGGTGGATGGACCTAGAGTCTGTCATACAGAGTGAAGTAAGTCAGAAAGAGAAAGACAAATACCGTATGCTAACACATATATATGGAATTTAAAAAAAAATGTCATGAAGAACCTAGGGGTAAAACAGGAATATAGACACAGACCTACTTGAGAATGGACTTGAGGATATGGGGAGGGGGAAGGGTAAGCTGTGACAAAGCGAAAGAGAGACATGGACATATATACACTACCAAACTTAAGGTAGATAGATAGTGGGAAGCAGCCGCAGAGCACAGGGAGATCAGCTCGGTGCTTTGTGACCTCCTGGAGGGGTGGGATGGGGAGGGTGGGAGGGAGGGAGATGCATGAGGGAAGGGATGTGGGAACAGATGTATATGTATGACTGATTCACTTTGTTATAAAGCAGAAACTAAAAAAAAAAAAAAAAAAAAAAAAACCTGAGCTGTGAAAGTGAGTGTTTTGATGATAACTAAACAGGGGAATTTGGACATTTTGTAGGGTATTTTGTAACCAAATCATTGATGGAGATTTAGTAATGAGGATTGAAAATGTATTTGAAAACAAGAGGTAGATATTAATTTTAATGTTTATGGAAAAAAAATTTCTGTGCAGACATATTCTTGTGGACATAGAAATTTATGTGGACAGAGGAAGTCTAGTGGTCACTTTCTTGTCAGATATATTTTCTCTGGGTAGTCTCCTTTATGTTTGAGATGATCATAAGCCATATCTGGAAAAAGAAACCAGAGAGTATTAGAGTTTGCGAAAGATCCTTGAGGTCATGTATTCCAGGATGCTTAGTTTTATAAATAAGACAAGTAGACTCCAAAGATGTGAAGGAATCACTTATAGATACAATAGTGCCTATCAGAAGAAGAAGGGCTATCTTCTTCTTGGGTCTCTGTTTAGAGTGAGGAACTCTTTCCTAGAACCTTTTCCAGAGACCTCCCTTCATGACCCATTGTCCAGAACTGGAGCACAACACTCACCTCTGAAACCTGTTGCTGATAAGGGGAATGTGATAACCTGATTAATGTAAAACAAGGAGAATCTGCCCCCCTCAAATTTTGTACCTGAACAAAATTAGAGCTCTTCAGCAGGAAGACAGGGATAAGGGCTGTTGGGTAGGCACTCAACAGTATCTGTGACATAAGCTAAGCTGAAGAGCATATATTTCATTCTGTGGCCAGTGGGACACTCCCTAAGTTTTTAAATCAGGGAGTTGGTCAGATAAGCTTTGTATTTCAGATGTAGCAATCTTCATATAACACCTGTGATAAGGCATGAGGTAACAGGTCATTCTTACACTTGCCTGTAACCACATAATAAGTTGTTTGCACAGTTGAACTGAATTTTGGATTTTCAGTATCTTCTCATATTACCTGTATTCTATTTCCTCATGTATTTATATGCTGTTGATGGTTCTGTGTTTGTCTTTTGCCTTGAAATTAGAGTTGCTATCTTTGAACTGGCTATAATATAGGGAATAGATTTGTAAAAATTAGGAATGTAACCATGCTTCTAGTGAAAACCATGGTTGTGTTTATTTTTTAAATGTCTTCCTAAGGAGGCAGTTAAAAAAAATTGCTATCAAGTTGCTTACTGTTTGCACTGGTTGGGGTGTTAGAGTGTATAATACACATTCACATATACAGCTATTGTACAGATGGGCTGTGACAAATGCTAAAAGAGAGGCAGAGGAAACCTGATGTGGTTGACACCTGGGGCAACTGGGAAAAGCTGTAAGAGGACGTGGAATCTATAATAGGCAGTGAATAATGTATAAGATGGGACAGGTTCTTCTAGATAAAGGAAACAACAGCATGATACAGGCAGAAAAGCCAAGGAGTAATGTCAGGGTGCCTTATATAGAATAGAATAGAATTGGGGGAAAGACACTGGAAATAAACCCATAAATGGATCATGAAGTGGAAGGTCAAAGAGAATGGAGCTCACACGTGTCGGTACCTAATATGAGTAGGCACTGTGGTGGGGTCCTGATGAGGTAGAGGATTGTATCCTCATTCCTATGAGGGACTGAGGCTCAGGGTAACTCACTTGCCTGAGGTCCCACTACTGATGGTCAGGAGTCTACATTTGCAACCATTTCTGACTTAACTTGGAAGTTCTCCTGTTATTGCTAAATATCCTTCCCACTGTATCAGTACATCCAGCTTAAAAGGTTAGCATTTGACTTTTATTCTGAGGCATTGTTGAAGGGTTCTGAGCAGGAATGAATGTTGCCAGAGGTGTTTTTCAGGGAAATGAGGTGGTTGTGGTGTGAAGGCTGGATGGCTACCTTTCCAGTCTGCAGACAAGTTGCCTGTAACATCTCACACACAATCACTGGAGTCACTAAATGACTCAATTGTCAGAACTGTATTTGCCAAATTTTCCAGAGAAATAAAAATCAAATTCTGTACCTCCTGCCTTTTTGTTCCTCCTGCCTTTCCATTAATAGTACCGTGGTTCCACTTTGGCTTAATCCTCTTTAGTGCATACCTTCTAGCTTTTGTAACTAACACTTATTCAAATAAGACTAACTCTGGACTAACTACTAATTGACCAAAAAGTTCCTCAACCCATAACACCTATGAAACCAAGATCTTTCTTCTACTGTAATTGACATGATGAACTCTGATAGAAAATGTCGTGCCATTCATTATACCAATACAGAGATCTTTTTACATCAATCATCTCTAGAATGGTATGTAAACAAGGGAAATATAGAATGCCTATTCTTCATACCTTAAAAACACATCTGGAACTATTTGAGCTAACTAAAAGTAAAATAAGTGCCATGGCAGATTATGCCATACCTTTTCACATAAAACAACAACAACAAAAAGGGAAATGGAAAACATACTGCTTCTAGAAGGCCCTGACATTGAATTGGATATTGAAATGGTATCGGTAATGTATTTATATATGCCACATTTTCTTCCATGCATCAGCCGTCTTTGGTACATATGTGTTGGATATTTGCCATGGGAGTTGAAAACTTACCACATAGGGAAGATCTTGTTTAGAAGTGGTGTGAATCATTAAGGTAGAAGTAAAGTCAGTTCTTTTAAAACAAATAATTCCCTGATCTGATAATTTTTTTTCTTTCTTATTTTTTTCATTTTGTGTCAGTCTTTCAGTAAATGTCAGCTTTCCCCTACACCAACTAAAAACAGAGATTACATGCAAGAATGGTGTAATTTTCATGAACTTAAAAAATTACATGAGAAATATTATAACTTAACATTGGTTTTACTATATCCTCTAATTTGAAATGGAGTGAAATGCTTCTATGGTTGAATCATAGCTCTTTTGCTGTTTGCTATAGAAGTTTCAAGAATATATATTTCAAAATGCTTTTTTTTTTCTTTTTATTAATCCAAAACAAATGCAACAGAATGCAGCATACTTGAAACACATTTTCTGAATTTATCTTAAATCTCTCTACTCCAGAGCGTTTTTGTGTGTGTATGGCTTAGGCTTGGCTGGTTATTTCATCATCTATTTCAATCCTGGATTGATTGCATTGAACAGCACAGAATGAGTTACATATGGTCCCACTTTGTCTAAGTTTGTAGGACCTCTGGGTTGGAACTCCATTTCATCAGAGTGAAGCTAGCCATCACAGAAATGTGGCTAATGTCAAAATCTTAAATACATACACATATACATGTATTCCGGAGAGAATGTATATATTCCTGTTAGAAGTAGTGGTGTTTTGCTTGCTATTCATTGGCTCAGTGGTTATTGCTCCTAAAATATTGACAACATCTCAGGAATTTTAAAAAGTTGTTCATCTACGTTTTATAATAATTGTTGTTGGTATTATTATTATTAAATTATGGATAGGAATCATGTTACACAAGTGGACCAAGACAGGTATTCAAATTAAAATTATGAATATATCAAAAATCTTTCTAAAATTGGGCAGAGGAAGACAGAAATACAAACTTTATCTTAAAAGAGTCTGAAGAGGAAACCCACTGTCAACTTTATGGTTTATTATTCCCTTTTTCCTTAGTGTGGGCTATTGGAAAAAGAGTAATGAAAAGCATGTTTAAGATACATTTCCAAGTTTAGGTATTGCTCTAGAAGTGCATCAAGTAAGGTAGGGCTTGTGCCCACCAAGGCTCAGCTTTTAGTGGTGGTGAAGCTGTCCAGGGTAACTTTCTCCCTTTCCAGGCTCTTTTCTCCCTGCTTTTTGGTCTGTTCCCTCTTTCTCACCCTTTCCTTCTATTGCTCGATATACTTATTTATTTCTTTCTCTGTTATTCCCACTTCCCCTTCCCCCTCCTGCTCTTCCTTTCTCTTTCTGTGCAGCCACGTGCTTCAAATCTGTGGGTCTGGACTGCCTTTGCTAACAGCTCCATGTGAGTGTTAGCAGAATGAAAACCAGATGGACCAGCAGTTCCCACTGTTATCTCCCAGCTGACTCTGGCAAGCCTCCCTTTATCCCTCCTTCCTTGGCATGAGGGAAATATTTGCCTTTATTTAGGGAGACTTGTATTTGCTGCTGTACCTCTTCCCTCAGCTGCAACACAAGTGGAAAGCTATTTATTCCCTTGTTGCTGAGGTTGGTTGAGGTGAGTAAACGGTGCAATGAATTTTACTATCAAAGAAGTGGTTTTAAACCTGCCTAACTTCTGCTTTTCTCTACAACAGGTTATTCACTGGTACTCGTTAAGTGTTCTGGAATAGCAATATGAGGTCAAAATCTTAACAATACGATAAAGGTAGAGACATTCTCCATGCGTCTTCACAATCATCTCACTCAGAACACTTATTCACTATAGGGACAGTCATTGTTATTCAGCCAGCAGTAGAGACTAAGAAATAGAGACCCTGGTACTGTTCACTGGATCATCATTCACAGTGCTCTTATTAGAATGATTATTATTTTCATTCTTCCCTAATACGGTGTCAACGCTATTTCAACTTTCAAAAGTTGTGTTCTGTTGCAACCCAAGTCTTATGAAATTGCTTTGAATAAAGAGGAGGTAGATTTGGAATTGTCATAGTAGTAATTTGGGCTTTTCATTTTAATAATTGACAAGTAATATTGAGAGTTTTTCACTATGGTGATCATAATGTTTTAAGAGACCCATTCTTTATTAATAGTCTATGTTATGTTACTTTTCAAAAACTCCAAATGGGAGATACCTGTGCCTAAGGCCACAAGAGGCGCCTCAAATATTTTTGGGGTGTGTGTGTGCCTGTGTACACATGTTTGTAGAAAATTGGATCTATACAAACAAATGAAAACTTTTTTTTTTTTTAACTGGAGATCTGTTTCTTTGAGTAGATCAGGTTGAGAAAAAAGTTTAAAATTCCAAGGGAAAAGTATACTTAGTATAAAACAGTCCTGAAGTGCAAATGTTCATTATTGGGTAATTAGGAAATTTCTCCCTGTCACATACTCATGAAAAAATATTAGAAAGGTCTTTAGTTCTCAGTTTGGGACTTTTCCATTCTTACTCTGCCTGAGATTATTAATTGAAGTATTGGTTTGTTATGTTTTATTTTTTTATCTTTAAAATGTATTTATTTATTTATTTATGGCTGCGTTGGGTCTTCGTTGCTGCACACGGGCTTTTCTCTAATTGCAGTGAGTGGGGGCTACTCTTTGCTGCGGTGCACGGACTTCTCAGGTTTCATATTTTTTAAATGGTGGATCATAAACTCACAAGTTCTAAGTCAATAATAACTTCACTTCGTTTTGTGACATTTATGTAGTGGTGATTTTTCAAACAGGTCAGAAAAAAAATTGAAGTGAGAGGTTATGTCTGGGAGACATAGCCTGCTTCATCTGTTAGGCTAGAAAACTAAGCATGGAAAGGGGATGGTAGGTGTTACAAAAAAGTCATTGCAAAACACCAGCTTCTAACAGTATCCTACCTGCATAACAGAGCCTAAGATTTGTGTTATTTCTGAGCTGTCTGAGGGGTTCATTACCGTCCCACTTCCTCATCTATTTTTTACCTCTTGCTAATGTTGGCTTCAGCTTCAAGCGAAGTTGTGCTGTTGCATATAACACTACCAAGGTAGCATCTGTCTAAGCCAGAAATAACAATAGGATGTAAAATTACCCAGTTAGAAATGAGGTCCTGCCATCTGTGCTACACCTTCTTAAGTGGGGTTTGGATGATAAAGTCTTGATTTAAGCTTCAGTAGATAAGCCTGTTTTATTGATAGAAGATGTTGGATTTCTTGCCTTGCTTGTAAAAAAGATGAACCTCTCTTATAAAACTGAGGTACAAAAAAAACCCTAAGGTGCTTAAGGAGTAAAATAACATGATCATGGTGGCATCCTCCAGATCGGACTGAGAAGCACTCCACGATGCCAGACTCACCTGTGGATGTGAAGACCCCGTCTAGGCTGACTCCTCCCACGATGCCACCTCCCCCAACAACTCAAGGAGCTCCCAGAACCAGTTCATTTACACCAACAACGTGTAAGTAGGCATTTCTGCATTTGCTGTTTCCATTTTCAAGTTCAAATTAAATTTTTTTCTGCAAATAAAAATTAAGGGACAGTAAGATCCAGCATCAATGTATTATGCAGAAATAAAGCCCCCCCCCCCACAAATAATTTGTTTGCCAGTGAGTAGGTATTGAGCACAGAATTATCATGTCTTGGGTATAATTTGTATGACTGCCAGTATTTGCCTGCCTTTTCATTATTGTTTCAAAGTTGTAGTCTTCTGTGATTTCAGTGAATGAAGAACACTGCCTTTGGTCTGTAACTCATCATTACCACGTTAGCTTCTCCTTTGACTTAATGAGGAGTTCCTTATTTTAGTTTGTTCATTTTGACTTGGAACATGTTAATATGCTATAATTATTTCCAGGTTACTTCTGATCTTCTAATCCACTTTCTTCTGTTATTTACAAATAATGTTAAAATCTAACATTCTTAAGTTAAAAGAGGGATCATTCTATGCAACAGTTGCATACAGAAAACTTTCTGAAATAAGGAGCATCTTTCTTGGCTTGAACTTGTCAGACATTTATTAAATATTTATTCCATTTCAACTTGGCTCTAGACTTGTGTTCTGAATCAGTGGAGTGTATTGCTTTTTGTGTCATCCAAGGAAAGGACAGAATATTCTGATAGAATAGCAACTTCCCTTTTTTCCTGTATATTTTAATAGGAATAGCAGATAGCTTTGTTTTCATCCATCTGAAAGTCCTGGTTAAAATATCATCAAAGATTTGTGAAACTAATAAATGCTGTTGGTTGCAGACAATACTATTTACAGACTGTGTGCCCTGAAATCTGTATATGAATGAAAAATAACTAATAGGCAAAAATAGATCCTTGGGATTATAAGGGTTCGGCAAAATACACATCCAGGCTATTTATGCAGTGTTGCACTGCCTTTTATAAGACCTTTCCAAACATGTAAGGAGCAGGGGCCTGCAACAGTGCCAAGTTGTAACCCTGTCATCTTGTATTTGGTTTGTTGTTACCCAAAGCCACAGTGATAGGCATATGCCTCCTCTGAGAGGTCCTAGTGAGATGTCATTTCTTGACAGGTTACTTTGGTACTCATTTGGGACGAGACCATTTTATTTTCTTGAAACTTTTAAGAATAATAAGGTACTTAAAACATCTTCAAACTATTGTTGGAGGTAGTTTGTCAAAATTATATTTAAAAGATGGGTTTGATAAAGATCTAACATGGTAAAGTCAACATTTTCTTTGGTGAGAAATGTGCAAAATTTTCTAGCCTAGTTCTTATGGATTATCACCTTGACGTTCAAATAAATTTTATCAAATGAATTCAAAGTTACCACCAATCCATGCTGTTAGTTGGACTGAGATGTCCCCTTTCGATTTCTAGAAATAACTCTTTGATAATTACCATATGCATTTTGGCTTCTTACATAAAATTGGTGTTTTCCTTAAAGAAGTGGTTAAGAAATATGAGGGGGAGAAAATAGCCTTCTAATTGGGTGGTATAAGGTTAAAACTTGAAAGTCGTATTTCTGTAAACACAGCTGTCAGTTGTGTGTACAAAACATGATTAAAAATGTCCAGTGATAAATTTAGTCTCCACCAAATGTCCATTTTCTCTAGGGGAGCAGTTTAGAAAGAAATAGTTCTGTTATATTGATGTAAGCCTGGGACAAAAGGCTGACATCCAAAATGCTGTTTGTTCTGTGTTTGCATATGTGTGCATGGGAGGCAGGGCTGTCCCTGTGCTCCAGCCGGCTCCCATTTCTTATCAGCTTCTGTGCAGGATATCCTCATGCAGTGTGAGGAGTCCACCCATTTAGTTATGGAGTACCTGAGCCTCTGGTAATCCTGTGAAGTCAAAGCATTTTACCAAAAAGGCCCAACAGCTTTTAAATTACCAAATTCACTAGATTGGAAGGGAGGAATACTTAGTTGTAATTTCCTTGTGCATGTTCTCTGTAAGTTTATTTTTTCTTTCTGATTTTGTGCCCTCTGACAGTAACTAATGGCACGAGCCATTCACCCACAGCCTTGAATGGCGCCCCCTCACCGCCCAATGGCTTTAGCAATGGGCCTTCCTCTTCTTCCTCTTCTTCTCTGGCTAATCAACAGCTGCCCCCAGCCTGTGGCGCCAGGCAGCTCAGTAAGCTGAAACGGTTCCTCACTACCTTGCAGCAGTTTGGCAATGACATTTCACCGGAAATAGGAGAGAGAGTCCGCACCCTCGTACTAGGACTGGTGGTAAGCAAACGGAAATCGGCCCAGTTTGGGTTACCGGGGAGAGTGTGGGGGAGATTCAAACTACAGATTCCATTCTCACAGGTATTTTGTTTCTACACCTGGAGATCACATGAAAGTCTGATAATTCTATAGTAACAAGGGTTTCAGTTCTGCATTATGTATTGACCCCACCATGATTTCTTTTCCTATTGATATTTAGCTAATGAAGATGTGGTTATACAAATTTATCATTATCTTGGCCATAAATGTGCGTGTGCATAAAATTTAATAAGTGTATCCTCCTGGCATGGCTAGTGTCTTTTCAACAATGACAGAATATTTTTGTTATGTTAGTGGTTTGCTTAATCTAATTGGGTGCTTATTTTAACTTAGTTGCTTTGGGGGGGTTTATTATCAGCCTAGATGAGCAAGAATTTATAACAAGTAACACATTATTCTTTTATGTTTTCATTTTTAAGGCTAATAGCATTGAATTTTTTGTGTGTGGTAAAATACATGACATAAAATTTACCATTTTAACCATTTCTGAGTGTAGAGTTCAGTGGCATTAAGTACCTCCACATTGTTGTATAACCATCACTACTATCCATTTCCAGAACTTTTTCATCACCCCAAACTGAAACTGCCCATAAAACAATAATACCCTGATTTCTTCATCCCTTAACCCCTTATATCCCTTTATTGCTTTTTTTTTTTTTTTAAACAAAACCGTTTTTTGTTATAGGTAGAATTACACAAACCATTAGTTTGAGAACAGAAGTGTTGATTTTGGCACATTATATTACAGTCTGTACATTGTCACACTGGAAATTAGAACATATTTCCTTTTCTTGCATTCTAAATCACTTTTACATGTCTTGTGACTTTTGTTATGAATAGAGGATTTTCATTTAGGAAGGTGATTTTCCCATAGCAAACTGAGTCATAGAGAAGCTCTGAGTCACATATTCAGGCCTTTTATCATCCAGGCTTACAATGGAACTGAAATTCATACGATAGGCAGTAGTTTCCTTTTTCTCGATATAATCATTTATTTTTATTACATGGACTTATCATGGGCAAAGCCATAGCAGTTGTGTTTTACAAAAGAAGTCCTAGTAATAAAAGTCTGGGTGAGAGTTTAGTGCCGTAGACATGCTTCAGATCATAGTATCTCACATTTGACAGAGATTTTGCAATTCAATTTTTAACCCTTACCTCCCTCTCCCCCACACTTTAAGAACAAGAAGCTTTCACATTTCCCATAATCCATCAGCTTCCTCTGACAAATTTGTATTCCTCTGAATACAATTCACCTTGTATTCCTCTGACAGGAAGGTGCTTTTGGCATAGTGTGTCAGCATACTGCAGTTACTTTTGTCAGTCACTTATCTTTTCCTTTTTATTTGTTCTTGAGTTTTGCATAAAGCGTTTTGACACATAAATAGGTTACATCATAGAACCACAAAGTAAATCCAAAGCAGTAATTGTATCAAGTGAGTGATGAAATGTTGTTACTAGTAAAAAAATGTTTATTTTAAAACTGCTTTATAAATTTGATATGTTCTTTAACTATGGTTTCTATAACTTCAAATATAGAAAAATTTGGTAGCTTTAAGTAGATTTTTCCCACATATTAAGTGGAATACTTTTGAGGGCAATACTTTTTTAAGATTTTATTTATCTAAAAACTTTATGAAGACAAGTTGGCGAAAACATTAATTAATAGTGCTAGGCATATATTCAGCAGGCAGTGAACATTTGTCAAAAGATGAATGAATAGAGAATGAATTTTGTTTTGAGCATTTGACTGCAAGCTTTTACACATGTCATTTTATTTATACACATTTTACATGTGGGGAAACTGAGGCTTACAGAAGAAAAATATTCTAGGCCACCCCATTGGTAGTGACAGGCCTATGATTTGAACTCAGGTAGTAATCGTAATGAATCACATTATGCTGTTATTTAGATGGAG